>NC_092370.1:75802654-76147896 GCF_030028105.1 Mobula birostris
ACACTGTACAGGGAAATACATAAAACGATTATTGAGTTACAATGAGAAATATATTAATAATAAATAAATTGTGCAAAAAGAGAACAGCATAGTGAGGTGGTGTTCATAGGTTCATGGACCATTCAGAAATCTGATGGTGGAAGTGAAGAAGCTGTTCCTAAAATATTGAGTGTGCATCTTCAAGCTCCTGTACCACCTCCATGATGGCAGTGATGATAAGAAGAGGGAACACCCCAGATGCTGGGAGTCCTTAATGATGGATTCCACCTTCTTGAGGAACTGCCTTTTGAAGATGTCCTCAGTGGTTGAGAGGCTAGTGCCTGTGATGGAGCTGGTTCCCTACAGCTGTGGGTTGGAGCTCCATTCACAGCTTAGAAGCTGGCGGTTTTATCCATCTTCATTCAGAGATTAGTCAAATAATCCAGGGCTTCAACAAGAGTGCCCGCTCACACTCACCCAGAGGGAAAATAGGGATTCGGTGATCTTACAGATGGAGAAAGTCAAAGGGTTCTCACACTCAGGGACTAGACAACTAATGATACAGTCACTAAGTGAAGATTGAGGGCACCCAAGAGCTTTTTTGGAGGAGATCTTGGAGATCATGGGACTGCAGAAGACTACAACAATAGAAAAGGGAAGAACCCATGAAGGGATTTAATTACGGGGATGGGAACTTTAAAATTTTATGGTCCTGCACCTGATTGTCTGCCTGCACTGTACTTTCTCTGTAGCTGTTACACTTTATTCTGCATTCTGTTATTGTTTTATCTTGCACTACCTCAATGGACCATTGTAATGAAGTGATCTGTGTAAACCATATTTAGAACAAGTTTTTCACTGTATCTTGGTACATGTGGCAACACTAAACCAACTCCAAATTCAATTCCAACTTGTTAATGCCTGTGTTTGACTGGGAGAGAGTTCAGCTGGAGGGTAAGCAGAGTCGTGGACAAATGAACTGTGCTGTAATTCTGTGTGACATCTTCTGTTGCAGTTTAAACATGCCTGTGAAATCTTCACTGAGAGGCTGTGTGAAAAATCCAAAGGTATCCTCTAACAACAAAGACCTATCCAGAGAATACACCATCGGAGTCAGTAAAAGGTGTTCTCAAGATTTGTTGGTGAGTTTTGAAGATCTTTTGGGCTGATTCTCAGTAATTTCATCTGCTAATCAAAAGCAGTGACTCCTTTCATCTTCAAAAAATTTCTCATTTTTACAGTACCTTTCACAACCCACTTTCAGGGCAATGCAAGTGGATGCTGGAATCTGGAGCAAAATTCAAGCTGCTGGAGGAGCTCAGTGGATCAGGCAGCAATTGTGGGAGGAAGTGAATAGTTCACTTTTCAGATTGACAGGCTTCATGAAGGACCTCCACCTGCACATTGATCAGTCATATTCCTTCACAAATACTGCCTGGCCCAGTGTATTCCTCCAGTAGATTTTTGTTTGCTTCAGGTCAATGAATGTTTGTAATTTTAAAGTCAAAGTCGAGTTTACTGTCAGATGCAGAAGTACATGTATGCATAGGTGCAATGAAAAACTTACTTGCAGCTGTATCACAGGCACAGAGCATCAGATAAACAGCATTTGCAAGAAAAACACAAGTTAAACAGATAAAGAATGCACAGCTTTTACAAGAAAGTACACAATTAGAACAACATTTTAGTGTGAAGTGATCAAAGTTGCTTTACTGTAGTGATTAGGGCTGTGCTGACTGGTTTAGAGGTCCAGTGGTTGAAGGGAAGTAGCTGTTCCTGAATCTGGTAGAGTGAGACTTCAGGCTTCTATACCTGCTGCCCAATGGCAACTGTGAGAAGATAGCATGTCTCAGGTCTTTAATGATGGATGTTGCCTTCTCGAGGCACACCTCCTATAGGTCCTATTGATGGATGAGAAGGATATCACATGATATATTGGGCAGAACCCACTGCTCTCTGCAGCTTCTCATGTTCCTGCACATTTGTCAGAAGGCAAAAACTAATTTTTTTTCTCTAGAAGTCCCCAGAAGTAGCAGATCAGCCACATTATCTGGTAAAAAGATGTTGTGCTGTGATTCAGCAGGGAGATCCACTGCCTCACAGGTCCAGCAACCCAGCTTTGACCCCAAGGCTGTGGTCTATGTAGAACGTGCATGTCTCCTTCACACACCCCAGACTCTTTCAGAAGTCGCCTTAAGAATTTGTTGTTATACTGGTACTCAGGTAGATTACTGATAAGAAGGGGCATATGACAGAAGTATTTCAGGAATCTGGAACATAATAGGAATAAGATAGGAAGTAATTTGCAAATCTTTGCATCGGGCCTTGGTGGGATTTCACGAGGACTCTCATGCAGTTTTTGTCTCCTTATCTAAGAAGGGATGGGTTCAGCAAAAGTTCCCCAGACTGGTTCCATTGATGGTAGGTTTGCCTTATGATGAGATTGAGCAGACTTGGCCTCTATATTCGAGAGCTTAAACAGGAGGTGATCTCATCAAAACTCACAAAACCCTTTTAGCCCTTGATATGGTGGACTCCTGGTATGACGTTTATCCTGGTTGAGGATTTTAGGACCAGTGGGCACAATCCCAGACTAAAGGGTTGTCTGTTGAGGACAGGGATGAGGAGAAATGTCTTCACTCAGAGAATGGTAAATCTTTAGAAATTTCTACCCTGGGGCTTACGGGAACTCAGTGTTGAGTTTCATCAAAGCATGGATGAGCGTCTGAATATTAAGGGAGCCAATGAATTTGAGGATTGTCCAGGAAAATGGTGCTCATTCCCTGGAATGTAGGAGATTGAGGAGTAACCTGAGAGAGATGTATAAGATCATGGGGGCAAAGACAGGGTGACAACACATAGTCTCTTTCCCAGGGAGGGGGTGCTAAAAACAAGAGTGCAGAGGTTCAAGATCAGAGGTGAGAGATTTAAAAGGGACTTCAGGGCAACTTCTTCACACAGAGGGGGATGTGCATTTGCAATGAACAGCCAGAAATATTAACTGAGGCGAGTATATGAGCAACATTTAGAAGCCATCTGGAGAAGTACATGGATAGGAGAGGTTTAGAGGACAATGGGCCAAACACAGGCAGATGATACTAGCTCACTTGGCCATATAGTCAGCATGGACGAGTTGAGCCGAAGATGAGACACGATGGTGATGAATAGCGGGACAAACTCATGGGGACTTGCCAAGTGATCTCATGTTTCTCCTGTTGCTTCCATCAGCTGGTACGGAATGCCCACTTCACCGGCAAGGGGTTCTTGGGCCTGAATGCCTCCAGAATCTCCTTCCCTGCCAACTTCCACATTGGATTCGGTTTCTCTACAAGTCAGCTCAACGCCCTGCTGTTTTCTTATGGAAAGGTGAGTGCCTTCCTCCTTCCTCCACCAAAAATTGATGAAGCAGTCAATGATTGTCGTGTAGTCACAAAGTTCTCCAAACTCTCCAAAGCATGGAAAGCCATCCTTCAGAGAGAAAAGTAAACCCCAGTACATGAAGGCTAAATGTGTTGGAATATTCCCTGCTGATATATTTATGTAGCACCTTTCACAGCCCCAAATATTTCAGCAGGAGTGAAACAGACATTGCTGGAAGCAATCCAACTTGTGCATAGAAACTCGCACAGCTACCATGCGATAAGGGCTTGATAATCTGTTATTTTAGCTTTTGATGAAGGGGTAAGTGTTAGTCCAGGAGCAACCCTCAGACTTGGCCTAAACCTATCTGCCTGCACATGATCTATATCTCAAAATTCCCTATTTGTCTAACAGCCTCTTAAACTTTAATGTTGAATCTGCTTTTTACGTCTTCCCTGACAGCCTGTTTCAGGCACCCACAACACTCTGTGTATAACAACTTGCCCTGCTCTTCTCTTTTAAACTTATCCCCTCTCACTGTATATGCTTGTCCTTCAGTATTTCAACCCCTGGAAAAAGATGCTATCTTTGCTTTTCATAATCTTATAAATCTCTGTCCAGTGTCCCTTTGGCCTCCGATGCTTCAGGGAAAACAACCCAAGTTTGTCCAGTTTCTTACAGCTAAAACTCACTGATCTAAGCAGCATCCTGGTGAACCTATTCTGTAGCCTCTCCTGGCTCATTAATTCCAAACTATGCACCCACAGTCAGCACCACCCAAATCTGGTTCCAATCCACCAGCAACTAGCCCTGCCCACTCTTACCCCCAACCCCACTAGCCCCTCCCAGCAATCAGCCCTGTCTAAACCCACTCTTTCCCACAGGCATCCCACCAGTCCTTCTCCCTTTCCCATCCAATCCCACCTACCAACTGCTCCTTATTCTTCAAGTACAATGTTACCTACACTAACTGTGTGGCTAATGACCAAAATCAAGTCCTTCATTCCCAATACGACACTTAACTTTACTCTGACTTTCAAATGTTGTGTTATTTTGGACTATTAAGCAACACTGCCATTGCCATATTCTGAACGTAAACATCTCTTTTACTTTTGTAGGACCATCTTGAAGTCTCTCTGGAAAATGGAAAAGTGAAGGTGAACGTTCTTGGGAGACCCCTCACATCTAAAAGCTCTTTCAATGATGGCACTGACCACTATGTCTCAGTCCGGAAACAGAACGGCAGGTGTGTTCATACTGTTGTTTCCTGGATCTTTTGTCAACTCAATAAATTGTCTCTTGCAGTCGATATGTGAGAGTCTCTCAGACCAGACACCCCATCCGCACGGCACATGGAGCTGTGAGCAATTCCTAGGAAATTGTTTTCCAGTCTTTTCACTCAAGATGGTCATTTAATTGTATTACAGAAATGATGAGCAAGATGTAGGTCGCTGTGGCCTCCTGCACTGTTATAACAAAGCCTAATGTAAGCCTGAGAAACAACATCCATCTGGGTACTAACAGTGGTAATAGCAAGTTATTATGATATAGTCACCACTTCCTCTTTGTTTACATTTCTAGGGTCTACCTAAACGTAGATGACCTGGACCGGAGGGACACACAACTGGGAGTGGAAGAACGTGCCCCAGAAGACACAGTGTACTTGGGAGGGAACAAAGACGTACAGAACTTTGATGGCTGTATCAACAATGTCTTTTTGAAGAAGTAAATACATTTGATATCTATCTATATATATATATTCTTTCTTTCCTTCCTTCCCCCTCCCTCCTCCTTCCTCCCCTTCCCTCCTCCTCTCCCCTATTTTCTGTTGCATTCCATAAGCCTATCCACATTCAAATCTCAAGAAAGCCCTGACTAATCACAACTCTATCTCCCTTCTTAGGGAAAACCAAGATCCTAAAGTTGAAAATTTCATGTTTTTGACTGAGGATTCCAATGTAAGGCTGGATACCTGTCGCCAACAGAGAGCTCCAGAAATGCTCATGTTAAAAGAAGGCAGAAAGCCAAACGGCCAGGAGACCATGAAGATCAGTAAGGTATGTAAAACTGCTACCACAGAACTTGGAGTAACATTAATGAACAGCTAACGCTAACAGAGGGTTCATGCTGATATAATATTTCCCTTGAAGCAGAATGGAAAGAATCACAAAGTTGTTCCTGAGCTTTCAACAAAAGAAAGTACAGGCCAGGAGTTTAATGGATGTCAGATGTCATGGCAACCAAAGGCAATCAATGGAGCCTACCAATTTGGAAATTCACCATATAGTCGACTGGAGTACAATCACATTCCCAAGTCGTTTAATGAAAGGTAATTATGGGTGTTTTTATTTTACTTTTTATTGGCTGAAGGTCAACATTGCCCATCCCTGATGGGCTTTAAACTGAGCGGCTCACTCTGCTGTGTTACAGGGCAGTTCAGAGTCAAGTACAGTGTTTGTTCCGGAGTCACATACAGGCCAGACTAGGTAATTCAGTTAACAATAGATATTTGTTCTGGAGGGACTTCAGAGAGTGCAATGGGTTTTTCAAGACTTAGTGCAGTTCATGGTAACTACAAGCAAGACCAACTTTCTTCTCCAGGCTTATTTGATGAACTGAATTAAAAATTATCAGCTGCACTGCAGGGATTTAAAGTCTCTCAATCATTATAGGAAAGATGTTATTAAACTGAAAGAGTACAGAAAAGATTTGCAAGCATTTTGCCAGAACTTGAGAGACTGTGTTGTAGGGAGAGAATGGAAAGGCTAGGACATTATTCGCTGGAGCATTGGACAGATGATCGTATTGGGGTGTATAAAGTCATGAGGAGCATAGATAGTGTGAACATGCATAGCCTTTTCCCCATAGTTAGTGAATCAAGAACTAAGCATCGTTTTAAGGTGAGAGGGGAGAGACGATAGGAACCTGAGGGGCAACTTTTTTATATAAAGGGTGGTATCTATATGGAGTTAGCTGCCAGAGAAAGTGGTTGGGGCAGGTTCATTTAAAACTTTTAAAAGACAATTGGATGAGTTTATGGATTGGAAAGGTTCGGAAGGCTAAGGGCCAAACACAGGCAAACGGACCTGGCTTTGAAGGGACATCATGGCTGGCATGGTCCAGTTGTGCTGAAGGACCTGTTTCCGTGCTGTATGATTCTATTAGTCAAGACTCTAGATTCTGACTCCACAAGTATCACTGAAATTCAGAAGGAGGCCGTTCAGCCCATTGTGTCCACTGTCTAAAAATCTAACTAGTTTAATCCCATTTCCCAGCTCTGAGCATTCCAAGTGCTCATGCAGAAGCTGGCAGTAATTGGTGCCACAATTATTTCCCATTCTTCTTCAACCATCTCACACACTACCTTTCTATTTCTCTCACACAGCTACCCACATCCTCCTTAAATTCACCCACCAAACTCAAGCAATTCAGGGTACTGAACATCAAAGTTGGGAAGTTATGCTGAAGTTCTATAAATTGTTAGTGAGGCTGCACTTGGAGTACTGTGACAGTTTTGATCGCCCTTCCATAGGAAAGATGCTATTAAACCAGAAGAAGTGTAGAAAAGATTTACTGGGATGTTGCCTGGATTTGGGGGCCCGAGTTACAAGCAGCGATTGCACAGGCTAAGACTTTATTTCCTGGAATGTAGGAGAGTGAGGGGTGACCTGATAGAGGTATATAAGATCATGACGGGACACTGACAGGGTGAAAGCACATATTTTTCCCCAGGAGAGGGTGCTAAAACAAGAGGGAATTGGTTTAAGATCAAAGGTGAGAGACTGAAAAGGAACATCGAGCAGCTTCTTCATGCAAAGGGTGGTTGGGATGTCACATTACAGTGGTACAAAACGTTGGTCAGACCACACTTGGAGTATTGTGTACCATTCTGGTCACCACACTATAGGACAGATGAGGTAGCAATAAAGAGAGTACAGAAGAGATTCACAAGGATAGCGCTTGGGTAGGAGATCTCTGGTTATATCGAGAGATTGGACAGGCTGGGTTTGTCCTCACTGGAACATAGGGGACTGAAGGGTGGCCTCACGCAGGTTTATAAATCTGATAGGATAGACAGAGCTTTGCTTTCCCAGGGTTGGGGATTCCAGAATTGGAGGGCATAGCTTTTAAGGTGAGAGGAGCAAATTTTTTCCATACAGAAGGTGATGGATATATAAAATGAGCTGCCAGATGAAGTGGTTGAAGCAAGTACAATCACAACGTTTAAAAGACATTTGAATGGGTACAAAGAGAGGAAAGTGTAATTAGTGAATAGGTTATTATTGTAACATTACAGAGTGCAGTGATAAATTTATCTTGCATACTGTCCATATGCATCAAATCATTAAAACAATGTATTGAGATAAAACAGGAACAGAATGCAGAATAAAACATATTCTTAGAGATAAAGAATTTTGATTTGAAAGAGTAGAACAGTTACAATAGAAGTAATGAGTAGGTCTGTAAAGAGTAGCTTGCATTAAGAAGCCACACTTCAGTACCACCTTTTATTCTTTTTCATTGTATATTGTTTAGAAGGATGTGGGCCATATGCAGACAAATGGACTATCTTGGTCAGTATGTACAAATTGGGCAGAAGAGCCAGTTTATGTTGTCTGTGACTCTGACTAATTTCAGACCTCACACATTGCTGACATCAGACCAGGTTGAGATGTCAAAGGAAGTCGGTGCATTTTCTCTCTGACATCACCTATCGCCTCCCGCCTCTGTACTCGGGGATTGTAAATCCATTTGCACATATTCTCACTGTAACGTTGCTGTGTTTCAGGTCAAAGTTTTCCATTGATGTACGGACAGTCGCCCCAGAAGGAGTCATCTTCTATGTGGCAGATGCATCAGAGAAATCCTACATGACCCTTTACATTTCAAGAGGCCGCTTTTTCTTTGTCTTCGCTGTTGACGGGAAGCGACTGAAAATCCGGAGCAGGTCAAAACATAACGATGGGCAGTGGCACACGGTGAGCTGGGAGTGGGTGGGGGGGGGGTTCGATGGACAGTAAGGAAAGAACTTACACCCTTTTCTACTTCTGGTACCTCATAAAAACAAATACCACAGAGATCTTCATTCAATCCATCACATCAGTACTGACTCCGATTACAATCCATCCTCAAAAAATCTTACAGCACAGAAACAAGCCATTCTGCCTACCCAACCCACACCGACCAGTAGGCACCTATCCTGTTCCCTTTCGAAGGCTTTGATGGGCTCTGCTTTGACCTCTCTGCAGTCAATGAGTCCTTAATGACAGTGAGACGTTGGGTTCCAAGACCATTGTCCTTGCAAGTGGTAACATAGGTGGATAGGGTAATCGTGAAGGCATATGGCATGCTTGCCTTCATAGATTAAGACAAGAGTCCAAGAATTGGAATATTGTGTTGCAACTTTACAAAACATTGTTTAGACTGCACTTGGAGCACTGTGTGCAGTTTTGCTCACCGCACTATAGGGAGGGTGTGTTTGTGCTGGAGAGTGTACGAAGGAGATTCCCCAGTATGTTGTCTGGTTTGGAGGATGTTAGTTAAGGGGAGAGAGTGGATAGGCTGGGCTAATTTCCCCTGGAGGGAAGGAGGCTGAGGGGAGGCCTGATCGATGTGTATAAGCAACACACACATTTCCAGCTCTGCAAACTTTCTCTTGTTTCAGATAGGTACAGGAATATGAGGGGGAAAATGATCTGAATTTTTTCCATTGTTAGGTGATTCAGAAACAAGCGGGCATAGGTTTACAGTGAAAGGAAAAAAATTGACGGGGCTCTTCTCTTGAAAACAGAGTGGTTGATATCTGAAGCTTACCACAGGAGGGGGTGGAATCAGATGCAATCACTCTGTTTAAGGGACATTTAAGGGACAAAATGGTATGGTGTGGAAGAGTGGATTCCTAATGTGGGCAAATGGCTTGAATGTGGATGGCCTAAAACAGTGGCAGAGACATGATGGGCTGAAGAACCTGTCTCTGTGCCATTTGACTCTATGATTCTATAACAATCTGCTCAATTCTCTGCCATCCTATAACACTACATTCAATTTACAGTGGCCAATGAACACACCAACTTCAAGTTTTTGAGATGTGGGAGATTACTGAACTGTCTGCCGCCATCCAGGCCTCACCACATATGAAGCACCAGTAGCGTTATACTATTTACTTTTAAAACTTGTGATATAAATTTTATAATTTGTTTGTTAATACAGTAGATTTTGGTTAATTGGAGCACAGTGGGACCAGTACATTTTGGCCCAATTAAGCAACTGCCCCAATCAGCTGAAGTTTCATGGAAATAGTTAAAAAGATATCTAAAAGACAAACTACCATTTAACTGAGCAACAAATTACGTACTTAAATGAAATACAGAACTAATTAGAATACTATCAAGACCACGACAGAACTATAAGACTGTGTCTTTGTTATCAACGGAGGAATTCATCCAGTGTACCTGTACACTGTCACATTCTTTTCATTGACTATAAATGAACAAAATCAGAGCAGACACCTCGTGTAGATAATAGACTGCCTCCATACAATGCTATTAACAATTGCGTCCTCCAAATCTTCATTTTCATTGTAAGATTCAAGATGATTGTTGATGCCTTCAAATTTGTCATAGTCCCTAACTTGTTGAAGTAATGAAATTGTTTCATTTTCACTCCCAGCTGCTTCTGACATCTCCACACTTGAATGCTTGAAACTGCAGTGAGCAAAACAGTTCTGAATTATCTTACTACTTAATTTTCACCAACTATCAGTGACAAAATCACTGCTCTTTGAACACAAATGCACGTAACTGACTCTATTTAAAAACTGTTTTACTCTACATAAGAACATAAGAAATAGGAGCAGGAGTAGGCCATCTGGCCCATTGAGCCTGTTCCACCATTCAATAAGACCATGGCTGATCTGACCATGCACTCATCTGCACCTACCTGCCTTTTCCCCATAACCCTTAATTCCCCTTGTTATGCAAAAAGCTATCCAACTCTACACATTGCTCAGTGCCTAATGGCCACTAAAGTGCACGTGTCTGATTCTAGTTGGAAACTGTTTGGCAACACTGTTCTGCCTCAATTAAGTGGCACGGTGTCCCAAATAAACAAAGGGAATCCTGAATTTTTGATTAGTTTTTGTTCTTTAAGAGTTGTCACAAATAAGCATCTGACCTGATGGGATCCAGTGTATTTCTTTAATGTTGTGTGTGAGTTATACATACTGTGTTGCGCACCTTGGTCCAGAGGAATGTTGTTTCAGTTGGCGGTACACACGTACACAGTTGAAATGACAATAAACTTGAACATGATCCCAGAGCATCTAAAAGAAACCCATGAGGTCAGACAGATAACATACAAGCTCCACACATATAACACCTGAGGTCGAGATTGAACCTATGTCACTAGACCTCTGAGACAGCAGGTCTACTAGCTGTACCGCTGTGCTGCCCATATTTACTGTATAGAGCCTCCTCATTTTATACATCACAGCTAAGTGCCCCCTCAATCTTCTCTTCTCCAAAGGCAGCAATCTCAACCTTTCCATTCTTCCAGTGTTGGCAAGATGTCCTCTGCACCCTGCCCAGTGCGATCTCTCCTGTAACACAGTGACTAGGAATGTTATACTATGCTCAACCTCGCTGTACTGATCCCTGCCTAACTTGCCTGTTTTTTACTTCAAAGGTGGTGTTCAGTCGCGAAAATAACAGAGGAAAGCTTGTTATTGATGGGCTTCGGACACAGCAGGATACTGTGGCCAGTAATCCATCCCTGAAAGTGGAATCACCATTCTACCTGGGTGGGTTACCCCCTAAGAAAGGACAGCACAGTCACAAGGTAAAGTGAACTTTACAAGTTTCATTCTTATCTTTGCACATAACCCGGTCCCCCTCTTTCCCCTCCCCTCTCTACCCCTGATCTATCCCATTCCTCCTGCACCCATCCCAGCCCCCGTCACCCTGTTCTCTTTTACCTCCTTCATCCAGTCCATCTGCCCATCGCGCACACAAAACCTCTCACTGGGTCCCCTACCCTCATTCTTCCCATCCGCACTCCTGGTAGCTATCGGTATGGACAAAGGGCTAGCACTTTGTAGACCTAAGTAGCCCTTCTCCTCTTACCTCCTGCCTCCGTCACTATTCCCACTTTCCCGTCCTCCATCTACCTATCACTCCTCCTCACCTGGATTCACTCATCACCTACCAGCTCTTAGAGTCATGGAGTCCTACATACACCACTGAAACAGACTCTTTGGCCCAACACGTTCATGGTGATGATATGTCCAATCTAAGGCAAGCCTATTTGCTCGCGATTGGCCTGTCTTCCTCTAAACCTTTCCTATCCATGTACCTGTCCAACTGCCTCTTAAATGTTACTAACATACCCATCTCAGCTTGTTCCATATGTGCAACATCCTCTGGGTGAGAAAGTAGCTCCTCGGTCCTCGGGTTGCTATCAAATCTCTCTCCTCTCATCTCCATTTCTCCAACCCTGGAAAAAGGCCGTGCTTTTTAAAATTGGAATTGTGATTAGTTTATCATTTTCACCTGCACTGAGGTACAGTGAAAAACTTGTCTTTCAATACTGTTCATACAGATCAATTCATTCAGGTGGTACAAGGTAAAACAAATACAAAATGTAAAAAAAAGGTGTAACAGCTCTAGAGAAATTGCAATGCAGACAGACAATAAGGTACAAGGTCATAACAAGGTATACTGCAAGGCCAAAAGTCCAAAGTCCATCTTATCAGACTGTTCAATAGTCTTACAAAGTGGGAAGGAGCTGTCCTTGAGCCTGGTATTCATCCTATCTATTTGTTCACTCAGCTCCACCCTCTCCTCGCTTGTCATAGTTTGCAATTGGTTGACAAACATTACTAATTTGATTCTGTTAATAATCTTTTATGTGTCTGGCAGTTGCCACGACAGAGCTTCCATGGATGTATAAGGAACTTTAAACTGGATGGTAATCAGCTGCACCCTCCTTCGCGGACGTTTGGAGTCACACCATGCTTTGAAGGCAACACTGAGCCAGGAGCTTACTTTGCAGCAGAGGGAGCACATCTTGTTTTAGGTTTGTTATACTTTTCTCAGTCTCCTCTGGAAGAGACTTTCTGCAAAAAAAAACCTACTGGAAAATCTCAGCAGGTCAAGCAGCATCTTTGGGGGAGAGGAAATGTCAGTGTTTTCAGGACAAATGTTGGTAATTCCTTTCACCCCATGGACGTTGTTCAATCTGCTACCTTCCTCCAGCAGATCGTTCGTTGTTTCAGAGTCCACTATCTGCAGTCTTTTGTGTCTCCAAATTAAGCTTTCAGTTTGGATCTCATGGAATATTTGGTCCTTGTGCATTTCAAAAGAAACCATTTGGCCCATCGTGTTTGTGATAGCTCTCTGAAATTATTCCCTCTTCTGTGCTTTTCACAAGTGTCCTAACTTTTTCTGATTTACTTGATTCCCTTTAAAAGTTACATTCCAAATTGCGTTTCAGTCCATTTATTGATGTGTGGAGTAATGATGGGGTAACTAAATGATAAGCCAAAAGTATGGGTAATTGGCCCAGAGGCTTAAATTCAAATCACATCATTGCAGAATGGGAAAATATTAATGTAATCAAATAACAATGGAACTTAAAAGCACCCTTGAATCTACAGGTTAATGTATAAAAACTCAATGTCCTTCGGAGATTAAATTTGCCATCCTTACCCAGTCTGGGCCATACAGTATGTGACGCTAGACTCACCAATGTGAGTAACTCTTAATTGCCTCAGGTTCTGGGCAATCAGAATTGCACAATAACTGCTGGACCTGATGTACACATGCACATCTGTGTACAAATTAATTTTTAAAAGTGTTTTATAACATCTTTGATCTTGACCAAATGTTATGGACAACTTTTGAAGTTAAAGGTATTATCAACCATGTTACTGTCAGTGCATTTCCATAATAATTTATAAATTGGGTTAGAAGCATTAAGGTTTGGACTCTGTGGGTTATACCAGTTGGATATAAACTTAAAGTGAGGGGTTGACCTTGACATGCACACAGTTCTGCTTTATATTTCTACATTACCTTCAGTGACTGCTCGCACGCGCGCGTGCTCTCTCTCTCTCTCTCTCTCTCTCTCTCTCTCCCTCTCTCTCTCTCCCCTCTCTCTCTCTCCCCTCTCTCTCTCTCCCCTCTCTCTCTCTTTCCCTCTCTCCCCCTCTCTCTCTCTTTCCCTCTCTCTCTCTCTCTCTCTATCTCTCTTTCTCTCTCTCTCTCTCTTTCTTTCCCTCTCACTTATTTTCTTTTTCTCACTTTTTTTCTGTCCCTCTTTCTCTTTTGCTCTTCTCTCACTTCCTCCACTTCTCTCCGATGAGTTTCTTATAGGTGTTCCAGTTTCCTCCCGCATTCCAAAGATTTTTGGGTTAGTAAGTTGTGGGCATGCTATGTTGGAGTATGGTGACTTTTGCGGGCAGCCCCCAGTACATCCTTGGACTGTGCTGGTCATTGAGCCAAAACAATGCATTGCACTTTCTTTTTCTTTTTCTTGTCTCTATCACACACTGCTTCACTTTCTCTCCCTTTCCTGTCTTGCATTCTCTCTCATTCACTTTCTCTCCTCTCCTTTCTCTTGTTCTTTCTCCCTATCCAACCTTCCTCCTTGCAGTGTCTTTTCTACCTGCTCTCCTCGGCACACTTTGTTTGAAATTGGGGTGGGGGGGAGGACCCATTGTCCTCCAGTGGTTAGATATTTTAGACACTTGTGCAGTAAATGCCTAACACCTAGTTGCTTGTTTGCAGATAACTCATTTGTGGTGGGCAAGGATTTGGAGCTCCTCTTTGAGGTGCGCCCTCGAACTCAGACTGGTGTTCTCTTCCACGTCAACAGCCCTCATGGAAACTACCTCAGTCTGTATATGTACAAAGGAAAGGTAAGCGTGGCCTGTTACACAGCGACATGTAATGCTTATTTTCTCTCTTCTCCTTTAAGTGTCTGCTTCAACATTAGACATCACCTCAGTATTAGGTTTCCCTGAACACTGAAAGAGGCCACTCAAGCCCTTGACTCTCAAAAGGTCTCTGCAAGAACAGGCCATTTCCTTCCCACATAATCCTTGATACTTTCCACCACAACTGTCCCATCTTTTTGAAATTAATGATTGAAATTGTTTCTGTCACCTTTTCAGACAGTGAATTCCAGACACCTGTTGCCTAAAAGTGTTTACAAGTCTAAGTGACTTTATTGTCATGTGTGCAAGTACAGTGTAGTACGGGTACAATGGGAAAAACCTGCTTGCAGCAGCATCACAGACACGCAGGTACAGAGGACACACAGAATTTACAGTGTACATAAATTGTACAAGACAGAGAAGAGAGAGAAGGAAGGGCTAATGTTTTCTACATTAGTACAAAAAGACACAATCAGAGACAAGTTCCTGGTAAAGCAAGAGCTGGTCTGTAGTGTTCCATTACTGTGGTAGGGTTAGGGTTGTGCATGTTGGTTCAACAAGTCTGATGGTTGAAGGGAAACAGCTGTCCCTGAAGATGGTAGTGTGGGACTTCAGGCTTCTGTACCTCCTACCTGATGGTAGCTGAGAGAAGGTGCCATGGTCCTGATAGTGGGGATTATTGATAATGGATGTTGCCCTCTTGAAGTAGTACCTGACCTGTAGGTGTTGTCACTTAAAAGGCTCTTGGACAGCCGCATGCATGGAGGGATAAGAGACAACTGTGAGCAAATGAGACTAGCTCAGAAGGGAGCTGGTCAGCATAGACCAGTTGGGCCAAAGGGCCTGATTCTGTGCTGTATGAATCTGTGGCTCTATGTCTCAAATTCTGGGGGTAAAATCCATTTCAGACACTTGGAGAACGGCAGTTTCTGAGCAGGGAAATTGCTCAATTATCTTCAGACCAGACAGCAATATCAGTGTTGATATATTCCCCGAGGTTAATTATCCCACCTCACCCTGAGTAAAATCATTGCTATTCAGCAATTTCATGAAGTTCACCAAGTTTTATGGCTGTTACCATTTAGACCAACTGATCACGATGCTCCTGAGACTTTGGTAACCTAGCAACTGATTGATTTATCACTCAAAGATCTTCTGCCTTTCCAGCTGTTTCCAATGGTGCATAAATTATTCATCACTCCCCCAAGCTTCAGCTGGAGGGTTTGCTGGGTAAATTGGTTTACTATTGTCACATGTACTAAAGTACAATGGTCTTGCATGTAGATCAACCCATTGCACAGTGCGTTAAGTACAAGGTAAAACAATAACATCATGTAGAGTAAAGTGTAACAGCTACAGAGAAAATACAGTGCAGGCAGGCAATAAGGCACAGAGTCAAATTGAGGTAGATTGTGATGCCAAGAGTCCAATTTATCATATTGGGGACCATACAGGCAGACGGTGTCTTGAGCCTGATGGTATGTGCTTTCTGGCATTTGTATCCTTTACCCTGTAGGAGGAGGATACAGCTGCAAGTCGGTGCTCTGAGAGCAATTAGTCTGTGTCCTGCACTAAGGGCAGGGCAGCTGGTAGAGCTGCTGTTTCACAGCACCAGGTACGCGGGTTCGATCCTGACCTCCAGTGCTGCCTGTGTGGAGTTTGCATGTTCTTGCTGTGACTGCATGGGTGCTCCAGTTTCCTCCCACACCCTAAGGACCTGTAGGTCAGTACGCTAGTTGGTGGCTGTAAATTGCTGGCGGGAGAATTAGGTGGAGTTAGAACAGTACAACACTGGACAGGTCGTTTGGCACACAATGTTGTGCTGATCTTGATGCTGATTTATACTGGAGCTGATGTGTATGTGAGAGAGACTAGATTACAGGGAGATAAATGAGGAAGAACGATTGAAGGGATTGCTATGAAGCTCAGGATGCGTGGGCACAGCCTCAGAATAGAATAACGTTCCTTTAGAAATGAGATAAGGAGGAATTTTTTCAGCCAGAGGGTGATGATTCTCTAGGATTTGTTGCTACAGATGGAGATGGCTGTAGGGGCCAAACCATTGAGTGCATATCAGTCAGAAGCTGAAAGGTTCATGATTGGTAACCGGTTTAAGGCGGGACAATAGACTTGAAATCCATCTGTCTTACTGAATGGCAGGCCTAATTTTGCTCCTATATCTCATGAAACATGCTCTGATTTTGTCTACAGGTTACAGTCCATGTTAATAATGGAGCAGGGGACTTCAACACATCTGTCACACCACCCTCACTGTGTGACGGACAGTGGCATAGAATAGCAGGTGAGAATGTTTATTTCCAAAGCTGTTAATGTCACTGTAGAGTTAATTGTCATATGCACAAGTACATATATGCACAGAGGCAATGAAAATTTTATTTACAACTTGAGGTACAGTGCATCATATAAGCAGCAGTTACAAGGATAACAGAAATTATACGCAACTTTTACAAGAAAAAAAAATCACAATCAGAACAAAAGTCCATTTTAGTGCAAAGTGATTGAAGTACTCATACTATGTCTAAACTGTAGTGATTAGGGTTCTGCTGGTTGGTTCAAGAACTGAACAGTTGAAGGGAGGCAGCTGTTCTTGAACCTGGTGATGTGGGACTTCTATTTTCTGTACCTCCTGCCTGATGGTAGCTGCAAGAAGGTAACATGGTCCAGCTGGTGGGGATCATTGACAATGCACGTTGCCCTGTTGAGGCAGCGCCACCCGTAAGTACTACTGATTGTGGGGAGGGATGTGCCTGTGGTGTAGTGGGCAGAGTCCACTTCTCCCGGCAGCTTCCTATCTTCCTGCTCATTCGAATTGCCGTACCCAACAATAATGCAACCAGTCAGGATGCTTCCAACGTACACCTTTAGAAGTGAAATGCCAGAAGTCAGCTGTCACAGAATGTTAACACTGTAGTCGTTCAAATGTTTTTTTTTAAATTCTAAAACAGTGATTAAAAGAAATAACGTGGTACAGCTTGATGTGGACACTGAACGTGACCATGTTGTAGGACCCTCGGCTTCACTCTCCACCGACACAGCAGACCCTCTCTACGTTGGAGGCTTGCCAGGTAGTGTTCTTGTTACTGAAGTAAAAATCAGTGTTCCCTTAAAGTTTAAAATGGTTGACTATTTCTATCATTGCACACTAACACTCGCAGGCATTCTGATGACAATTGAATTATACAGCAAATTTAAACTATGCCAAGGTGCAAATATCAAACAGAATTTGACACAGCAACAGAAAAAGATACTAAGGCCAAGGCTGAGTTGTAGTGAGAGTAGGTATAAGGCTTTATTGTAGAAAGAGATCGGAGATTAGAATTTTAATTATGAGGATAGATTCTCTCAGCTGGAGTTAACTTCTTTGTAATAAAGGAGGCTGAGAGGACATTTAATCAAAATATTTATTCATTGGAGCAGAAGATTGAGAGATTATCTCACAGAGATGTATGAGAACATGGGGGCATCGATAATGTGAATGCGCACAATTCTCTTCCCAGAATTGGAGAATCAAGAACTAGAGGACATCAGTTTAAGATGAGAGGGAAGAGATTTAATAGGAATCTGAGGGGCAACTTATTTACACAAAGGCTGGTATGTACATGGAATAAGCTGCCAAGGAAGGGGTAGAGGTAGATACAGTAACACACTTTATAAGATACTGTACTTAGGTAGCTACATGGACAGCAGGTTCATGGCCAAACACAGGCAAATGGACTAGCTTAGATGGGCATTTTGTTGACATGGACCAGTTGGGCTGAAGGACCAATTTCTGTGCTGTAGGACTCCATGACTCCACCCTATCACAGATACCCCTAATTTTGCGAGGGATTTCTGGAGTTGCTTCTTTCTGTGCCTTGAATATTTATGGATCTAGGACACAGGGAAAGGTCACCTCCTCTCCCTCCAAAATAGTAGTTTCAGTCCTGACCCAAAACATTGACAATTTCTTCCCTGCGCACCCCCCCCCCAATGTTGTTTGATCGACTGTGTTTCTCCAGCAGATTGCTTCAGAGGTGTCTAGACAAGTACTTGATTAGCCAAAGCAAAGAAGGGAACAAACCAAGTGTTGGTGAAATAGATTGGTATAGAGGGAATGTGTGGAGAATAAACTGGAATTGGTGTGAATGGATGCTTGATGGCCAGCCTGAATGTGATTTGAAGGGCCCTTCCGTGATGTATCACTGTATAAAGTGAAAAATGTAATAACACTAATAAACGATAGTTCACTAGTAAGCCACCTTTTGGTACAAACTTTTCCTCTTGTGGAAGAATATAGAACTAAGGATTTAAAAATAATGGAGCAAAGGGAAAACAAGTGTTGGAGGAACTCAGCAAGTTAAGCAGCATCGGTTGGCATTTCACTTGAGAATCCTGTACCAGAACTAGAGTGTAGTTATAGAGCAATTTAGCACACATTTATGCCCTTCAGCCCAACTAGTCCATGGCAACCACAGTGCCTACCTAGCTAGTCCCAATTCCCTGTATTGAGTCCATATTCCTCCAAGTTCCACCTCTCCAGGTACCTATCCAAGTGCTTCTTAAACGATACTATTGTACCTGTCTCAACCTCTTCCTCTGGCAGCTCATCCCATCTCCTCACCAGTCCCAGCATAAAATATTTACACCTTGGGTCCCTTTTAAATCTTTCCCTCTCGCCCTCTATCTGCGCTCCCTTGTTTTCAACTCCCTACCCTGGGACAAATACTGTAACCATCCACCTTATCAATGTCCCTTAGAAATATAGACATTTCAATAAGGTCGCTCCTCATTCTCCAACATTCCAGCTTGACCAACCTCTCCCTATAACTCAGGCCCTCTAGTCCTGGCAACGTCCTCGTAAATCTTCTCAGCATTCTAGAAGGAAGACAGCCAGTATCGAGAGGTGTTGGGAATGGTGAGGCAGGGACTGGGGACTTTCTGCGTTCCATGCTATTTTTTTCTAACGCCCTTCTCTCATTCTCACCTTGCAGATGGTGTACAGGTACCTCACATCCCATCCCGCTCTTCATTCATTGGCTGTATGACGAATGTAATGGTCAACGTGAAGCCAGTATCGCTCAGGAAACCCACAGCAGTTCAAGGTGCTGTCAGCGTTACTCAGTGTCCTGCAGTGTAAATCATCATTACTGCCGCGCCTCTGAAGATAATTACTTGCACTTGTTGCCAATAGATGACTGAACCTCTATCAAGATGCAGAACTATTAATTTATTGTAACTCAGATTTGCATTTTTCTAGGTTAGTCCAGTGATTTTGATGCATTTATGTTTGGCTTAAAGTAACTGCAATTATTTTACTATTAAACGAGAAAAGACCCACTAACTCTGTGAAAAATGATTCAAGTATTTTATTTCCTAACTGGTGCTGTACTCTGTGGGGCCAAATATATTACTAAATTTTGCTGCTAATTTTATATTTTTATACTTGAATGATTAATATGCAAACTATTTAAAATAAACTTGATTCGGTTATTATAGAAGCTTTTTAGGAATTCTTTCTGGGGGAGGTTTTGAAACCACCAGGGTAGGATATGTTTCCTTCTGGTTGCCTGATAGAAACAGGAGAGATGGGAAAACAGGATTAGAATCGTAGAAGAGAGATGCAGCATGGAAGCTGGCCCTTCAGCCCAAATGGTTTATGCTGATCCAAGATAGTTCCATTTGAGCCAGGTCCTTCCAATCTCTCATTCCTGTCCAAGTACCTTTTAAAAACGATTATTGTACCTGCCTCAACCACTTCTTCTGGTAGTTCATTCCATATATTGACTACCCTTTATGTGCAAGATGTTGCCCTTCAGATTCATATTTCCTTTTCACCTTAAACCTGTGCCTTCTAATTCTTGTTTTCCCTACCCTGGGAAAGAGACTGAGGGTATTCACCCTTTCTCTGTCCCTCATGATTTTATACACTTCTATATATCACCTTTCAGTCTCATAGGATCATAGAGTAGTGCAGCACAAAACTGACCATTCAGCCATCTAGTCTGTACCAAGCTCCTATTCTGCTTAATCACCTTTACCTGCATATGGACCATAACCCTCCAAACTGCTCTCATCCGTACTTATCCAAGCTGCTCTTAAATGTTACAATTAAATACACATCTACCACCTCCATGGGCAGCTCATTCACAGTCGCATCACTCTCTGGGTGAAGTCCCTCCTCAGATATCCCTTAAATATTCCTCACCTTTCACCCTAAACCCATGACATCTCGTTCTAATCTCACCCAACCTCGGGGGGGGGGGGGAAGGCTCGCATTCACCCTATGTATACCACTCAGAATTTTATATACCTTGTTCCCCTACACTCCAGGAATGTCCCAACCTGCTCAGCCTCTACCCTATAAATCCGTTCCCCAAATCCCAGCGACACCCTTGTAAATCTGTTATGCATTCTTTCCAGTTGAATAATGTCTTTCCTACAGCAGGGTGACCTTTGTGTTGTACAATGGCAGCATAACCTCCCAGCTTCTATACTCAATTCCCCGACTGAGGAAGACTAGTGCACCGCGTCAAAGCCTTCTTGTGTAATGGGGAAAAGCTAGACAAGTTTGACTTGTTCAGAAGAGGGGAAGAAAATTTGTTTGAAATATAGCCTGATGGGTCTTGATGGCATAGGTGTGAAGAGGATGTTCTCTCTTGTGAGTCATTGTTTATGTCATCTACATGGAGCGCTATCGCAGGAAAGCAGCATCTATCAAGGACCCCCACCGCGCAGGCCATGCTCTTTTCTCACTGCTGCCATCAGAAGGTAGTACAGCAGCCTCAGGATTCACACCATCAGGTTCAGGAACAATTATCGGCCATCAGCCTCTTGAACATGTGGGATAACTTCACTCAACTTCACTTGCCCCATCTCTGAAACGTTCCCACGACCTATGGCCTCACTTTCAAGGACTCTTTGTCTTATGTTCTTGACACTTATTTATTTACTTGTTGTTGTTGTTATTTATTTATTTTTTTCTTTCTTTTGTATTTGCACAGTTTGTTGTCTTTCGCACGCTGATTGTCCTTCCTGTTGGTGCAGTCTTTCATTGATTCTCTTACAGTATGTTTCTTGGATTTACTGTGTACACCCGCAAGAAAATGAGTCTCGGTTGTATATGGTGACATATACAGTTGAAGTCAGAAGTTTACATACACCTTAGCCAAATACATTTAAACTTAGTTTTTCACAATTCCTGACATTTAATCCGAGAAAACATTCCCTGTCTTAGGTCAGTTAGGATCACTACATTATTTTAAGAATGTGAGATGTCAGAATAATAGTAGAGAGAATGATTTATTTCAGCTTTTATTTCTTTCATCACTTTCCCAGTGGGTCAGAAGTTTACATACACTTTGTTAGTATTTGGTAGCATTGCCTTTAAATTGTTTAACTTGGGTCAAACGTTTTGGATAGCCTTCCACAAGCTTCTCACAGGAATTTGCTGGAATTTTGTTCTGTTCCTCCAGACAGAACTGGCTTAACTGAGTCAGGTTTGTAGGTCTCCTTGCTCGCACACACTTTTTCAGTTCTGCCCACAAATTTTCTATCAGATTGAGGTCAGAAAATGATGTCAAGTCTGGTTCATCCTTGGGAGCAATTTACAAACACCTGAAGGTACCACGTTCATCTGTACAAACAATAGTATGCAATTATAAACACCATGGGACCATGCAGCCGTCATACCGCTCAGGAAGGAGACGCATTCTGTCTCCTAGAGATGAACATACTTTGGCGTGAAAAGTGTAAATCAATCCCAGAACAACAACAAAGGACCTTGTGAAGATGCTGGAGGAAGCAGGTAAACAAAATATCTATATCCACAGTAAAACGACTCCTATATCGACATAACCTGAAAGGCTGCTCAGCAAGGAAGAAGTCACTGCTCCAAAACCGCCATTAAAAAGCCAGACTACAGTTTGCAAGTGCACATGGGGACAAAGATCTTACTTTTTGGAGAAATGTCCTCCGGTCTGATGAAACAAAAATTGAACTGTTTTGCCATAATGACCATCGTTATGCTTGGAGGGAAAAGGGTGAGGCTTGCAAACCGAAGAACACCATCCCAACCGTGAAGCATGGGGGTGGCAACATCATATTGTGGGGATGCTTTGCTACAGGAGGGACTGGTGCACTTCACAAAATAGATGGCATCATGAGGAAGGAAAATTATGTGGATATATTGAAGCAAGATCTCAAGGCATCAGCCAGGAAGTTAAAGCTCGGTTGTAAATGGGTCTTCCAAATGGGCAATGACTCCAAAGTTGTGGCAAAATTGCTTAAGGACAACAAAGTCAAGATACAGTATTGGAGTGGCCATCACAAAGGCCTGACCTCAATCCGATAGAAAATTTGTGGGCAGAACTGAAAAAGCATATGTGACCAAGGAGGCCTACAGACCTGACTCAGGTACACCAGTTTTGTCTGGAGAAATGAAACAAAATTCCAGCAACGTACTGCGAGAAGCTTGTGGAAGGCTACCCAAAATGTTTGACCCAAGTTAAACAATTTAAAGGCAATGTTACCAAATACTAACAAAGTGTATGTAAACTTCTGACCCACTGGGAAAGTGATGAAAGAAATAAAAGCTGAAATAAATCATTCTCTCTACTATTATTCTGACATTCCACATTCTTAAAATAGTGATCCTAACTGACCTAAGACAGGGAATGTTTTCTAGGATTAAATGTCAGGAATTGTGGAAAAACTGAGTTTAAATGTATTTGGTTAAGGTGTATGTAAACTCCTGACTTCAACTGTATGTACTTTGATAATAAATTTATTTTGAAGTTTTGAATTTTGTTAGGTAGTAGACCAGTACTGGCTCCCTGCAGCTTGGCTGAGACGGTGAGTTAAATTAATGCTGTGAAGCAGCAACTACGCTGAAGGAAGCCAAAATGTTTGTGATGTAATGGGATGGAATGGACAATCTGACAATTAGTCTGAGGACTGAAGTGAGGAGAAATTTGCCTTCCATGTGAGTTATGAACTAATGGTATTCTCAGCCACTAAAACCATTTAATATGTTGAAGAGCAACACACACAAACTGCTGGAGCAATTCAACAGATCAGGCAGCATCTATGGACGGGAATAAACAGTCAATGTTTTGGACTGACACCCTTCATCAGGACTGGAAAAGAAGGAGACAGAAGCCAAAGTAAGAAGGTGAGCTGAAGTGGGTAGTAAAAGTTGGCAGGTGATAGGTGCAACCAGGTGAGGGACAAGGTGGGTGGATGGCTGAGATGGGATGAAGTTAATAAGTTGGGGGGAGAAAGGTGGAAGAGGTAAAGGGCTGAAGAAGAAGAAATTTAATAGGAGAAGACAGTGGACCATGAAAAAGGGGAAAGAGATGGGGAACCAGAAGTAATAGGTGGGAGAAGAGAAGGGGTCAAAAGGCACCTAGATGGGTGAATATATATTCAAGAAGGAATTAGATATTGTCCTTAAGAATAGAGGGATTCAGGGATATGGAGAGGACAAGGAGAATGAACTTGGATTATCAACTTTGGACATATTGAATGGTAGACTAGGATTAAAGGGCTGAATGGCCTCCATGTTTTCTCCTCCCTTTCCCCATCTCATCTTACCCCTGCTCTCTGAACTCGGTATCAATAATTGAATGAGAGGATCTAAGGAGAGAGGGGAAGATTTACAGTGAAGGGAGACCTGAGGGGTAAGTGTTCTACAGAGACGTTGGTGGGTAGTGGAACAAGCTGGCAGGGTTAGTGTTAGAGCCGGGTACAATTACAATGTTTCAAAGGCACTTAGGTTGAGGGATATGGGTAAAACACAAGTAAATGGGACTAGCTGAAGTAGACAACTTGGTCAGCATGGATGAGTTGGGACAAGTGGCCTCTCTCCATGCTGTTTAACTCTATGAAAGTGCCAGTCCAGTATGTTCCTCATATAGTTACTGGCATCAGAACAAGACTTTAATGCAATTTGTTCATAGTGTACATCTGCATTTATTTCCCTACTAAAACACGTGTGAATTCTAAGGACTTATGGATGTGATGGAATCATGGTTAAATTACTGAAGCAATGCTCGGTCTGTGAGATCAAAGGAGAGTTCAAATCCTACAGCAAAAAAATGGAGAAATAAAATTTAAGTAATTCCAATAAATCTAAATCAAAAGTTATTGCATTGTCACAGAAACCCATCTAGTTCACTAATGTGATTCATGGAAGTTAACCAGCTGCTCCTACCTGTTGTCCTTCCCCACAATGTGGATAACTCAAACCAAGTTTTTGTCATGTGTATTGGTACAGTGAGGTACAATGAAAAACTTGCTTGTAGCAGTATCACAGGCACATAGGTTCAGACAATGGTCTCTGAACTGGTTCAGTAACCATTTAGAGGCAGTGGAGAACAGCAGTAAATGCTGATCTTGCCTGGTACCACTAAATCATCAAAATCAAAGTTGAGTTTCGAGTTTATTGTCATCTGCACAAGTGTGCATGCACTGGTGCAATGAAAAACTTACTTGTAGCAACATCACTGGCTCGTAGCGTCATATAAACAACATTGACAAGAAATACTGTTGTTGGTGGGGAGGGCTGCACCCATGATGTATTTGGCTGAATCCACTGCTCTGCAGTTTCTTATGTTCTTGTGCATTTGAGTTGCCATACCAGATGATGATGTATCCATTCAGAATACTTTCAACAGTACCTCTGTAGAAGTTTACTATAGTGTTTGATGACATGCCCAACCTCCTGTGAATGAGCAAATGAAGTATTTAATCTTTCAAATATTACGTAAACAAAGATTAGATAACATTTAGTCCTGCATTTCCTTCAATAATTCTGAAGCTCTACTATTACATGTTTAGAGTTGTGATTGTATAATCCATTAACAAATCTTGGTCTGAAATTTATAACCTTGGAAAAATATTGAAGAATACAACATATCTTTGTTTAAAATATCTCAGTGGGATTTTTATCAAAAACTCAAAAGATTCTGCAAATGCTGGAAATCCTGAACACACCAGCACATGATTCTCCGCAACTTGTGTCATCTTCAATGGAAGCCTTCAACTAAGCACATTTTTACTTCCCCTACCCTCCACTTTCCTCAGGGATTGCTCTCTCTGTGATTCGTCCCTCCCCACTATTCACCTTCTGGCACTTATCCCTGCAAATATAGGAACTGCCATTCACTTCCACCCTCAACATTCAGGGCCCCAAACAGTCCTTCCAAGAGAGATAGATGAACTTGTTAACACAGTTTCAGATTGGCATGTATGATGTTGTAGGCATCACTGAATCATGGCTGAAAGAATATTATAGCTGGGAGCTTAACGTCCAAGGATACTTACTGTATCGAAAGGACAGGCAGAGGGGTGGGGTGTCTCTGTTGGTAAAAATATGAAATCAACTCTTTAGAAAGAGGTAACATAGGATTGGAAAATGTAGTATTATTGAGGGTAGAGCTAAGAAACTGCAAGGGCAAAAAGACCCTGATGGGATTTATATACAGCCCTCCAAACAGTAGCAAAGATATGGTCTACAAATTATAACAGAAGATAGAAAATGCATGTTAAAAGAGCAATATTACAATCATGGGGGTGGGGAGGGTTTCAACATGTAGGCAGACTGGGAAAATCAAGTTGGTGCTGAATCACAAGAGGGAGAGTTTGTACAATGCCTTTGAAAGCACTTTTTAGACCAGTTTGTGGTTGAGCCCACTAGGGGATCAGCTATTTTGCATTGGGTGTTGTCAATGAACCAGAATTAATGAGAGAAATTAAGGTAAATGAACCCTTAGGGGACAGTGATCATAATATGATACAATTCACCCAGCAATTTGAGAAGGAGAAGCTGAAGTCAGATATATCAGTATTACAGTGGAGTAAAGGGAATTATAGAGGCAAGAGAGAGGAGCTGGCCAAAATTGACTGGAAGGGGCACTAGCAGGGATGACGGCAGAGTAGCTATGGCTGGAGTTTCTGGGAGAAATTTGGAAGGTGTAGGACAAATACATCCCAAAGAAAAAGTATTCTGAAGGCATGATGATGCAACCGTGGTTGACAAGAGAGATCGAAGCCAACATAAAAGCTAAACAGAGGGCAGATGATAGACCAAAAATTAGTGGGAAGTTAGAGGATTGGGAAGCTTTTAGAAACCAACAGAAGGCAACCAAAAAAGTAATAAAGAAGGAAAATATGGAATATGAAAGTGAGCTAGCCAATAATGTTAAAGAGCATACAAAAAGTTTCTTCAGATAGATAAGGTGTAAAAGGGAGCAAACAGTAGATATTGGACTACTGGAAAATTATGCTGGAGAAGTAATAATGGAGGATAAGGAAATGGTGGATGAACTGAATAAGAGATGGCTGAAGAGATTCTGGAGGCATTACTAATGACCTTTCAAGAATCAATGGATTCTGGAATGATTCTAGAGGACTGGAAAATTGCAAATGTCACTCTACTCTTCAAAAAGGGAGAGAGGCAAAACAACTGAAATTATAGGCCAGTTATCTGACCTCAGTAGTTGGGAAGATGTTGAAGTCGATTGTTAAGGATGTGGTTTCGGGGTATTTGGAGGCACATTATAAAATAGGCTGTAGTCAGCATGGTTTCCTTAAGGGAAAATCTTGTCTGACAAATCTATTAGAACTCTTTGAAGAAATAACAAGCAGAACAGACAAATCAGAATCAGTAGAAGTTGTGTGCTTGGATTTTCAGAAGGCCTTTGAGAAAGTGCCACACATGAAGCTGCTTAAGTTAAAAACCCATGGTATTACAGAAAAAATTATAGCATGGATAGAATATTAGTTGATTGACAGGAGACGAAGAGTGGGATTAAAGGGAGCCTTTTCTGGTAGGCAGCCAGTGACTAGTGATGTTTCACATGAGTCAGTATTAGTACCGCTTCTTTTTGCATTATATTTCAATGATTTGGATGATGGAATTAATGGCTTTGTCACCAATTAGCAGACGATATGAAGAGAGCTGGAGGGGCAGATAATATTGAGGAAGCAGAGAGGCTACAGAAGGACATAGACAGATTTGGAGAATGGGCAAAGAAGTGGCAGACGGAATACAGTGCCGGTTCCATCTGCAAAAAGCAGCATTTTCCTGTGGCTAACAATTTTAATTCCCATTCCAATGTGTTGGTCCATGGCCTCCTCTACTGCCACTCTCAGGCAGGAAGAGCAATATGTAATATTCTGTCTGAATAACCTCCAATCTGCTGACATGAACATCCACTTCTCCAACTTCCAGCAACTTTCCCCCCTCCCTCTTCCTTCTTCAATTCCCCACTCTGGCCTCCCTTTTACCTCTTCTCTTCTCCTCAACTGCCTATCACCCCACCCCAGTCCCACCTGCCTCGGTGCCCCTCCTCTTTCCATTTCTCTCATGGTCCATTCCCCTCTCATATCAGATTCCTTCCTCTCCTCACCTTCTTCCACTTATCACCTCCCAGGTTTTTACTTCAGCTCCTTTCCCCTCCCCCCCCCACCTTCTTATTGTGGCTTTTTCTGTCTTCCTTTTCAGTCTTGATGAAGGCTCTCAATCTAAAACATCAACTGCTTGTTCATTTCTATAGATGCTGCCTGGCCTGCTGAGTTCCTCTGGGAATATTATTAACATCTTTTTCTGATGTCAGGGGAATCTAGAACTGAAGGGCACATGTTTAAGAAATTGGAATTGGTTTAATATTGTTGCATGTTCTGAGATAGAGTGAAAACTAGGTTTTGCATGCATGCCATCCATACAATAAAAGAATGCAAAGTAAAGTGTTTTACTTACAGGCCAACAATATGTTGCAAGGCCATAATGAAGTTGATTGTGAGGCCAAGAGTCCGTCTTATTATACTCGGAAATTGTTTAATAGTCCTATAACAGCAGGCTATAACCAGTACTCAAGTGCTTTTTGGCTCTCGTGCCTTTTGTTCATTGGGTGGGGGGAGAAGAGAGAATTCCATTTCAAGTGAGTTCCAGTATCACTTCAAGAATGAAAGTACTTCAAGAAAGTCCTCTGTTTTTTTTTGAAAACAACAGATGCATTTATTGACTCATGCAAAAGCCTCACATGTTAACTTTCTGCAACTTGAGCAGTTAAGAGCTTTTTAAAGCAAATGGATTCAAATTTGGTTCAGTAGCAAGAAACAATGGGTGCTTTTGTGGCTGGAAATTGTCATCAGTGGTACTTCATAGGTCTTGGCTCTTGTCCCATTGCTTTTCATAATATAGGTTAATGATTTCCATGTTTCTTTGGGGAGTATAAACATGCAAGAGTCCTCGATAAACAGGAAGGACCACTTGCTGTAACAGAGGCTGTTTTGGTTGATTTATTATTAGGTCACATGCACCAAGATACAGTGAAAAACTTTGAGTGCCATCCAGATCATGTCGGACATAAGTACATTGAAGTAGTAGAAAAGGACGATCAGAATAGTGTTGTCACTCTATCAAGTGACCTCTCATCAATCGTATCTCCAAACAGAAAAGCCCTAGCTCGTTTGACTTTCCCTCATAATACAGGCTCTTCAATCCAGGCATCCATGCATAATTACATGGAGGGAGCTAAAGAAAAAAAACATTATGCAGAATATGCTGTTGCAGTTACAGGGAAAGTACAGTGTAGGCAGATAAATAAAGTGCAAGGGCCATAATGAGGTAGATTGGGAGATCAACAAATACTGGGAATGCAGACTATCTGAAATTGGAAAATTCAATGTAAACGCTATTGGCTTATGGACTACGCAGTGGAATATGAACTAGGTTTTTCCAGGTTGTGTTTGTACCCATCCTGGCAGTGGAGGGGGGGCAAGGATGGACAGGTCATTTGGGGAATAGATAGGGTGTTAAAGTTATTTGTAACTGGAAGCTTGGGACAGCCATTGCAGACAGATCAAAAACCGATGGATTTGTTCATACTAATTTTGGACTGAAATGAGTCATGTCAAGTCAAACTTACTGCCATGTGAACGTACACATAGGAAAAAATGAATAACTTAATTTTCGCATAGTGTTAGAGACACAACATTCAGAAGAAAAGAATATACATAACTTATTTATAAACTATACTAGAACTGTACAAGAAAAAAACACATTTAGAATCAAAAAATAAACAAAGCTCATTGTAGTGCCAAGTAATCATAGTGTTGGTGAACGGTAGTATTCAGGATTGTGCAGATGGTTCAAGAACTGAATGGTTGAAGGGAATAGCTGTAGTTGAACGTGGTGAGATGTCAGGTAAATTAGTTTATTATCAGTACATATATCAAAGTGCAGTGAAAAATGTTGTTTTGCATGCTATCCGTACAGATCATTTCACTTCTGAGATTGTGCACTGAGGCAGAACAAGGAAAAACAATAACAGAATGCAGAATAAAGTGTCACAGAGAGAGTGCAGTGCAGGCAGACAATAAGTGCAAGGGCAAAATGAGGTAGATTATGACGTCAAGATCCATTTTATCTTAATGGGGGGGCATTCAATAGTTAATAATGGTAGAAATTGACCTTGAGCCTGGTGGTATGTGACTTCAGGCTTTTGTATCCTCTGCCTGAAGGGAGGGGTAAAGAAAAGAGAATGTCCAGGGTGGGTGGGTCCATACTTCCTGCTCGATCTGCAAGATGATGGCAAGGCCTGTGTGATTGGTAACTTTGATGATGGATATAGCCTTCTTGAGGCAGCAACCCCTGTAGATACTACAGATGAGGAGGGGGAATGGATATGCCCATGATGTGCTGGGCTGAATCCACTACTGAAGACTTAAGAGGTTGCAAATGCTGGAATTTGGATCACATTGCCATTCTTTTAGTGTGTGTGGGTGGTTTTGATGTTTTCTTTTGAACGAAGGAGGAGAGGAGAAGGTGACGGTGTGATGCAGTGCGCGCGGCCACTCCGGAATGATATCTGTATTTGTTAAGTAGGGGACCGTGCACAATCCTGATTTGATGGGGACAGACATGAGAAGCACCGAGGAACATCTGGAGAAACTTCTGAAATGCCTGCTTCGCTGCCGCTGCTACTGTGCGATTGAGAACCTCCAGAGGGGAAAGCCCCAAATCCTCGGCTTTGCCTATTGCTTGGCGGCCGGGGCCGCGGTCGAAGTGCTCGGTGTCAGAGGCTCGAAGTTTTCGGATGGACTCAAGAGTCGGCTGCGGTCGGGTGCTTCCAGGGTGCTGCATTGGCAAGTTTGTGGCGCTGGAGGTTCGTGGCAGGGAGTGTTTTTTCTTCCTTCTACTGTCTGCGTGAGATGATGGGACTTTCGAGAGACTTTGAGACTTTTTTTTTTACCATGCCCATGTTCTTTATCAAATTACGGTATTGCTTTGCACTGTTGTAACTATATGTTATAATTATGTGGTTTTTGTCAGTTTTTCAGTCTTGGTCTGGTGTTTCATACTGGAGGAACATTGTATCATTTCTTAATGCATGCATTACTAAATGACAATAAAAGAGGACTGCGTGTCCTCATAATCTAATCTAATAATCTAATCAATGGCTTTCTTTGTTTCATGGCCATCTGGAGAAGACATCTCAGAGATGTACACTGCATACATACTTTGACAATAAATTAACCTTTCATGGTGCAAAAATAACACAAATGGCTCTTGGAATTCAGCAGGACGAGCAGCATCTGTGGAGACAAAAGGTGGTTTGCTTTCAGATCCACACCCTACATTGCACTGAGGTGGATTGCTTGACAAGACAAGGAGAGAGAGGGCGTGCCTCTCAGAGAGCGCTACAGCGCTGATTGGTTGAGTCCGAGGGCGCCGTTGCCAGGACATCATCTGCGCGTTGCGAGGTGTGTGCTGGGAGCGAGCGTAGCGGACGCGGAAGGGGCAGCGCACCGGGCGATGGAGTGAGCGGCGCCGTCTGACCCGGGGATTGTGTGAAGAGCCGGGGCCCAGGTCGACCTGACAAACCACGGGACCTCGGCCAGCTGGGGCCGAGCCGAACATAAGGCCGTTGTCACTGCCGCCGCGACTCTTGTCAATCCCATCCGGATTGGGAAGAGAGCGATGGAGCGCAGGCGGCTGGAGACGGCGGGTTCGAGCTCGGGCTCGGCGGCCGCGGGACCCCTGCCGCTGGACGACGCCGAACTGGCGCTGGCTGGGATCAACATGCTGCTAAACAACGGCTTCAGGGAATCGGACCAGCTCTTCAAAAAATACCGGTCAGTCAGGCATACAGATGGGAGAAATCGGGCGCGCTCGGTGGGATCGGCTCAGCTCGGCTAGGCTCGTGCGTGTTCGGTAGCGCTCGGGCTGGACTCGGGTACATTTGGCGATCCTCGGGTCCCTTCGGCTGCACTCGGAGAGGGTTCGGATCCAATCGTCTGGGCTCCTGTGTGTTCGGTAGCACTGGTGCAGGTCTCTATGCTGCTGCTGATGGAAATCTGAACGGGGCGACACAGTGGTGCAGGGGGTAGAGCCGCCCTCTCATAGTAATCTGGGTTCGAACCTGAGCCGGGGTTTGTTTGTGTGGAGTTTGCAGATTGGTTTCCTTCATCCCAAAGACACGGTTTGGCTGATTGCTCCCTTTTAAACTGTACTGAGTGTTAGGGGGATTGTGGATAGGAATGTGAGGAGAATAAAACAGGATTTAACTGGGATATCTGGCACATTATGTGATCTATGATTCTAAAGTAATGGAAATGCTCACCAGTCCTCATCGGAAGATCAGAGGTGGACAGGGTCAGTAAATTTACATTCCTATTTACTATTACTATTTCGGAGGACTTGTCCAGGGCCCAGTATGTAAGTCTAATTACGGAGAACGCACGGCGGCGCCTCTACTTAGTTAGGAGTTTGCGAAGATTCAGCATGGCATCTAAAACGTTGACAAACTTCTATAGATGTGGAAAGTATACTGACTGGCTGCATCACAGCCTGATAATGGAAAATCTTACAAAATGTAGTGGATACGGCCCAGTCCATCATCCATCACCCATCACGGCATCTGCTGAAATCTGTAGTGAGAAAACAAACTGCTGGAGGAACTCAGTGGGTCAGACAGCATCTGTAGAGACAGAGAGAGAGTTGGTGTTTCAGGTGGTGACTACAGGTCTGAAAAAAAGAAGTATAAGTGGCAGAAAAGGTGATGGATGGGTAGAACAATAACATGCTATAACTCTAAATAGATGGGACAAAATCATACAAGTATCTAAGCTTGCTTATTTTATATTTATTGTATTACTGTCATTTTTTTGTTCTACATCAGGCCGAGAGTAACAATTATTTCATTCTCCTTTACATTTGTGTACTGGAAATGGGTTAGTATGACAGAAGCACTTTGTGCTTCTTTGTGTTATGTGTGTTGGAACGCACCAAGCAGTAACGGCTGAATTAATGGAGAGACACCAATATGCTGAAGTCACAGATGGATGGTTGAAACAAAAGGCTGTTTCTAAAACAGGAAGGAAGAGCAAGTTTCCCTCGGGTTGGAAAATATAATATTGTCTGAAGACATCGGTGTGCCTGGATTGAAAATGAGTTGTTCCTCAAGCTCATTGTAACAATGGAGTAGGCCACAGGCCATCAGAGTGAGATGGAGACTCAGAATTAGGTTTATTGTCACTGATGTATATTGTGAAATGTATTGTTTGTGGTGGCAGTACAGTGCAATACACAAAAGATCATAAGTATTACAAAAAGAGAGCCAAATCGTGAGGTTGTGTTCATAGGTTCAGTGATTGTTCATTGATCTGATGGAAATTGTTCCTAAAACATTGAGTGTGGGTTTTAAGGCTCCTATACATCCTCCCTGATGGTAGTAATGAGAGGAGGCATGTGCTGACTGGTGAGGCTTTTTAATTATGTATGCCTACTTCTTGAGGCATTAGAAGCTTGGGGTCAATACAGGTGATGTGCAAATATGGAAATTGGTAGGATGGAAGGTGAAGGAGTGACTGCAGAGGAGTAGGAAATAGAGATCCTTGCCTTTGACTCCACTAGCCTCCATATTCAGCTGACTGTCTGCATGGTTTCACTACAAGGCCCTTCTTCCTCTTCTGAGCATTTCAGAGGGATCGCTTGCTTGGTGACTCCTGTTCTGCTCTTTCCCATACAATCCCAAAAAATGCAATAACGTTTTACCTCTTGCCTTCCCACTGTCCAGAAACCCAGCATATCCAGGTGAAGCAGCAACTCACTTGAATTTCTAACACTCTGTGTTTGCAATAATCTCTACATTGACTGAACCAAGTACTGACTGTGATCCCTTTGTGGAGCACCTGCATGCGATGTACAGGATTGACATTGAGCGTTTTGTGTACCACTTTAATTCTCCAACCCATTCCCATTCTGACATCCGTATGTGTCCTGTACTGTTACAACAAGACCCAATGCAAACTTGAGGACCATAAGATATAGGAGCAGAAGTAGGCCATTTGGCCCATCAAGTCTGCTCCCCCATTCAATCATGGGCTGATCCAATTCTTCCAGTCATCCCCACTCTCCGGCTTTCACCCCATACCTTTTGATGCCCTGGCTAATCAAGAACCTTTCTATCTCTGCCTTAAATACACCCAATGACTTGGCCTCCACAGCCGCTCATGGCAACAAATTCCACAGATTTACCACCCTCTGACTAAAGTAATTTCTCTGCATCTCTGTCCTTCAATCCTGAAGTCATTCCCTCTTATCCTAGAATCCCCTACCATGGGAAATAACTTTGCCATATCTAATCTGTTCAGGCCTTTTAACATTCAGAATGTTTCTATGAGATTCCCCCCCCCCGCCCCCATTCTCCTGAACTCCAGGGAATACAGCCCAAGAGCTGCCAGATGCTCCTTATATGGTAACCCTTTCATTCCTGGAATCATTCTTGTGAATCTTCTCTGAACCCTCTCCAATGTCAGTATATCTTTCTAAAATAAGGAGCCAAAACTGCGCACAGTACTCCAAGTGTGGTTTCACGAGTGCCTTATAGAGCCTCAACATCACATCCCTGCTCTTATATTCTATACCTCTAGAAATGAATGCCAACATTGCATTCACTTTCTTCATAACTGATTCAACCTGGAGGTTAACCATTATGATGTCCTGCACAAAGATTCCCAAGTCCTTTTGGATCTCTGCATTTTGAATTCTCTCGCCATCTAAATAATAGTCTGCCCGTTTATTTCTTCCGCTAAAGTGCATGACCACACATTTTCCAACATTGTATTTCATTTGCCACTTCTTTGCCCATTCTGCTAAACTATCTAAGGCTCTCTGTGTCCTCAACACTACCTGCTCCTTCACCTGTCTTTGTATCATTGACAAATTTAGCTACAAAATCCATTAATACCGTAGTTCAAATCATTGACATACATCGCAAAAAGACTTCACCCTTCCTATAACCAAGCCTTCATCTTATTTTTGGAGAACCTTATAGCCTTCTGGACTCTCAAATTGTTCAACTCTGAGTAACTTGTTCTTTCTTTTTGACCCTCAGACCTGGCCATTTAGGCCAGTCATGCATCTGTGATATTTAGCTCTGTTTTCTCTCTAGTATTACACCTTGGCATTGCCCACACCCCTGCTATTAGTAATCCATGCTATCAGTAAACACTCAAAGGGGCATATTACCTCAATTGGTCACACCATTTGAACTATCCATCGACTCCTGCCTTCTTTGCAACTGCAAATTAGCTTGTTTTCTCTCTTAGTTAAATTCTGATGAAGGCTTTTGTAACTGAAGCTTTAATTCAAATACTGCCTGAGCTGATGTTTTCCCAGCACCTTCTGGTTTTATTAATGTTTTTCGACATCATTTTGCTCAAGCCAGCTGATGAAATATAAGCTATCTAGTTTATTAGAGGAAGGTTAATGGTTGGAAAATTCACTCTGTTAGTAGTGATGGAAGAACAGGTTACTTTTTGCTTTGAGGAATGAGATATATTTGAAGTGTAAAATTTTGCCAAAAGCTGTTTGAAGGTATTGTCATAAAGTATTTGATGCTAGGTGTTGAGCAATCTCATAACTGTTGGAGCAGCATTTGTTTTCTTTGTAAGTTAAAGATGATGCAATTTGCTTTAGTTCCCTTTTTCTTCATGCATTGTCATTCCATATGGTCTGGAATGACTAGCTTGATGATTTACTGAATGTTTCAGACAGGAACAATGTTTTTCAGTAGATCCCGTTCGGAATTATGAAGTCTTTTCATTTACTTGGAGTAGAGTTAGAAATATTCTAGTGTGCATTCTCTCTGGGTGCTGTTCAATTTGTCAATCACCAACGGGTGATAACTTACAGAAAACACTAATGGTCTACTCTATTTATTTGTTCTATCGTCTAGTGCACCTCTATCAAGTCACCTCTCAACGTCTTTAAATTCCAAGAGATGAGAACCAAAGTTCACTCAACTTACTGTCATAAGATATGCCCTCTAATCCAGGAAGCATCCTGGTAAATCCCTGCACCTTCTCTAAAGGTTTCACACCCTTCCTTTAACAAGGGAACCAGAACTGAACACAATACTCCAAGTGTGGTCTAACTAGAGTTATTTGGAGCTACAACATTACTTCCTGTCTTTAACATTGTGCTCTGCCTTCAAGTTTGACTTTCCAAAGTTTATCATTTCACACTTTTTCCAGACTGAATCCATTTGCCACTTCTCAGCCCAGCTCTGCATCATCTTGTCAATGTTCCATTGTAACCCACAACAAATTTCTTACGACCCACAACACCTGACCTTTGTGTCATCTGCAAACTCACTAACCCACCTTCCACTTCCTCATCCAAGTTATTTATAAAATAGACACAGAGAGCTGGGGTCCCAGCACAGATCTCTGTGGAATACCACTGGTCACGATGTCTAGGCAGAATATTCTCCAGTTACTACCACTCTCTGCCTTTTGTATCCGCACAGCCAAGTTACCCTGGATCCAATGCCTCCTGACTTTCTGAGTAAACACTTTATGAAAATCCTTACAAATCACATCCAATGCTATACCTTCATCAATCTGTTTATAGTCACTTCCTTGAAGAATTCAGTCTTGTGATGTGAGCATGACCTACTCCTCACAAAGCTGTGCTGTCAATCCCTAATCAGACTATTCTTCTCTAAATATTCATAAATCCTATCTATAAGAATCCTTACCAATACCAATCAGACTCGCTGGTCTACAATGTCAGTATTATCCCTACTATCGTTTTTGAACAAAGGAGTAAAATTTGACGGACTCTCTTGGCGGCACTAGATGGAGTAGGTCATATTTTGGCTGGGCTCCGGACATTTTTCAATTTTCTTATCACCCTTCTATTATATATATCAAAGTGTCTTTAACACCTTTATGTGTTTGAATTTTGAACTTTAATTGACGGAAATGTCTACCAGACTAAGAGAGGCGTTAGCCAAAGGCAAAGAAACTGATAATGGAAATGGGAAGAAGGAAGGTACTTCGAACAACCTAAACAGCCTCAACTTACTTCGCAAGCTATCTCGAATTTATTGGATGAAAAACTCGACAAGAGATTCACTACATTGGAAGTAATGTTGAAGGAGAATCAAAGTAAATTAATAGCACTTGGAAAAGAGAGCGAGAAACAGCAACGGCAAATTTCAGAGCTTATTGAAGAGGGGAAACAGAGGTATTCCAGAATGAACGCTTTGGAAGAGAAATTAAATTAGACTTCTCGTACATCAGAGCAGTATAAAGCCAAGATTATTGATTTGGAGAATCGTAGTCGCAGACAGAATTTGCGAATAATAGACTTAGTGAAGACATTGAGAGCGGGGACCTTACTAAATTTTTTTCTCAATTCTTAATGGAAGTCTTTGGCTCAGAGGTCTTCTCCTCTCCTTCGGTACTCGATAGTGTGCATCGATCGCTAAGACCGAAACCTTCGAGAGAGTTACATCCACGTCCTGTAATTCTCCGATTTCACTATGTGAGTACTAAGGAGCACTTAATTTGAATTGCTCGTCGGAGAGGAATTCTTGTACATCATAATCTTAAGTTTTGTTTGGTTGAAGATTATCACCCTGAGGTATGGCAAGAAAAATCGCGTTTTAAATCGGTGATGTCGGAACTATATCAAAGGAATTTTCAACGGCGTTGCTATACCCCGCCCGCTTAAGAGTTGTTTTGCCCGATAATTTGTTTAAATAGTTTAAATCCGTGGATGACACACAACAATTTTTCAAAGAACATTCCTTGAGCTCCGATGTTTAATTAATTTACCATTCTTTAAGTTTGTATACACCTGGTTTATTAGTTAATAACCAGCTTATAGATTCGGACATCTTATGTTCGTAGAGCTTTGGCCTTGGGCTGAGTCCTCTGGTATTTTGTTTTCGCTTTTGTTTGCTCTATGTTAATATCCCTTTTCTTATCCTTGATTATTTTATTTTTCTTTTTTTTAAATGTCCGTTTTAGAAAATTATTAAGACTCTAACTTGGTGATTGATTTTTTCTTGAAATATTATTAAGATTGTACTCTTTTATTTCTTAAGACCAGGTCTTTTGAAATGGTCTGCAAAGGGTTGTTTTTTCATCTAACTGTGTTTGGCATTCCTATTGCAATGTTTCAACTATGGGTAGTTTTTATTTTATTTTTTAGAATTGGAGATTTGCTGTCAAGAGAGATGGGGATTGGGTGGTTCTTAGGTAGTTTACTGGCTGCCTATTGGCCAGGTTTTGGGGCTTTGTGGGAGGGGGAGGAGGTTGTTTTTACTTTATTTTTCTTCACTTGAGCTGACATGAAACTACAAAAATGTCTGTATTGTTGTAACTTCCGGTTCCTCTTTAAACTTTTGTTCCTCTTCCTGATTCATGAGTTTCCTGTGCAATTTGGTTAACCCTTTACTTACCTTATGGTTTATTTAAGGAAAATGGATAATATTATTAACTTTGTTTCATGGAATACGAATGGTATGAATCATCCAATTAAACGGAAGAAGTTTTTTTAAAAGTTTTTCATAGATTGAATGCTTAGATTATTTTTGCGCAGGAGACTTGTGAGAAAGGAGGATAATCAGTGTCTTTTTTTGGTTTTGGAAGGAACAACAGTTTCATTCAAACTCATCGACCAAAGTGAAAGGTGTTTCCATTTTTATAGATTCTTTGATCTCATTTATTCATTATGATATAATCTCAGACCCATATGGTAGCTTTCTATTAATTACTGGTTTACTTTATAACCAAAGAGTAGTTTTGGTTAATGTTTATGCACCAAATATTGATTATCCTGAATTTTTTAAGCATTTATTTGTATCTCTTCCCAATTTAAATGAATATATGTTACTAATGGGCGGTGATTTTAATTGTTGTTTGAATCCTATGATGGATAGGTCTGCGCCCAATCAGGCACTTCCAAACAAATCTGCTATTTTTCCTGACGAAGGGTCTTGGCCCAAAACGTCGACTGTACCTCTACCTAGAGATGCTGCCTGGCCTGCTTTTATGTGTGTTGCTTGAAATTCCAGCATCTGCAGATTTCCTTGTGTTTGCTATTTTTATTAATTCCTTTTTAGTTGACTCAGGAATTTTAGACGTTTGGAGGTTTTTAGATACTAATGATAAAGAGTTCTTTTTCTTTTCTCCATGTATATCATAATTACTCTAGAATTGATTACTTTTTATTGATTCTCAATTTGTCACTACCTGTAAGTATGATACAATCACCATTTCCGACCATGCGCCTTTGAAATTATCAATTAAATTTAGGGATGCAATTCTTAGTACTAGATAATGGCAGTTTAATTCTATTTTGCTTCAGGATTAAAATTTTGATAATTTTGTTAAAGAACAGATTGGATTTTTCTTTACATCTAACTCAATGGAAGAAGTATCCATTAGGATATTATGGGATACCTTTAAAGTATATATCCGTGGGCAAATTATTTCATACTCTGCTGGAGTGAAATAACGTATTAATAGTGAAGTACGTACACTGGCTGATAAGATTAAAGAAATTGATAAAAAATATTCTATTGCTCCTAATTTGGAGCTTTATAAAGAGAGAGTTGAACTTCAGATGCAACATAGACTGTTATTAACAGCCCCAATTGAAAATCAGTTACTTAAAACTAAGAGTCAATTTTACATACATGGTGATAAATCAGGTAAATTACTGGCTAATCAATTGAAAGCTGCTTTGGCGAAACACCAGATTAATAAAGTTCATAGACGGGACTTTGGCCTATTTTATCATGTGCCTCCAAGTACCCTAAAACCTCATGCTTAATAATGGACTCCATCATCTTCCCAACCACTTAAATCTGGTTAATTGGCTTATAATTTCTTTTGTTTTGCTTCCCTCCCTTCAATAAAGAGAGGAGTGAGATTTGTATGTTTTCAATCCTCCAATACCATTGCACAATCTAGTGATTCTTGAAAGATCATTACTAATACTTCCACAGTCTCTTCAGCTACCTCTTTCTGAACCCTGTGGTGTAGTCCATCTTTACCTTCAGACCTTTCAGATTTCCAAGCACTTTCTCCTTAGAAATAGCAACTACACTCACTTCTGCCTGACACTTTAAAATTTCTGGCATACTGATGGTGTCTTCCACAGTAAAGACCAATGCAAAATAAGTTTTGTCTGCCATTTTTGGGCCCCAATAGTACCTCTCCAACATACTCTTCCAGCTATCCGTTATCTATTCTCGCTTCTCTTTTACTCTTTACTGTATATATCGGGGGGGGGGGGGGGGGAGAACTTTTGATATCCTCTTTGATATTATTGGCTAGCTTACCTTCCTATTTCATCTTTTCTCTCCTTGTTATTTTTTCTTAGTTGCTTTCTGTTGGTTTTTAAGAGCTTCTCAATCCTCTAGCTTCCCACTAATTTTTTCTATTTTGCTTTTATACTGTTATTGACTACCTTTGTCAGCCAGGGTAGCCTTATCTTCCCTTTTAGAATACTTCTTCTTTGGGATGTATCTATCCTGCACCTTCAAAATTGCTCCCAGAAACTCCAGCCATTGCCGTTCTGTCATCATCCCTGCTTGTGGCCCCTTCCAATCAACTTCGGCCAACTTCACTCTCATGCCTCTGTAGTTTCCTTTACCCTACATTACTGCTGCTACATCTGATTTTAGCTTTTCTATCTCAAACTGCATGATGAATTCTATCATATTATGATAACTGCCTCCCAGGGATTCTTTTACCTTCAGCTCTCTGATCAAATCTGGTACATTACACAACATCCAAACGAGAACTGCCTTTTCCCTGGTGGGCTCAACCACAAGTTGCTCTAAAAATCATTTCAGGTATTCCACAAATTCCTTCTCATGGGATTCAACATCAACCTGATTTTCCCAATCTATTAAAATACCCCATGACTATTGTAACATTGCCCTTTTGACATGCCTTTTCTATCTCCTATTGTAAGTTGTACCCCACATCCTGGTTACAATTCGGAGGCCTGTATATACTGTAACTCCCATCAAGGTCTTTCTACCCTTACAGTCCTTACCTTGACCTGCAGTGATTCTACATCTTCCAATCCTATGTCATCTCCTTCTGAAGATTTGATTTCATTTTTTACCAGCAGAACCACCCCCCCACCCACCTGCCCTTTCAATATAATGTGTATCGTTGGATGTTAAGTTTCCAACTATGATCTTTCAGCCATGACTCAGTAATGCTCACGTCGTACCTGCTGATCTCTAAATGCACTACAAGATTATTTATCTTATTCCATATGGTGCAATCATTCAAATACCTTCAGTCCTGTATTTATCATCCTTTTCAATTTTGCCACCATGTTATCGTAAGTTTTCAGTCGGGCGCCTGTGGCTCGGACAGATTCAGCGGGGGGCCATGGTCGAGTGATTGGCGACTTGGCCTTAGTCTGGTGAGGAGGATGTGAGGACACCCTGCAGGACTAAAAAACACAAGACCTGACAAAAGGTGGATGAGTTCCATGTGAGCCAACGGCCATTTTCCGTGGAAGAGATTAAAGCCTCACCACGTATCTACAAATCGTATGCCATGCACCTAGTTAGAAAAGACATGATGAACTTGGGTGCTGCACCGTATACCTGGACCTACCCAAGGCCTCCGCTTAAGGAAGGGCCGAGCTCGAAGAAGCGGCCGCGGCTGGAGGCCGATACGGCCTCGAGCTTGAGTTTGGCGGGGGCGGGCGGTGCCAAGGCGGCTTGCGAGAACAAACTGGAGGAGAGGCTGTACTCGGTGCTGTCGCAAGATCGGAGAAGATGGAGGTGCATAGCCACCAACCCCGGATTCGGGACGGCACCCACTGACTGACTGACTGAGACGAGATGGTAATTTGATGGTTGACCATGATGAAATTAATAAATCTTTTCAAGAATTGTATACCAATTTATATCAGTCAATTTCCTGATGAACCTACCATAATGCCTGAATTTTTAAAGAAACTAAATATTCCGAAATTACCAGCTGATGAACGTTTAACATTAGATGCACCCATTACTGAAGAGGAAATAAAGAAAGCAATTTTTTTCAATGAATTCTAGTAAAGCATCTGGCCCGGATGTGTATATGGTTGAATTTTATAAATCTTTTTCAGACGTACTTTCTCCCTGGTTACGTAGAATTTTTAAAGATGCCTTATCTGTAGGTAAATTACCACAATCCTCTTAAGAAGCATCTATCTCATTAATTCCTAAAAAAGATAAAGATCCCACTGAATGTGCATCATGTAGACCTAGATCTTTGTTGAATGTGGATTCTAAAATCTTTTCCAAAATATTAGCAATTAGAATAGAGAAGGTACTACCACAAATAGTCTCCGAAGATCAGACAGGATTGATTAAAAATCGTTAGTCACAGTTTAATGTTAGGAGGCTAATAAACATTGTATACCCTACTTCAGTTAAAACTGTGTTATTTCGCTTGACACTGAAAAGGCATTCGACAGACTTGAATGGGAATATTTATTTGATATATTTGAGAAATTTAATTTCAGATCAAAATTTATATCCTAGATTCAATTGATATATCGTACACCTCTGGCTGCTGTATTTACCAATAATCAGAGATCCCCGTTTTTTAGGCTTTTTCGAGGTACTAGACAGGGCTGTCCTTTAAGCCCTTTTTGATATTGCCCTGGAGCCCTTGGCAATTGCTGTTCATGATCCACCTAATATATTTGGCATTATTCGTGGGAATAGGATGCATAAAGTATCACTATATGCAGATGACCTGTTAATATACATCTCCAACCCAGAGAAATCCATTCCTGCAGTAATAACACTATTTGCTCAGTTGAGTGGTTTTTCTGGTTATAAACTGAATCTTGATAAGAGTGTGCTTTTCCCATTAAATATGCAAGTTCCAATTTATAGACAATTACCATTTAGATTAGTTACTGATTATTTTACTTATTTGGGTGTTAAAATTACTAAGAAGGATAAGGTCTATTTAAAGTTAATTTTTTTACCCTTAATTGATCATGTTAAACTGTTTACTAAATGGTCACCATTGTCTTTATCTTTGATTGGTCAAATTAATACTATTAAGATGATTATTTTACCTACATTTCTGTATCTATATCCCTAAATCTCTTTTTGATACTATTGATTCTAAAATTCCTTCATGTATATGGCAGACTAGAAATCCCAGGTTAAGTAAGAAATATTTACAGACATCAAAAAAAAAGGCGGTTTGGCTTTGCAAAATCTTAGATTTTACTACTGGGGAATTAACATTTGATAGTTAACGTTGTGGACACAAGAATTAGATGAAGCTCAATGTCCACGATGGATGAACTTCGGTGGGAATCTAGACAAGGATTTTTGCTGGCTTCTATTCTAGGAATTGTGCTTCCCTTTACACTTACTAAATTGAATAAACAAATGATAAATCCAATAATTAAACATACAATACGAATATGGTTTCAATTTTGTAAATTCTTTGGATCCTGTCAAGTTCTATTATATCTAATCTTTTCTTTCAACCATCTAGAATTGATCAAGCTTTTCTTCTATGGAAAACAAAAGGAATAACATGTTTTCGTGATTTATTCATGGATGATTGTTTTATGTCTTACGAACAGTTGTCTAATAAATATAATTTGCCTAGATCACACTTTTTCAGATATTTACAGACTGGAAACTTTTTGAATGCTACTTTATCTACCTTTCCGATATTGCATCAAATTGAAGTTATAGAAAAAATTTTAGGTTTAAACCCTTATCAGAAGAGTTTAATAGCAATTATTTATGATCTGATTACGAAAATACTTCTAGGTACATCTGATAAAATTAAGAATGAGTGGGAAATAGAACTTCAAATATCTTTATCTACAGAGAAATGGGAGAAAATTCTTCAATTAGTCAATGCTTCCTCAATGTGTGCCAGACACACCTTGATACAAATTAAGGTGGTTCATTGGGCTCATATGTCCAAGGATAAGTTAGCTCGTTTTTACTGCCACATAAATCCTGTTTGTGATAGTTGTAATTCTGAGGTAGCTTCCTTGACACATATGTTCTGGTCTTGTCCTCTTCTAGAAAGACTGAGGTCTTCCAGACTGGGAGACCTCAGTCAGTCCAGATTGGAAGCAGCATCTCCAACACCATCACACTGAGCACGGGCCCCCCCCAGGGCTGTGTGCTCAGTCCACTGCTGTTCACTCTGCTGACCCACAACTGTGCTGCAACACACAACTCAAACCACATCATCAAGTTCGCTGATGACATGACCGTGGTGGGTCTCATCAGCAAGAATGATGAGTCAGCATACAGAGAGGCGGTGCAGCGGCTAACGGACTGGTGCAGAGCCAACAACCTGTCTCTGAATGTAAACAAAACAAAAGAGATGGTTGTTGACTTCAGGAGGACACAGAGTGAACATTGACGACTCCTCCGTAGAGATCGTTAAGAGCACCATATTTCTTGGTGTTCACCTGGCGGAGAATTTCACCTGGTCCCTCAGCACCAGCTCCATAGCAAAGAAAGCCCAGCAGCGTCTGTACTTTCTGTGAAGGCTGAGAAAAGTCCATCTCCCACCCCCCCATCCTCACCACATTCTACAGAGGTTGTATTGAGAGCATCCTGAGCAACTGCATCATGGCCTGGTTCAGAAATTACACCATCTTGGATCGCAAGACCCTGCAGTGGATAGTGAGGTCAGCTGAGAAGATCATCGGGGTGTCTCTTCCAGTCATCACAGACATTAACACCACACACTGCATCCATAAACCAAACAGCATTATGAAGGACCCCACGCACCCCTCATATAAACTCTTCTCTCTCCTGCCATCTGGAAAAAGGCACCGAAGCATTCGGGCTCTCACGACCAGGCTATGTAATAGTTTCTTCCCCCAAGCCATCAGACTCCTCAATACCCAGAGCCTGGCTTGACACCAACCTACTGTACTCATTACTGTGCCTATTATCTTGTTTATTATTTATTGTAGTGCCTGCACTGTTTTGTGCACTTTATGCAGTCCTGGATAGGTCTGTAGTCTAGTGTAGTTTTTGTGCTTTTCTTACGTAGTTCAGTGTAGTTTTTGTATTGTTTCATGTAACACCATGGTCCTGGAAAACGTCTCATTTTTACTATGTTCTGTACCAGCAGTTATGGTTGAAATGACAATAAAAAGTGACGACTTGACTGGAAAAAATATTGGAAAGATATTTTTGATATTATTTCAGTAGTTCTGCATATTGATTTACAACCTCATCCTATTACTGCAATTTTTGGACTACCAGTGATAGACTCTAGTCGTTTATCCTTGTCAGCTTGTCATCTAATTGCATTTGTTACATTAATAGCTAGAAGATCCATTTTATTTAAATGGAAAGATTCTAATCCCCCTACTACATTTCAATGGTTTTCCCAAATGATAGCATGCCTAAACTTGGAAAAAATTAGGAGTGGTACTGTGGATCCTTCAGTTAAATTTGAAGAAACTTGGAGGCCATTTATTCAATATTTTCATATGATGTAAGTTGACCCTTTCTAAATCCTTTGTAGTAATTTTTTGTTCATGTATAGAGGAGCGGAGTTAATGACAAATAATAATTTTAACCGATGTAATATGACAGCCCAAGCTTTGTTTCTTTTTTTTTTTAGTTTACTTGTTTTATTTTAGTTTTAGGGGGTTTCTTTTTTCTCTCTTTATAAAATATCTTTTTCATGGTCAGTTACTATGAGATTGGGAGGTTAAACTGTATTTGTCGCTTGTACATGTTAACTGTTGCTATTGTAATCCCTATATGTGTCATTACTATTACTGTCATGTTTATTAATCTTGAAACTTAATAAAAAGATTGAAAAAGAAAGAAAATTTGACACCCCCCCCCCCCCAATCCTCTGGTACTACTCCTGTGGCCAGTGAGGGCACAAAGTTTATCACCAAAGGGTGTAGCAACCTCTTCCTTCGCTTCCCATAGTAACTTGGGATATACCTGAACTGGCTAACTATCCTAATGTTTTTCAAACATTACAGGACATCCTCTTTCGTAACTTCATCATGTTGCAGCATATCAGCCTGTTTTACACTATCCTCTCATTTGTCAAAGTCCCTCTCACTGTGAATACTGAAGCAAAGTTTCATTAAGGACTTCCCCTAGCTTCTTTGCCTTTCGACACTTGTTTCCTCTTCTATCCCTGATTGGTCCTACTACCCTCAATCTAGTCATACTCCTGTTCTTCACATACGTGTAGAGATTAAAGACTGCAGCATCAGTAGTGAGGACCAAGAAGGTATGGTCAAGTGATACGAAAGAGTGCTTACAGGACTACTCTGAGTTGATGGACTGGAAGATATTCAGGGATTCTTCTTTGAGTCTGAATGAATATGTCACAATTGTCACTGATCTGTGTGGATGAGTGTGTACCTTCCTTCGAGAATGTACCGGACATACTAAAACCAAAAACCATGGATGAACCAGGCGATTCATAGTCTGCTAAAGGCTAGATCTGTGGCATTCAAGACTGGTCATCCAGAAATGTACAAGAAGTCCAGGTACGACTTATGGAAGGCTATTTTAAGGGCAAGAAAACAATTCCAATTGAGGTTGGAGACAGAATCGGATGCACATCAGCTTTGACAAAGTTTGCAGGTCATTACTTCCTACTAAGTGAAACCTAACTTCATGAATGGCTGTGATGCTTCACTCCCAGATGAGCTCAATGCCTTTTATGCATGCTTTGAAAGGGAGAATAAAACTAACCAGTGTGAATCCCTTCAGCCTTTGGTGACTCTGTGGTCTCTGTGTCGGGGACCGACGCCAGAACATCCTTCAAGAGAGTGAACCCTTGCATGGCATCAGGCTCTAATGGTGTACCTGATGAAACTCCGAAAAACTGGCCCAACCAGCTGGTGGGAGTGTTCAAGGACATTTTTAATCTCTCACCGCTGCAGTCAGAGGTTCCCACCTGCTTCAGTGGGGGTGGCAATCATACCAGAATTGCAGGGTGACCTGCCTCAACAACTATCGCCCAGATGAAGTGCTTTGAGAATTTGGTCATAGCTAAATCAACTCCTACCTAAGTGAGGGCTTGAACCCACTGAAATTGGTCTACAGTGGATGCAATCTCATTGGCGCACCACTCGGCCTTGGGTCACCTGGACAATACCCAAGTCAGGCTGCTGGTTATTGATTACACATCCATGTTAAATGCAATCATACCCTCCATTCTAATCAACAAGTCCCAAAACACGGTGCTCTGTAATTCTCACTTCTGAGATTGTAGTTACTACTGTAGGGCATATAGCTGCCAATTTGCACAAACATTGTCACAAATAGCAGTGTTATCATTACCAAAATATGTTGTTCATTGTTATTTGAGTATAAGTATTGGCCATAGGTTCTTTTGTTTCACCTTAGTGGGAAGTGAAGATTGATTTGGAAAGCAGAGCAGTACATGAAGGACTCAGATTCTTGTTTCCAGCCTGACTGCGGATGAATTCTTTGAATTTGTATGTCTCTGTACAATACATGCATGTTATCGGGCAAACTTAGGTGAATTGAGTGATACTGTAGTTTATTAATCTTGGAGTATAGTGTCAATTTCAGGACAAATGCTGGGTCATGATTTTTGTGGTACAAATGTGACATGCAGCACAAAAGGTAAACTTTTGGTCTCCAAAACCTAAGCCTAAATATTGAATTGAATTGAAGCAACACACACAAAATGCTGGTGGAACGCAGCAGGCCAGGCAGCATTTATAGGAAGAAGTACAGAGAACGTTTCAGGCTGACACCCTTCGTCAGGACTAACTGAAAGAAGAGCTAGTAAGAGATTTGAAAGTGGGAAGGAGAGGGGGAGATCCGAAATGATAGGAGAAGACAGGAGGGGGAGGGATGAAGCTAAGAGCTGGAAAGTAGATTGGCAAAAGGGATAGAAGGCTGGAGAAGGGAGAGGATCGTGAGACAGGAGGCCTAGGGAGAAAGAAAGGGGGATGGGAGCGCCAGAGGAAAATGGAGAGCATTTCTCACCTCTAAGGGCATCTACAAGGAACACTGTTGCAGTTAAGCAGCATCCATCATCAAGGACTCCTCCTCCAGGCCACGCTCTCTTCTCACTACTGCCATCAGAAAGAAGATAAAGGAGTATCATGTCCCGCACCACCGGGTTCGGGAGCAGTTATTACCCCTCAATCATCAGGCTCTTGATCCAGAGTGGATAACTTCACTCAAACCAACACTGAAGTGATTCTGCAACCTGTGGGCGCTCTTCTGAGGACTCTATGACTCATGTCCTTAACATTATTTATTTACTGTTATTACTTTGTTTATTTTTTCCTTTTTTGTATTTGTTCAATTTGTTGCCTTTGCACATCTTTGTGTGGAGATCTTCAATGATTATATTGTGTTTCTTTGTATTTGCTGTGAATTCCTGCAAGAAAAGGGTACTACATGGTGACATATAAGTGCTTTGATAATAAATTTATGTCAAACTTTAAAATATTTCAGTCTGGAGTGCTGCTTTTATATAGTCTTTTAACTTACTCTAAGGTATAAAGTGGAATCCAGTTAATTGAAATACATCAGGACCAGTACATTTTGGCCCAATTAAGTAGCTACCCAATTAGCCAAAGTTTCATGGAAATAGTTAAAAAGGTATAAAAAGACAACTTCCATTTAACTGAGTAACAAATTATGTATTTAAATTAAATACAGAACAAATTTGAACACTACCAGTGGTGCTACAATGCTATAAAACTGTGTATTAGTTCCTTATAGTTATCAACAGAGAAATTCAGAGTACACTGCCGTGTTGTTTCGATTGACTGTAAATGAATAAAATCAGCACAGACACCTAGTGCAGATAATGGACTGCCTTCATACAATCTTTTCTATAGTGAGGTGGCCAGAACTGGACACAGTATTCCAAATGTAGTCTAAGCAGGACTTTACAGAACTGCAGTGTTTCCTTGTGGCTGCTGAAGCCAACTAATGAAGACTGATACATCATAGGCTTTCTTAACAACCCTAACAACTTGCTTAGCAACTTTGAGGAATCTATGGATGCGGACCCCAAGGTACCTCTGTTCCTTTCTCTACTATGATGATGTACCTGAGAATTGAGGAAATAACTATTTACCCATTTTCCCCAATTTTGATGTGCTATTATTCATATGATGAGGTACTTTTTTGAAAACCTGATGTACAAAACACTTGCAGGAAGTGGAGGTAGTGAGGCGACCAAGTTTAGTGTGAGTGTTAGATGCAGAATTAAAATGAAAGGCTTCTGAAAAGTTTTGGATGAAATGGAAATATTCCTCAAAGCATTGTCAATCATTCTTCTTAAGCCCTACTGTGGTGTAGGGTCGCCAACAGCATGCACTATTGAGTGCCATTCCTTCAAATTGTCCCCAGGTGTATCCCGTTGTGAAAGATCTCTCCTCTGCCAGGGTGACGAGTTCTGCTGGTGTTTTTATAGCACTGTATGTTTTTACAGGACAGGGTTGCCAGCACCAAGCCCCACCCTCCTCCTTTTGCAGCCAGACTTGTGACTGTGTGTGGCAGAGTTATTGTCAATCAGTGCTTGAAGATTATCATGTGAAAAAGCTATTCTATATATTGACTTGAAAGAAGTGGCATGGATGAATTGGGCTGAAGGGTCTGTTTCTGTGCTGTATTACGCTTTGACTCTAAGCACGAAGTGACTCACTGATGCTCCAGGAAAGTGTGTTTGCAATCATGGGCAGTGTAAAAGGATAAGTGTTTTATCTCTTTCTGAGTACCTTATGGTATTTTTATGATGATTTGAAAATATGACCTGTGTACTACACATATGGAATAAAGTGCTTTTTAAGCATATTATAAATGTAAATTGTGAGTATGAATCCTATGGGGACGATCCAGCTAGTTCCTGATTCTTCCCTGCAACCTCATAAGTGCTTTTCAGATTGTAGTATTTTCCAAGCCTCACTACTGAAATGATGATGAAGTGACCAAACACCTTGACTGCCCTGGAAGCCTTGCAACGCCTGCAGTGGCCAAACACCTCAACTGTCTTGAAATATTTGACTTTTAAAACCAATTAAACTAATGTAAATTAATAATATTCATTAAAACAATAAATTTATTTTTAAAAATGCAGCTTCCTGGCTTTTCTCTACAGAGTAACCGACTGCTTGGGACAGGTTGGTCTGCTTGGCAGTTACATGCCTGAAACTGAATGTGATACACTTTGATATTTAAATAGTTAAGGTCTGAACTAAATAAAAACAAATCTATATTGACTGTGCTTTTATAAGTTTTTGCTGAATCTTGTCAACCCTAGCAGTACCATTTATGGTACTGTTTGCTAATGTTCCTACAGCTAACATCAGCAGAAAGGAAATCCTGACACGATTGATCAGCATATGCTGGTAATTGAAATATTCTTTTGTCTCCCAGCTTCAGGTCTTGGTATGTTACTGCAGTTACTGTTGTACCATTCCCTTTTGTATTTGGATTTCTTTAATGTTCTATGCTTGCAGCAGTATTGTTAATTGTCCATTGTGTCTGCTGAGTCTTGAGCAGCTGTCTTTTAGGCACTCCTAGAATGTGATGTCCAGGGCATTAACCTACTGAATAGAGGAATGTCAGTAGATGATCTGTGAGTGTTAAGTAGGTTTTAAAGGAGCTCCCTCTCCTTTAAGTGATGGAAATCATAGGGCGGGGAGCCACTATTGAAGTAAATGTAGTTCGTTTCTGCTACAGTGGATTGTTTCACCACAGTTAGTTCATTGGATAACACACACAAAATGCTAGAAGATCTCAGCAGGTGAAGCAGCACCTATGGAAAGAAATAGTTGATGTTTCGGGCAGAGACCCTTCATCAGAACATCCCTCCATAGATGCAGCCTGACCTGCTGAGTTCCTCCAGCATTTTGTGTGTGTTACTCTAGATTCCTAGCATCTACAGAATCTCTTGTGTTTATTGTTAGTTCATTGGGTAGAGTATTGATTTAGGAGACTGCTTTGCCCAAGGTATCTATCTGTACATTGTGGGGCTTTTGGAGGCAAGCCTTTTGCAATCAATTTAAACTGAATGGAGCATTGTTGACCCTCTGGCTGCAGTTTAGGATCTGTGTAGTGTTATTTAAAGGATAGTCGCATACATTTAAAGGCGTTCTTTTGTTGATGATTACCTATCAGTTGTAAGGTATAACTTAATGGTTCTGTGTTAACTGACTAATGGGTCATGTTTCAGGTTGCCATTATTGTTGGAAGAGCTGCAGTAACACCGGTAAGGACCCTTAACTGTGATGACCTAGGGATGCAATGATGACTATGATCATTGCCATGACTCTGTGAGGCTTAGTAAAACACCAATTATCTGCTGTCCATCTATTTGAAGATCCCAATGGTTAGGCATCTCATTCACAGTGCTAATTCACCAGTTGAGGCCTAGTTCCTGCGCTCCTATTAAGCTTAATGGGTTCATTGGACAACTTATTATCATAACAAAACAAATTAAAAGTCTGCTGATGTATCAATAAAATGATATCCAATAGCCTTTCAAAACTGTTTAGCACCACGAAAATCCGAGAGTGTTGAAAGTGAAGAGTACCAAGTGGATAGAGGAAAGTATTTAAGGGTAGGTTCTCAGCCTCCTTAAAGAAATGCAGCATCTTCATGACCACTGGGAATTCATTGACCATGTGTGTTCAAGGAGCAGAAGGATCATTCATGATGGTATTGACAGCTGAGTCCATGTGATTTGTGTACCCACAGGACTTTCATTAATGGCACAGGAGTCAGCTCCCTTACCAGATTCATTGGATACCTTCCGTATCTGCAGGAGAGTACCCACACTGGAGCTGCCTCAGAACCCACAAAACGATTTTGGAAGCAAGTCATTCTCAGCCCTCGTGACTACCTAAAAGGAGACATTTTAAATGCAGAACTGCTGTGTTAGCCTAGATTTTTCTTGAATATCTGAAGGATTTTAAACCTGCAGTCTTCAGGCTGGAATGTGCAAGTGATACCTACTGACCTGTGGCAGACATTCTGATGATTCAGTTCAAATTGTCATCTGGGCTTCAAAGAAGGGAAGTTGTGCTTCAACTTCATAAAACGTTGGTCAGACCTCAGCTGGAATACCATATGCAGTTTTGGTTACCCCATTATAAGAAAGATGTGCTTGAGCTGGAGAAGGTGCGAAGGAGATCCACTAGCATAATTTGCATATTATTATTTAATTATTTATAGTTTTATATTGCTATATTTATACTCTATTCTTGGTTGGTGCAACTGTAACGAAACCCAATTTCCCTCGGGACCAATAAAGTATGTCTGTCTAATCTATCTATCTATCTATAGCAAGTTGTTATGGAGTGTTTCAGTTGGGAGGAGAGACTGGAGAGGCTTCTTTTTTTTTCCCCTGGAGAAGAACATTTAAGAAGGGACATATAAAATTGAGGTGTATATATGGGGTAAATTGTAAGATTTACCCATCCGCCTCCATCTTAACTTTGTTTTACAGGAGGACCATTGAGAGTGTCCTGACAAGTTGCATCTCCATCTGGTATGGGTGCAGTTGAGTATTGGACCAGAAGACCCTACAAAGGAGGGTGAGGGTAAGAATAGGAGGATGAGCAAGTGGCTGAGGAACTGGTGTAGGGGGCAGGGTTTCAGATTTCAGGATAATTGGGACCTCTTCTGGGGCAGGTGGGACCTGTACAAGAGAGACGGGTTACACTTGAACTACAGGGGGACCAATATCCTTTCAGGGAGGTTTGTTAGTGCTATTGGGGAGGCTTTAAACTAGATTTGCAGGGGGATGGGAACCAGAGTGCCAGAGCTGACAGTGTGGCTGGGGTGAAAATAAATGATGTTAAAAGTTCAAGCAAATCCGCTGATAGAAAGGTTGTGAGTGGTGGTAAAAATCTTCTGAGGTGTATATATTTCAATGCTAGGAGTATTGCGGGGAAGGCGGATGAGTTGAGGGCGTGGATTGACACATGGAATTATGACGTTACAGCAATTAGTGAAACTTGGCTACAGGAGTTGCAGGACTGTCAGCTTAATATTCCAGGGTTCCGATGTTTCAGATGTGATCGAGGCAGAGGAATGAAAGGTGGGGGAGTAGCATTGCTTGTTAGGGAAAATATTACAGCAGTGCTCAGGCAAGACAGATTAGAGGGCTTGTCTACTGAGTCCTTATGGGTGGAGCTGAGAGAAACAGGAAAGGTATGGCCACATTAGTGGGATTGTATTATAGACCACCCAATAGTCAACAAGAATTGGAAGAGCAAATCTGCAGAGAGATAGCAGGCAACTGCAGGAAACAAAGTTGTGGTGGTAGGGGATTTTAATTTTCCGTATATTGATTGGGACTTCCATACTATTAGGGGTCTAGATGGTTTAGAGTTTGTAAAATGTGTTCAGGAAAGTTTTCTAAATCAATATATAGAGGGACCAACTAGAGGGGATGCAATATTGGATCTCCTGTTAGGAAACGAGTTAGGACAAGTGACGGAAGTCTGTGTAGGGGAGCACTTTGGTTCCAGTGATCATAACACCATTAGTTTCAACTTGATTATGGACAAGGATAGATCTGGTCCTAGGGTTGAGGTTCTTAACTGGAAGAAGGCCAAATTTGAAGAAAAGAGAAAGGATCTAAAAAGTGTGGATTGGGACAGGTTGTTCTCTGGCAAAGATGTGCTCGGTAGGTGGGAAGCCTTCAAAGGAGAAATTTTGAGCGTGCAGAATTTGTATGTTCCTGTCAGGATTAAAGGCAAACTGAATAGGAATAAGGAACCTTGGTTCTCAAGGGATATTGCAACTCTGATAAAGAAGAAGAGGGAGTTGTATGACATGTATAGGAAGCAGGGAGTAAATAAGGTGCTTGAGGAGTATAAGAAGTGCAAGAAAATACTTAAGAAAGAAATCAGGAGGGCTAGAAGAAGACATGAGGTTGCCTTGGTAGTCAAAGTGAAGGATAATCTGAAGAGCTTTTACAGGTATATTAAGAAGAAAAGGATTGTAAGGGATAAAATTGGTCTTCTTGAACAGCGGTCCCCAACCACTGGACCGCGGACCAGTACCGGGCGCAGAGCATATGCTACCGGGCCGCGAGGAAGCGATATGATTTGGTCAGCTGCACCTTTCCTCATTCCCTGTCACGGCCACTAATCAGCCATTACGCATGCGAGGTCATGACCCGCGCGTTATCCGTGTCAGGGTGGGAAGGCGATCAACTCCTCGAGCTTGCAAATGACGACAGGCTGAAAAGTATGTTTGACATAACATCTCTGTCGGCATTTTGGATCAAAGTCAAGGCTAAATATCCTGAGATAGCCACGAAAGCACTGAAAACGTTGCTTCCATTTCCAACATTTTTCTGCGAAGCGGAGTTTTCTGCAATGAATGCAACGAAAACTAAACTGCGGAATAGACTGGACATCAGGAACCCCATTCAAGTATCGATATCTCCCATCACCCCTCGATAGGATGGTGTTGTTGCAGGGAAACAAGCCCAGGGCTCCCACTGATTCAGCGATATTGGTGTGTTGCAATGATTTTATATATTCATGTGGGGAAAATATGTGCTGTGCGTTTAATATCCAAATATTACTTAAAATGTTATGATGCTATTGACTTATAAGTGACCTATATAACCATATAACAATTACAGCACAGAAACAGGCCATCTCAGCCATTCTAGTCCATGCTGAACGCTACTCTCACCTAGTCCCGCCGACCTGCACTCAGCCCATAACCCTCCATTCCTTTCCTGTCCATATACCTATCCAATTGTTCTTTAAATGATCATATCAAACTTGCTTCTGTCACTTCTACTGGAAGTTCGTTCAACACTTCAGGCCCCCCTGATAATTGACTTATCATTATATCCATGCGAGGAAAATAAGCGCTGTGTGTTTAATATTAAATTCGTTAGATAAACCCTTTTAGAAACAAAGTTGAGTGTATTACCCACTTATCACCTATATTCCAGTAGTGATTAATACCCACCCCCACGAACAGAATTGCCAAAAAGGATTTGCTTGGGGGGGGGGGGGTGAGAATCGGCAGGTCACGACGCACATGCGCATTTGTGCCCGTGCAAGCTTCATGGTCTTTGTAGCCTTTTGGGTAAACAATGCATTTGACTGCTACTCTTGTTCGTTGGCAACCCTACCCACCCCCCCGGTCAGCCGGTCTGCAAGAATATTGTCAATATTAAACCGGTCCGCAGTGCAAAAAAGGTTGGGGACCCCTGCTCTTGAAGATCAGAGTGGTCGGCTATGTGCGGAACCAAAGGAAATGGGGGAGATCTTAAATAAGTTTTTTGCATCTGTATTTACTAAGGAAACTGGCATGAAGTCTATGGAATTAAGGGAAACAAGTAGTGAGATCATGGAAACTGTACAGATCGAAAAGGAGGAGGTCCTTGCTGTCTTGAGGAAAATTAAAATAGATAAATCCCCGGGACCTGACAGGGTGTTCCCTCAGACCTTGAAGGAGACTAGTGTTGAAATTGCAGGGGCCCTGGCAGAAATATTTAAAACGTTGCTGTCTACAGGTGAGGTGCCGGAGCATTGGAGAGTGGCTCATGTTGTTCCGTTGCTTAAAAAAGGATCGACAAGTAATCCGGGAAATTATAGGCCAGTAAGTTTAACGTCGGTAGTAGGTAAGTTATTGGAGGGAGTACTAAGAGACAGAATCTACAAGCATTTGGATAGACAGGGACTTATTAGGGAGAGTCAACATGGCTTTGTGCGTGGTAGGTCATGTTTGACCAATCTATTGGAGTTTTTCGAGGAGGTTACCAGGAAAGTGGATGAAGGGAAGGCAGTGGATATTGTCTACATGGACTTCAGTAAGGCCTTTGACAAGGTCCTGCATGGGAGGTTAGTTAGGAAAATTCAGTCGCTAGGTATACATGGAGAGGTGGTAAATTGGATTAGACATTGGCTCGATGGAAGAAGCCAGAGAGTGGTAGTAGAGAATTGCTTCTCCGAGTGGAGGCCTGTGACTAGTGGTGTGCCACAGGGATCAGTGCTGGGTCCATTGTTATTTGTCATCTATATCAATGATCTGGATGATAATGTGGTAAATTGGATCAGCAAATTTGCTGATGATACAAAGATTGGAGGTGTAGTAGACAGTGAGGAAGGTTTTCAGAGTCTGCAGAGGGACTTGGACCAACTGGAAAAATGGGCTGAAAAATGGCAGATGGAGTTTAATACTGACAACTGTGAGGTATTGCACATTGGAAGGACAAACCAAGGTAGAACATACAAGGTTAATGGTAAGGCACTGAGGAGTGCAGTGGAACAGAGGGATCTGGGAATACAGATACAAAGTTCCCTAAAAGTGGCGTCACAGGTAGATAGGGTCGTAAAGAGAGCTTTTGGTACATTGGCCTTTATTAATCAAAGTATTGAGTATAAGAGCTGGAATGTTATGATGAGGTTGTATAAGGCATTGGTGAGGCCGAATCTGGAGTATTGTGTTCAGTTTTGGTCACCAAATTACAGGAAGGATATAAATAAGGTTGGAAGAGTGCAGAGAAGGTTTACAAGGATGTTGCCGGGACTTGAGAAACTCAGTTACAGAGAAAGATTGAGTAGGTTAGGACTTTATTCCCTGGAGCGCAGAAGAATGAGGGGAGATTTGATAGAGGTATATAAAATTATGATGGGTATAGATAGAGTGAATGCAAGCAGGCTTTTTCCACTGAGGCAAGGGGAGAAAAAAACCAGAGGACATGGGTTAAGGGTGAGGGGGGGAAAGTTTAAAGGGAACATTAGGGGGGGCTTCTTCACACAGAGAGTGGTAGGAGTATGGAATGAGCTGCCAGACGAGGTGGTAAATGTGGGTTCTTTTTTAATATTTAAGAATAAATTGGACAGATACATGGATGGGAGGTCTATGGAGGGATATGATCCATGTGCAGGTCAGTGGGACTAGGTAGAAAATGGTTCGGCACAGCCAAGAAGGGCCAAAAGGCCTGTTTCTGTGCTGTAGTTTCTATGGTTTCTATGGTTTTTATGGTATAGGACTGTGAGAACAACTGAGAGGAATATAGGGGTCTCCCTATCATCCATCGGGGACATTTATCAGGAGTGCTGCATACACAGGGCCCTTGGTATTATTAGGATCCCACCCATCCATCCAACATCCTCTTTGACTTTCTACCATCAGACAGGAGACTACGATGCATAAAAACAAGTGTCACTCGGCATGTCCCTTGGCTAATTTTATTGCTACTGTCAATAAATCTTCCTTTTAAAAAATCCATGACTGTTCAAGTACATGGATGTATATTCCCCAGCTTCCAAAATGGGGGTTGATCTCCTCTTCTGAAGCAGAATGATTAAATGGATCAGCACTGTGGCCACTAATCCAGTATCTTAGCCACCATACTATATTTCATTAATTAATTGGGATAGTGCAGAATAATGAGTACCATGTACAGTGTTTGTAGGCCAAATATGATGCAGAATATACCATAAATGTTAAGACTTTTGGCAGTGTGGAGGATCGGAGGGATCTTGGGGTCCAAGTTCATATGACACTCAAAGCTACTATTCAGGTTGACTCTGTGGTTAAGAAGGCATATGGTGCATTGGCCTTCATCAATCGTGGGATTGAGTTTAAGAGCCGAGAGGTAATGTTACAGCTATATAGGACCCTACTCAGGCTCTGCTTGGAGTACTGTGCTCAGTTCTGGTTGCCTGACTACGGGAAGGACGTGGAAACCATAGAAAGGGTGCTGAGGAGATTTACAGGGATGTCGCCTGGATCGTGGAGCATACCTTATGAGAATAGGTTGAGTGAACTCGGCCTTTTCTCCTTGGAGTGATGGAGGATGAGAGGTGACCTGATAGAGGTGTACAAGATGATGAGAGGCATTGATCGTGTGGATAGTCAGAGGCTTTTTCCCAGGGCTGAAATGGCTAGCACGAGAGGGCATTGTTTTAAGATGCTTGGAAGTAGGTACAGAGGAGATGTCGGGGTAAATTTTTTTATGCAGAGAGTGGTGAGTGCATGGAATGGGCTGCCGGCGGCGGTGGTGGAGGCGGAAACGATAAGGTCTTTTAAGAGACTTCCGGACGGCTACATGGAGCTTAGAAAAATAGAGGGCTATGGGTAAAGCATAGGTAGTTCTAAGGTAGGGACAGGGTCGGCACAGCTTTGTGGGCCGAAGGGCCTGTATTGTGCTATAGGTTTTCTATGTTTCAGTATCTTAAATGACAGTTAGTTTAAGGAAGAATTTTTTCAAGGGTTTAGGTCCCCAAAAAGCCATCTGCCTCAGCAAAGATCCAGCTTTGATCTGTAACGGATTTGAAGGAGAAGAGGAACAAGCAAGAACATGGAGCTGAAGCTGAGATCAGATGGGGATCAGATGTAAGACACAGTCTTACTTCAAAGTTCAAAGTAAAACTTCTGAAGACAAAGAAAGCTTAATAGAGCTAAATGGATTCACAAGAGAACACAGTTTCAGGAACCTGGAGTGAAAAATAAACTGCTGGAAGAAAGCAGTGGGTCAAGCTTTGACTGAAACACTACAAAGGGATAGAGAATGTCAAAGGAGGAGGAGAACTTCAAAGTGGGCAGACCTTGAAGAGAACTCACAGTGGAGTAAAAGAATGGAGACTGAAAGAGAAGAACGCTCAGTCCTGATGCAGGGCCTGAGCTGAAGTGGTGACTGACTACTCTTTGCTTCCATAGAGGCTGCTTGCTGAGTATTTTCAGAAGTTTATTTTTTGCTCGAGTGTTCTGTAAGACTTGCTCCTGTATATGTTCTTACGAAGTGTTGCTGTGATATGATCTTTTAAGAAATATGAATATGTAAGATCACTGTTTTATTTGTTTAGTACAAATATGCACAGCTGTTGCGATGAGTAGTATTGCTTCAAAGTCTTAAGCAATTTACCATGTGTTCTTTTATAGGAACAACAGTCCTCTAATGAGCTTTGGAGCAAGCTTTGTTAGTTTCTTGGTGAGTTAACTACACAAAAGCAATGTATGTTTAATAAATCTTTCTGCCTCTGTGTCCATTGGTCATGAAACAATGTATTGATAACAATGTGGTCGACAAAAATGAGGTATTTACCTGTAGATATTTCCTAACTACACCAAAGATTGGAGTTGATGCAGGTTGTAGAATATAGGTAAATTTATTCTACACAATTTGAGTAGACCAGAATGGTCACCCACCCACCCTCACCCCATGATGAATTAATCTCTTCTGAATCTTTGTTGGCCAGGTTAGGTGCCAGATGACAAGAAGAGCAAATGTGGCACAATTCAGTTATGATTAACACGCTTTTGCCACCCTCTTTCAAATAACACTGATGGCACTAGCTCCCTCTTTATCTGGATTCTTGTTCTCCATCCACCCACAGTTATTTCCATTGTTCTCTCTCCGTCATCCTTCAGTAGTCATAGAACAATACAATACAATACAGATACAGACCCTTTGGCCTAACCAGTCCCTGCTGACTATGGTGTTCACCCAGCTAGTTCTAATTTCCTTCTTTCAGACCATATCCCTCTATGCCCTGCCCCTCCATTTACCTATCCAAATGCTTCTTAAAATGAGACTATTGTACATGCCTCAACCACTTCCGCTGGCAGCTTGTTCCATATACTCACTAACCTCTGTGAGGGAAGCTTTGCCCTTTGGGTCCCTTTTAAATCTACCCCCTCACCCTAAACCTATGCCCTCCTGTTTTGGACTGCCCTATCCTATCCAGCTTATCTATGCCTCTCATAATTTTAAACATTTCTATAAGGTCACCCCTCATTCTTCTCCCTTTCAAATAACAAAGACCTAACTTGGTCAACCTCTCCCTTTAACCCAGCCTTCCAATCCTGGCAACATCTTCAAAAATCCTTTTCACACTCTTTTCAGTTTTGTCTTTGCTACAATAAGAATGACCTCACCTGTGCAGACTGCTTCCAAGTGTGGTTTCATCAAGAACTTAAACAACTGTAGTATAATATCCCAACTCCGGTACTCAGTGCCGTGACTGATGAAGACCTGCATGCAAAATGCTTTTTTCACCACCTTGTCTACCTGTGATGCCACTTCCAGTGAACTATGCACTGGTACTCCAAGGTCTCGCTGTTCTAATACACCTTTTAGTGCTCTATCACTCATAGTATAATCTCTTTTCTGGTTTGACTTTCAAGGACAGCAGGGATAAGCCAGGTATTTACTGGCCAGTGAATCTATAAATCAGTGGTAGGGAAGTTACTGGGGGAAAAAAATTCTTGAGAGGCATAATTAATCTACACTAGTGAGGAATGGGATTCATCCACAATACTTGCATAAAATTATACAGCCCAGCCGTTCAGTCCAACTCATCCATACTGACCAAAGTGCTTTCCTTTGTTACTACCGTTTACTTGGGTTTGCCCACATCCCATTAAATCTTTACAATTTATGACTCTATGCAACTGTCTTTAAGTGTTGTAATTGTATCTTTATTTACCAATTCCTTTACTTGCTTGTTCTATGTACCCACTACTCTTGGGTCTGCTTGAAAAATTTCACCTTTCATTCTGCGCTACTGGCATGGTAATGTATCTGTTAGCCTATTGCTATTACAGTGCTGTTGAAGAAGAAGAAGAAAACTCTTATCTCCGAGTGGAGTCATCGGGACGTCATCATGACGGCGTTTTTTTAGCAGGCTTTCTTATTTTTATGAGGCCGAGCTGCTAGCTCGATGCTCAACCCAGCACGGATGGAAAGTGTGCAAGGGAGCCAACTGGATTCGAACTCGGGAGCCTTTGCTCCGAAGGCCGGCTCTGATGCCACTATGCCACCAGCCAGCACAGTACTGTTGACCCAAGTTCAATTCCACTGCTCTCCGTAAGGAGTTTGTATGTTCTCCTCAAGACCAGGTGGCTTTCCTCCGGGTGCCCCAGTTTCCTCCCACATTCCAAAGATGTACGAGTTAGGGTTAGTAAGTTGTGGGCCTGCTGTGTTGGCACTGGAAGCATGGCAATACCTGAGCTGCCCCAGCACATCCTTGGACTATGATCACTGACACAAATGACTATGTTTCAATGAGCATGTGACGAATAAAGCTAATCTTTAAACCTGTGCCTTCTACTTTTTGTTTCCCCAACCTTGAAAACAGACTGCAACCATCTACACTATCTTTGCCCCTCATAGAACATAGAACAGTACAGCACAGTACAGGCCCTTCGGCCCACAATGTTGTGCCAACCCTTAAACCCTGTCTCCCATATAACCCCCCACCTTAAATTCCTCCATATACCTGTATAGTAGAATCTTAAATTTCACTAGTGTATCTGCCTCCACCACTTGCTCAAGCAGTGCACTCCATGCACCAACCACTCTCTGAGTAAAAATCCTTCATCTAATATCCCCCTTGAACTTCCCACTCCTTACCTTAAAGCCATGTCCTCTTGTATTGAGCAGTGGTGCCCTGGGGAAGAGGCACTGGTTGTCCACTCTATCTATTCCTCTTAATATCTTGTATACCTCTATCACTAAACTCGCTGGAATTTAGAAGATTGAGCCGGGATCTTATGTAACGTATAAAATCCTAAAGGGATTGGACAGGCTAGATGCAGGAAGATTGTTCCCGATGTTGGGGAAGTCCAGAATGAGGGGTCACAGTTTAAGGATAAAGGGGAAGCCTTTTAGGACCGAGATGAGGAAAAACTTTTTCACACAGAGAGTGGTGAATCTGTGGAATTCTCTACCACAGGAAACAGTTGAAGCCAGTTTATTGGCTATATTTAAGAGGGAGTTAGATATAGTCCTTGTGGCTAAAGGGACCAGGGGGTATGGAGAGAAGGCAGGTACAGGGTTCTGAGTTGGATGATCAGCCATGATCATACTGAATGGCGGTGCAGGCTCGAAGGGCCGAATGGCCTACTCCTGCACCTATTTTCTATGTTTCTATGTTTCTGTCATGTCTCCCCTCATCCTCCTTCTCTCCGAAAACTAAAGCCCTAGCTCCCTTAATCTCTGATCATAATGCATACTCTCTAAACTGGGCAGCATCCTGGTAAATCTCCTCTGTACCCTTTCCAATGCTTCTACATCCTTCCTATAGTGAGGCAACAGGAACTTTATAATTTTATAAACCTCGAAAGTCACCTCTCAGCCTCATTTGCTCCAGGGATAATGATCCAGCCTATCCAATTTCTTTAAAATTCTTGCTTTCCGGTCCTGGCAGCATTCTCGTAAATCTTTCTGCGCCTCTAGCTTAGTTGAGTCCTTCCTATATCATGGCAACCAGCACTGCACACAATGCTCCCATGTGCAGACCACCGGCATCTACAACTGTAACCTACCACTACATGGGGAGAAGAAATCTTCCTCTCTTAAACTAATTGCAGAGAGGATGCAGAGGATATTAACTAGGATTTTGCTTGGGATGGCGTGTTTCAGTCATGAGGAGCTGCTGGCTGGGTTCGTTTCTCTCAAAGTAAAGCAGACTGAGGAGAGTATGTTGTAGAAGTACACAGAACTATTAGGGACACGAAGCTTGGATAAGAAGAAGCTTATCCTCCTAGAGAGACGCCTAAAATCAGGGTATAGTCTTAAAGTAAAGGGTGGGAGATTTAGAGTGGAAGATATTTTTTCATGCAGAGGGTAAATTGGAATCAGGAGCTGCCTGAAAAGGTGGTGGAGGCCAAGATTCTTTCAACATTTAAGAAGTAGGAGGCTTAAATCAGAAGTTATGTAGAGGGTAGATCTCCTGATGAGCTGAGGTCAGTGACAGGGAAGCAGGATGTTGAGTAAGGGGGTGGGGGGGTGAGTCCAGGAGAAAGTATGGTGTTCTGAAGTATGTAGTCAGCAGTACTGTTTTCCATACTGTTTAGCAGTGTACTTTCTTCCTCTGTTGCATCTTCTTCAGACAATGTCATCATTAGAAGTTTTCACCATCCTCCTTCAAATGTCTCTAATGCCATTTGTGATCTGGATTATTTTGGTTTCCATCTCCCCCCAAAGACACTTAGATTGTTTTCTCCATTTTCCACCACTAATATCAAGACATGCTTGATTTTTCACCTTATCCATTTCTGCTGAAAGTTCCTCAATCTGAATCATTAACTGTTTCTCCCTCCACAAAAGTCTGACCTGAGCATTTCCTGTCGCTTCCAGCTTAGTTGTCCAGTGTTGTTATTGTCATTACTATTCCAAACATTATGTAGCCCACAAATAAATGAGAAGTGTACATTTTCTGAAAGTCATTTTACAAATTAAAAAATGTAAGATTGATTTCAGGAAAGAATAATTCTACAATTGTGTTTTGTGGCATATCATGGAACTGTAAAGCACTTGTGTACATTTCTGCAACACTGTCCTTGAATGCACAATATTGATTAAAGATATGTTTTTGACACAACTGTTAACAAGAATAACCTTTTGGGCTTGTGTATTGTATATTGTAATTGAAACTATTCTTATTACTGATGATGCCAGAAGGGAAAATAGTAATGTAGATTTTACGTTTCAGAATGCCATGATGACCTTTGAAGATGAAAAAATGCAGCTGGCTTGTGATGATTTAAAAAGCACGGAAAAGCTGTGTGAAAGTAATGAAGCAGGTGTCATTGAAACAATTAGGAATAAAATTAAAAAGAATGTGAGTACATTAATATTTACTGTATATTACAGTTTAAACTAAATAGGGAGAGCATTTTCCTTTATCTGATTCAGTGTGAAAATTAGCTGGTTTCAGTATGAAGTTGGATTAGCTGGATTCGGTACAAATTTGGAAAGATGGTGTCAGTGACCAATGGCAAAGTTTTACAGACAGCTCACAAAACTTCTAGATACTCAGTAGATATACTGTACTTTTGAACTGCAAACACTGCAGTCTGCAGCTTGTAATTTCTCTTTTAAGGATGTACCTATGAACCAAGTAAACAATCTGGTGCTTTTGCGATCTCTTGGGGGATGCGGCAAACTAGACTGTCAAGAGTTCAGGTGCATCAGGGGTAGCCATCGCTGGGAATGAATGTGGCATTGAGGTCTGATGGTGGGAGATGCACCTTCGGTTGGTTCCATTTCTCTGCGCTGATTAAGTGTCGAGCGAGATTAAAAACATTGAGGATAAGAAAGGAAAACAAACAAGTGTTCAGTGTCTTCTGCCTGTGTTTGACTGGTCTCCCTCTCTTCTTGCTACTGCCATCAGGTGAGGTGCAGGAGTCTCGGGTCCCACCCCACCAAATTCAGAGGCAGTTGTTGCCCTGCTGCCATTGGGCTCCTGGACAAGCTTCACTCACTCTCAGGGACACTGCAGTTCATGTTCCATGTCTTCGTTTATTTTTTTAAACTGTTTGTGCAATTTGGTCAAGGCTGAGGGTGAAGGACAAGCAAGTGTTCAGCTCACTTCTCTGAGAGGTTTACTCTCCAGCAATGAACTGGCTCTGTAGCTACGGCCTGCAGCCATTTCGCTTCTGTACTGGCTTCACTTGCCTCAGGCTCAATGGCCGCAGACTCACTTTCAGGGACTCTGAAGTTAATGTTCTGTGTGTTATTTGTTTACTTTTCATTATTTGCATAGTTTGTACTTTTCTTTGCACATTGGGTGTTTGACGTCTTTTCTGCGTGGAGTTTTTTTAATGGGGTCTATTATGTTTCTTGTTTTGTGGCTGCCTGCAAGATGACGAATCTCAAAGTTGTATACAGTATGCATACTTTGATAAATGTACTTTGAACTTTGAAATTCAACTGGTTTCATTATATTTTGAAAATACTGGTTTTCATTTTAAACATTTAGAAGTACTGTAAACTGAATGAAATATCTTCGCTCTTTCTGGTTGATTTAAAAACAAAATTGGGTTCTAATTTTCCAGGGCACTTTAGTAATGAACTTCTTGGATAACATTCCTTTTGCGCACTAAACATGTCTTGTCATTTCCCTGCCTTTATTTTTATTTCCACTAAATTATGTTGCTATAGTCAGCCATATTAGAAACACTCATCATGGCTTCTCATCCCATTATGTGGAGTTCTTCTAGTCACTGTCACTAGTTTAACATCTTTCTAAAAACATAGAAAGCCTACAGTACAATACAGGCCCTTTGGCCCACAATACTGTGCCGAGCATGTACTTACTTTAGAAATTACCTACGGTTACCCATAGCCCTCTATTTTTCTCAGCTCCATGTACCTATCCAGGAGTCCCTAAAAAGACCCTATTGTATTCTGTTGTACTTTGGTGGTGGTATCAGAACACCCACAATAAAATCGACAGGTACATTGTTAAATCCCATCTCTGCCTAAACATTAATTATCATGAGCCATTTTTTTGCCTTATTTTCAACTTTCTTGTCTGATTAGCAGTCTTACACCAGCAAATATTTTTACTCTTGTTTCCAGGCTCAGCTGCAAATTTCTTGGTTACTGAGTTTAGATACTACTGCTTACGCCATGCTTCTGCAGTTGGTGTTCTCTCTGACCCCGAATTGATTGTTATCTTTTCCATCAATGAAAATGTCTACCATGCCTTTGATATCTTTGTTGCAGTCCATCAGCTGGCAAAAATCCTATCGACAATTTTGAATGTCAGTTCTCCTGTTCATTGCTCTTCTAGTCAGCCTTTCATCTTTCAAGTTTTACTTCTTTCAGCACTCTTGATCTCTCTCTTTTTATTCGATACTCTGTCCAGATGTACATTAGTTCCCAGTCCTAATGGCTGAAATTTTAATGCATGATACTTGAACCTCCTTTTCTCATCCACACTTAAGATCCAAGGTGAAGAGGTGAGGGAAACCTTGAGGGAAATTTGCAAGGTGAATTTTCACACAGATTGTGGTGGGTGCCAGAGGAATTGGTGGAAGTAAATATGGTAGGAATATTTAAGAAGCATTAAGGCAGGTAGGAAAAGAGGGTTATGAAGAAGCAGACAAGAATAGTTAGATTGGCATCATGGCTGATCTATGTTCTATTTCTAAGGTAGTAATGCTTTGATCACTTCAGTAGACATTTGTGTCCACTGCATGGAGTGTATTTGGAGTAATTTGTAGACCACCCTGGTAAAGATGTCATGCTTTCTCCGTTGAAGGATATTAGTAATTGGGTGTGCTTTTTGCTACGATCTGATAGTTATACAAGCCTACAAGAGGAGAAGCTGTACTTGATCTGGTATTGGGAAATGAACCTGGTCAGGTGTCAGGTCTGTCAGTGGGAGAGCATTTTGGAGATAGTGATCACAATTCTATCTCCTTTACCATAGCATTAGAGAGGGATAGGAACAGGCAAGTTAGGGAAATGTTTAATTGGAGTAAGGGGAAATATGAGGCTAGCAGGCAAGAACTTGGAAGCATAAATTGGAAATACATGTTCTCAGGGAAACGTATGGAAGAAATGTGGCAAATGTTCAGGGGATATTTGCGTGGGGTTCTGTATAGGTACGTTCCAATGAGACGGAAAGGATGGTAGGGTACAGGTACCATGGTGTAGAAAGGCTGACATAAATCTATTCAAGAAGAAAAGGAGAACTTACGAAAGGTTCAAAAATCTAGGTAATGATAGAGAACTAGATGATTATAAGGCTAGCAGGAAGGAACTTAAGGATGAAATTAGGAGAACCAGAAGGGGCCACGAGAAGGCCTTGGCAGACAGGATTAAGGAAAACCCCAAGGAATTCTACAAGTATGCGAAGAGCAAGAGAATAAGACGTGAGAGAATAGGACCAATCAAGTGTGACAGTGGAAAAGTATGTATGGAGCTGGAGGAGATAGCAGAGGTACTTAATGAATACTTTGCTTCAGTATTCACTACAGAAAAGGACCTTGGCGATTGTAGGGATGACTTGCAGTGGACTGAAAAGCTTGAGCATATAGATATTAAGGAAGAGGATGTGCTGGAGCTTTTGGAAAGCATCAAGTTGGATAATTCACCAGGACCAGATGGGATGTACCCCAGGCTACTGTGGGAAGCGAGGGAGGAGATTACTGAGCCTCTGGCAATGATCTTTGCATCATCAATGAGGATGGGAGAGGTTCTGGAGCATTGGAGGGTTGCAGATGTTGTTCCCTTATTCAAGAAAGGGAGTAGAGATATCCCAGGAAATTAGTCCAGTGAGTCTTACTTCCGTGGTTGGTAAGTTTATGGAGAAGATCCTGAGAGGCAGGATTGTGAACATTTGGAGAGGCATAATATGATTAGGAATAGTCAGCATGGCTTTGTCAAAGGCAGGTTGTGCCTTACGAGCCTGATTGAATTCTTTGAGGATGTAACTAAACATATTGATGAAAGTAGAGCTATAGATGTAGTGCTGAGCCTTGATTTCAGCAAGGATTTGATAAGCTACCCCATGCAAGGCTTATTGAGAAAGTAAGGAGGCATGGGATCCAATGGGATATTGCTTTGTGGATCCAGAACTGGCTTACCCACAGAAGGCAAAGAGTGATTGTAGATGAGTCATATTCCACATGGAGGTCGATGACCAGTGGTGTGCCTCAGGGATCTGTTCTGGGACCCCTACTCTTTGTGATTTTTATAAATGACCTGGATGAGGAAGTGGAGGGATGAGTTAGTAAATTTGCTGATGACACAAAGATTGGGGGTGTTGTGGATAGTGTGGAGGGCTGTCAGGTTACAGCAGGACATTGATAGGATGCAAAACTGTACTGAGAAGTGGCAGATTGAGTTCAACCCAGCTAAGTGTGAGATGGTTTATTTTGGTAGGTCAAATATGATGGCAGAATATAGCATCAATGGTAAGACTTTTGGCAGTATGGAGGATCAGAGGGATCTTGGGGTCCTAGTCCATAGGACACTCAAAGCTGCTACATAGGTTGACTCTGGTTAAGGAGGCAAACGGTGCATTGGCCTTCATCAACCGTGGGATTGAGATTAAGAGCTGAGAAGTAATGTTGCAGCTATATAGGACCCTGATCAGATCCCACTTGGAGTAATGTGCTCAATTCTGGTCACTTCACTATAGGAAGGACGTGGAAACCATAGAAAAGGTGCAGAGGAGATCTACAAGGATGTTGCCTGGATTGGGGAGCATTCCTTATGAGAATAGGAGTGAACTTGGCCTTTTCTCCCTGGAGCGACGGAGGATAAGAAGTGACCTGATAGAGGTGTACAAGATAATGAGAGGCATTGATCCTGTGGATAGTGAGAGGATTTTTCCCAGGGCTGAAATGGCTAGCACAAGAGGGCATAGTTTTAAGGTGCTTGGAAGTAGGTACAGAGGAGATGTCAGGGGTAGGTTTTTTACGCAGAGAGTGGTGAGTGCATGGAATGGGCTGCCGGCAGCGGTGGTGGAGGCAGAAATAATAGTCTTTTAAGAGACTCCTGGATAGGTACATGGAGCTTAGAAAAATAGAGGGGTATGGGTAAGCCTAGGTAGTTCTAAGGTAAGGACATGTTTGGCACAGCTTTGTGAGCCGAAGGGCCTCTATTGTGCTGTAGGTTTTCTATGTTTCTATGTTATATAATGGTCATTTCATGAAGACTGGTCACTTGTTCCCTAACCCTGAATTTAAGTTTCAATTTTGCATGGGAAGACTTGGTCCCTGAACTGTTAATTCAGTTCTAAGGATTCTCTCCCACTACTGGTTATTCGCTCTGCAGTCTGACAACTTGGAGACAGTCGAGGAGTTGAGAGATGTGATGATGAGGTAGAGCTGGGTGCTTCAAAAGGGGCATCAGTTTTTGGTTTATAAATGCAAGTAAATTAAAATTAGAAATGATAATGTAACATTATTTTGAATAGTTCCAGACTATAACTTGCTACAAAGTACTAGCTCTTCGCTATGATGTCTCTACCCAGCAAGTGGGTTAGTTAGTATTCTACATGTGGAAATTGAGGTGATTTGCAGTTTTCCTAAAACAGAAATATAAATGTCAGTTGTGCCAGCAGAGAGCTGTGTTAGTGATTTTTTAAAAAAGTCATTTTCTTCCCACACCCCTCCACACTGGGCCTACATTAAAGCAGAAACATTCAAGCACTATGTAGTTAGAATAAAAACCCAGTCAATGCTTTCAAATACCTGTAAGGCTATAATAATTTAGTTATATTTAAATAATTACTTGTATTCATGTTTTGAATTTGTGGAAAAAATACCCTGTTTATTGAAGATTAACTCCTTCCACCATTAGCTTTTACTGCCTGAGTCCTCAACTGTGTCATAAAGTCATACAAATCATTGTCGGATGATGGACTTCTTTCTTGGTATTCCCCTTCAATAGTTAGTAAGATCAATCCTCTGCAGAAACTTGATTAGAAAAATTAGGCTCGTGTAAGTTCTGAGTTATAAAATAATCAGAGAACAAAATAGTGTTGGCAGCTGGAAGTCTCTTTTGAGATGGCATTAAGTGTGTGTTCCTTGATTTCTCTGGGTTTGTTTCTATTTATAACAGTTGCCTAACTTTTGAGAAAAGATTGTACCTGATGATAATTGGGTTTTCAGACACTGTTGACTGTACTTTACTTTTGTTCATCAGGTTGATATGCAGAGGCCCACTGCATTTGATGTTGATCGGCTCCAAAGGCAAATCATCATTGCAGACTGCCAGGTCTACCTTGCTGTACTTTCCTTTGTGAAGCAGGAACTCTCAGGTATATCAAAGGCGTAGATGAAAAGTTTTTATTAAATGCTACTAAAATAAAAATTATGCCAATATCCTAGCATTTCTATTGTGTTTGTCAATTATACTTTGATAAAAGTGCTTTTTGCTTGTGTTGCTTCTGTAAACTTTGATAAACTTAAATAAAATTGCTTCAATGGAGAAAATGACAGAATAGAATAGTCACTGGCTGAACAATTTTAATGTCTGTATTCCAGGTTTCCAGCATCTGTACTTTTTTTTTGCTTCTGTATTAGCAAAGTTTTAGCCTAAAGGGATTTGTCATAGGGGTACCATTTGTCATTGTAGCCAGCATATGATCCCTTTATAAGTACATAACTATCAATTAGGGTTGGTACAGGATCATTAATCATGGATGTGGGCAGCGAGCATGTGGACAATCATTTTTGTGATGCCAAATGTGATGGTACTACACTGAGCAATAGTATCCATAATTTTTGCCCCATTCATCAGCCATTCATTGCAGTTAGTTACTCCCTGGTAATGTACAATTGTGAGCACAATGTGATATAGAAGGCTACTTGGTATGGCTTCTAGAGCCTCTTGTGTACTTCAATAAAAGTAATCTTTCACCTACTTTTATCGGTTGCTCCACAGATCAGAATGGCTCGGGTTTAGGTATCTTCACAGCTTATCAGTGACTTTCCCTGCATTAAGTATCAGGAAGGAGAGAGTTTTGTGATGACTGATTCAGTTCCAATTCAGACTCATGCTGTGCACTCAGATGGCAAGACATAGACACATTGCATGGAATGATGTGGCAAGTAACATTCACATCACTCCACCCTCCCACCTCTCCCAGTACACACACTTGATTTTCAGAGCCAACATTAGCACCCATTCCCTCACCATCAATGCCTCGGTGGTCGCCATTGACAGAAACATAACTATAAGATGCAGGAGCAAACCCATTGAGACTGCTCTGCTATTCAATCATGACTGATATTTTTTTTAATGCATTCTCCTGTTTTCTCCCTGTAACCCTTAAACCCCTTACCAATCTCTGCCTTGAATACGCCCACTAACAGCCTCCACAGCCTTCTGAGGCAAATTCCACAGATCACCATCCTCAGGCTGAAGAAATTCCTCCTCATTTCAGTTCTGAAGTGTCATCCCCTTTTTCTGAAGCTGTGTTCTTGATCCTAGACTCTAAACTCCTACTAAAGGAAACATCCTCTCCACATATACAATGTCCAGGCCTTTCAGTATCCAGTATGTTTTAATAAGATTCCTTCCTCATCCTTCTGAACTCCATCAAGTAAAGGCGTGAGGCATCAAATGCTCTTCATACATCAATTCTTTCATTTTTGGGATCATACCTGTGAACCTCTTCAGGACCCTTCCCAGGGCTAGCACATTTTTGCTTCAATGCGGGGCCCAGAATTGCTTGCAATATTCCAAATGCCATCTGACTAGCACCTTATAAAGCCTCAACAGTACATCCTTGAAATGAATGCTGACGTTGCATTTATAAATAGGAGAGATTCTGCAGATGTTGCAAGTTATTGAGCAACACACACAAAATGCTGGAGAAACTCTACAAGTCAGGTAGCATCTATGGAGGGGAATAAACAGTTGATGTTTCGGGTTGAGACCCTTCATTGCATTTCCCTCTTTTACGAATGACTCAACCTTCAAGTTGGCCTGAAGGGAATTCTGAGCTAGGACTCTTAAGTCCTTTGCCTGTCTGATTTCTGAATTCTCTCCCCAATTAAAAAAAAAGCCTATATATTTATTCATCCTACCGAAGTACGTAACCCACACTTCCTTACACTGTACTACATCTGCCATTTCTTTGCCCACCTTCCCACCTGTCCAAGTTAACCCTAATAGAACCAGCTACGTAAGTACTGTAGACTTTAAGCCAAATCAGGTTTTTATCCAGTAATGAGTAACTCGCATACATAATGGAGTATTTTCCACTTGTCAGGATGACTGCCACTCGAGGAAATGTTTGAAATTGCCATCATTCTGAATAAAGCACCTAGTCCCCAGCATTTAATCCCAACAACTTTGACAAACTAGTGTGTACATAGAACATAGAATAGTACAGCACAGTACAGGCCCTTCGGCCCACAATGTTGTGCCGATCCTCAAACCCTGCCTCCCATATAAACCCCCACCTTAAATTCCTCCATATACCTGTCTAGTAGTCTGTTAAACTTCACTAGTGTATCTGCCTCCACCACTGACTCAGGCAGTGCATTCCACGCACCAACCACTCTCTGAGTAAAAAACTTTCCTCTGATATCCCCCTTGAACTTCCCACCCCTTACCTTAAAGCCATGTTCTCTTGTATTGAGCAGTGGTGCCCTGGGGAAGAGGCGCTGGCTATCCACTCTATCTGTTCCTCTTATTATCTTGTACACCTCTATCATGTCTCCTCTCATCCTCCTCCTCTCCAAAGAGTAAAGCCCTAGCTCCCTTAATCTCTGATCATAATGCATACTCTCTAAACCAGGCAGCATCCTGGTAAATCTCCTCTGTACCTCCAATGCTTCCACATCCTTCCTGTAGTGAGGCGACCAGAACTGGACACAGTACTCGAAGTGTGGCCTAACCAGAGTTTTAGAGAGCTGCATCATTACATCGCGACTCTTAAACTCTGTCCCTCGACTTATGAAAGCTAACACCCCATAAGCTTTCTTAACTACCCTATCCACCTGTGAGGCAACTTTCAGGGATCTGTGGACATGTACCCCCAGATCCCTCTGCTCCTCCACACTACCAAGTATCCTGCCACTTACTTTGTACTCTGCCTTGGAGATTGTCCTTACAAAGTGTACCACCTCACACTTCTCTGGGTTGAACTCCATCTGCCACTTCTCAGCCCACTTCTGCATCCTATTAATGTCTCTCTGCAAACTTTGACAATCCTCTACATTATCTACAACACCACCAACCTTTGTGTCGTCTGCAAACTTGCCAACCCACCCTTCTATCCCCACATCCAGGTCGTTAATAAAAATCAGGAAAAGTAGAGGTCCCAGAACAGATCCTTGTGGGACACCACTAGTCACAACCCTCCAATCTGAATGTACTCCCTCCATCACGACCCTCTGCCTTCTGCAGGCAAGCCAATTCTGAATCCACCTGGCCAAACTTCCCTGGATCCCATGCCTTCTGACTTTCTGAATAAGTCTACCATGTGGAACCTTGTCAAATGCCTTACTAAAATCCATGTAGATCACATCCCTGCACTACCCTCATCTATATGCCTGGTCACCTCCTCAAGGAACTCTATCAGGCTTGTTAGACACGATCTGCCCTTCACAAAGCCATGCTGACTGTCCCTGATCAGACCATGATTCTCTGAATGCCCAGAGATCCTATCTCTAAGAATCTTTTCCAACAGCTTTCCCACCACAGACGTAAGGCTCACTGGTCTATAATTACCCGGACTATCCCTACTACCTTTTTTGAACAAGGGGACAACATTCGCCTCCCTCCAATCCTCCGGTACCATTCCCGTGGACAACGAGGACATAGAGATCCTAGCCAGAGGCTCAACAATCTCTTCCCTTGCCTCGTGGAGCAGCCTGGAGAATATTCCGTCAGGCCCCGGGGACTTATCCGTTCTAATGTATTTTAACAACTCCGACACCTCCTATCCCTTAATATCAACATGCTCCAGAACATCAACCTCACTCATATTGTCTTCACCATCATCAAGTTCCCTCTCACTGGTGAATACCGAAGAGAAGTATTCATTGAGGACCTCACTCACTTCCACACCCTCCAGGCACATCTTCCCACCTTTATCTCGAATCGGTCCTACCTTCACTCCTGTCATCCTTTTTTTCCTTCACATAATTGAAGAATGCCTTCGGGTTTTCCTTTACCCTACTTGCCAAGGCCTTCTCATGCTCCCTTCTTGCTCTTCTCAGCCCCTTCTTAAGCTCCTTTCTTGCTTCCCTATATTCCTCAATAGACCCATCTGATCCCTGCTTCCTAAACCTCATGTATGCTGCCTTCTTCCGCCTGACTAGATTTTCCACCTCACTGGTTCCTTCACCCTACCATTCTTCCTCACCGGGACAAATTTATCCCTAACATCCTGCAAGAGATCTCTAAACATCGACCACATGTCCATAGTACATTTCCCTGCAAAAACATCATCCCAATTCACACCCGCAAGTTCTAGCCTTACAGCCTCATAATTTGCCCTTCCCCAATTAAAAATTTTCCTGTCCTCTGATTCTAACCTTTTCCATGATAATGCTAAAGGCCAGGGAGCGGTGGTCACTGTCCCCCAAATGCTCACCCACTGAGAGATCTGTGACCTGACCTGGTTCATTACCTAGTACTAGATCTAGTATGGCATTCCTCCGAGTCGGCTTGTCCACATACTGTGACAGGAATCCGTCCTGGACACACTTAACAAACTCTGCCCCATCTAAACCCTTAGAACTAATCAGGTGCCAATCAATATTAGGGAAGCTAAAGTCACCCATGATAACAACCCTGTTATTTTTGCACCTTTCCAAAATCTGTCTCCCAATCTGCTCCTCTGTATCTCTGCTGCTACCAGGGGGCCTATAGAATACCCCCAATAGAGTAACTGCTCCCTTCCTGTTCCTGACTTCCACCCATACTGACTCAAAAGAGGATCCTGCTACATTACCCACCCTTTCTGTACGTTCTCCAAGGCTTCTCTGACAGCTTATCACAAACTCTCAATTTCTATTTGGAGGAATAAAGGCAATAGATGAATGGGAAAATGATTATTTGGAGGCTCCCCTCCCAGTTACACACCATTTTGACTTGCAGACACCAGTGCCTTAATCCTTCCAGCTGTCACGCTAGAGAAGATCTAGAGGAGTTTATCAGGAGGTTGTCTGGGATGAAAAATTTCAGTTACAAGGAGAAATTAGCTAGGCTGAGCTGCAGAGGAGGCTGGGCTGGGGATGGGAGCCTGATGGAGGAATGATTGAGAAGCATAGATGGCTAGGTAGGAAGAAAACTTCCCCTATGGCTGGAGTGTTATAAGACCAGGGGACATTGGTTTACAGTGAGGAGTAAGAGGTTTAGCAGAAGATTTTTCTTTATCCTTCAGGGGCTGAAGTCTGCAATGAACTGCTTGAGAAGGTGTTGGAAGCAGGTACTCTCAGAGCATTTAAGAAACATCTGAATGAGCACCTAAATCACAAAGGACCGTAGAATCAAGGACTGCAATGGTTTAAAAGCACAGTTCACTGCCAGCCAATTAGCAATAGCTAATAAATACTGGCATGTAAAATCAAGCATTGTAATTGATGTATTTTTCTTCTTTCAAATTACAGCGTACATTAAAGGTGGATGGATCCTCCGAAAAGCATGGAAAATTTATAACAAATGTTACACTGAAATTGATGCACTACAGCTAATGCATAAAAAAAGGTCTCGAGAATCGCTGACATCCGATCGGGCAAATGATAACCATATTCCTGCTCTGTCTTTACATGAAGAGTCACTGAGCAGACTGAAAGGTGCAGTCAGCTTTGGTTATGGGCTTTTCCATCTTTGTATTTCAATGGTACCTCCAAATTTGCTGAAAATCATCAACTTATTGGGGTTTCCTGGAGATCGCCTGCAGGGATTATCATCTTTAATGTATGCCAGTGAAAGCAAGGACATGAAGGCTCCGTTAGCTACGTGAGTAGGTGTACAAATATTTTTATTTTTGAACCTCATTTAGAAAGAGATACTTGCACATATATCTTCATTTCACATTATCGAACATTCTTCCCCAGAGGAGACAGTAATATATAATCCTAAATTGCACAATATAATTGCATTATGACTCCTTTACACTTGTTTTCCACTCTCTTTACAATTAAAACTATCAAATGCTTCCTAATTGTTTACTGTACCACATATTCTCTTCAAAATCTGTACACAAGGGCACCCAGGGGTTTGAGTTCCATTTCCTGATATTTCTCTGTGTTAAACAAGACTGTTCTGTTGTCATCTACTTGCTTGTTCACTTAACCTGTTCTTTGATGTTTTAGTAATTAGTCTCCCAGTTTGTATACCCACTTAGTTTTGCATTGGGAGAAATCTTGGAAACATTCCATTAAGTTTCTTTATTCATATCATTGATCCAGGTGTTAAAGATTTGATGTAGAATTAGTGAACCTTGGGTTTTCTACTGGTTATAACGGATAACTCTGAAAGTAACCATTTTATCAGGCTATTGGTTTTCTCTTTATCTCCATGCTGATGTATTTCACGCAGTCTAGCATCATGATTTTGTGTCAAAGCCTCTTGTGTGACATGTTGTCAGTATATTTTTGTTAGATATATAAATGTAGTTCATCTGTAAGTTCTATTGCCTTTCCTATTTGTTCCAACTTTAAAAACTTGGCATGTTTATCAAAAACTATGTATACTTCATAATTCTCTTTTGACTCCACCTATTGTTATGGGTGAAGTACTAAGGGCCTTGTTACTATATCCATGATGGGTTTTAATATATTCCCTGTGATCAATGTTGGGTCAATTTCAATTAATCTAGGTGATGCTTCAAGAAATAATTCCGTTCAAACAGCAGTAACTAGGAAAGCCTGTGTCTTGGTTGAAACTGACTTTATTCCCATATTCTGTCAAAGAACCAAATGTTATGGAGGAGAATAAACAACCTTGATAGGTTTATCATTGCAACTTCAATTAATTGTGATATTCTGGATGGCTTGGAGAAGATCGTGTCTGTGGAGACTAAGGGAACCAAAAGTTCCATAGGTCAGTGACTTAGCTTTTCAACAGCAGCCTTTCCACTATCATAAGATTGGAAGTTAGGATGTTTATTTATTTTAAATTTAGAGATACAACACGGTTATAGGCCCGGCTGGCCCAACGTGCCCGTACTGCCTATTTGCACACATTTAATCAATTATCCGACTAACCTGTATGTCTTTGGCATGTGGGAGGAAACCAGACCACCTGCAGGAAATTCACACGGTCATTGGGAGAATGTACAAATTTCTTACAGATGGCAGAGGAATTGAACCTGGGTTGCTGCCACTGTTCTCGCAAGATGGCTTTGTTGCCAAGTTTGCAGATGATACGAAGATTGGTGAAGAGGCAGGTAGTGTTGAGGAAACGGGTAGGATGGAGAAGGACTTAGACAGATTAGGAGAATGGGCAAGAAAGTGGCAAATGAAATGCAATGGTGGAAAATACACGGTTATGCACTTTGGTAGTAGTAATAAATGTGCGGACTATTTTCTAAACAGGGAGAAAATACAGGGATCTCAGATGCAGAGGGACTTGGGAGTCCTTGTGCAGAACACCCTGAAGGTTAACTTGCAGATTGAGTCAGTAGTGAGGAAGGCAAATGCCATATTAGCATTCATTTCAAGAGGTCTAGAATACAAGAGCAAGGATGTGATGCTGAGGCTTTATAAGACATTGGTGATGCTTCACCTTGAGTATTGTGAACTGCTTTGGACCCCTCATCTTAAAAAAGATGTGCCGGTATTGGAGAGGGTCCAGAGGAAGTTCACAAGGATGGTTCCAGGAATGAAAGGGTTATCATACGAGGAACGTTTGATGGCTCTGGGTCTGTACTTGCTGGAGTTCAGAAGGATGAGGGGGGATCTCATTGAAACCTTTTGAATGTTGAAAGGCCTAGATAGAGTAGATGTGGAAAGGATGTTTCCCATGGTGGGAGAATCTAGGACAAGGGCACAAACTTAGGATTGAGGGACACCCTTTCAAAACAGAGATGCGGAGAAATTTCTTTAGCCAAAGGATGGTGAATTTGTGGAATTTATTGCCACATGCAGCTTGGAGGCCGGGTCGTTGGGTGCATTTAAGGCAGAGATTGATGGGTTCTTGATTGGACATGGCATCAAAAGTTACGGGGAGAAGTCTGGGAACTGGGGTTGAAGAAGAGATAGAAAAAAAGAATCAGCCATGATTGAATGGCGGAGCAGACTTAATGGGCCAGATGGCTCCCTAACTACATCACCATGCGGCGTTGTTTGCAGGTGATTGGTGTCAGTTCCATTCACAACTTCTCTTGATGATGAAGTAGACCAGGATTGTATACAACAAGGTTGTAGATTTGCCTTATTGATAACATAAACATGAGAAAGTCTGCAGATGCTGGAAATCCAAAGCAACACATGCAAAATGCTGGAGGAACTCAGCAGGTCAGGCAGCATCTATGGAAGTGAATAAACAGTTGACATGTCGGGCTGAGGCCCTTCTTCAGGACTGGAAAGGAATGGAGAAGACGCTGGAATAAAAAGGTGGATGCTGGCTGGAAGGTGATAGGTGAAGCCAGATGGGTAGGAAAGGTCAAAGGCTGAAGAAGGAGGAATCCGGTAGGAGAGGAGAGTGGACCATAGGAGAAAGGGGAGGGGATCTAGGGGGAAGTGATAGGTAGCTGAGAAGAGGTGAAAGGTAGGAGTAGGGAATAGAGGAAGTGGGGGGGGGGGGAAAAGACATTTTTTACTAGAAGGAGAAATCTATATTCATGCCATCAGGTAGGAGGCTACCCAGATAGAATATAGGGTGTTGCTCTGCCACTCTGAGAGTGGCCTCATCATGGCACAAGAGGAGGTCATGGACTGGCATGTCAGAACAGGAATAGGAATTTGAATTAAAATGTTTGCCCACTGGGACGTTCTGCAGATGGCATGTAGGTGTTTGACAAAGCAGTCCCACTTTCCAGCAGGTCTCACCAATGTAGAGGAGGCCACATTGGGAGCACCGGACACAGTAGACAACTGCACAGTACTTTCTCTTTAACTGTTGTAATGAGAGAATTATATGGACAGTAGATGTAAGGCAAGTTTTTCACTGCATCTCAGCACTTGACAATAACAAACCAATTTACCACTTTCTGCCTTTATGTTTGAATATTAGTTATCCGCACTCATTATTAATTTCAACAATTTCATATCACAACCACTGCATGTTAGTTCTGGGAGCAATGCTTCAGTCATGGAGTTGCATAGTACAGAAAAGAGCCCCTCAGCCCTTCATGTGTGTACTGAGCAAGTTGATAGGGTGGCTAAGAGGGTGTTGGCCTTCATTGCCCGGGGATTGACTTCAAAAGCCATAAGGTAATGTTGCAGTTCTCTAAAACTCTGGTTAGACCAAACTTGTACTATTGTGTTCAGTTCTGGCCACCTCATTATAGGAAGGATGTGGAAGCTTTAGAGGGGTTGCTGAGGAGATTTACCAGAGTATTGCTTGGACTAAAGATAATGTCCTTTGAGAGAAGTTGAGTGAGCTACGGGTTTTCTCTTAGGATCGAAGGAGGATGAGAGGTGACTTCATGGTAAGAGGCATAGGTAAAAGTGGACAGTTAGCACTTTTCCCCCCCCAGGGTAGCATGGCTAATATGAGAGGGCATAATTTTAAGGTGATTATTATGATTATGAGGACACGCAGTCCTCTTTTATTGTCATTTAGTAATGCATGCATTAAGAAATGATACAATATTGGAGGAAAGTATAGGGGGGATGTCGGAAGTAGAGTATTTGGACAAAGAGTGATAAAGACGTGGAACACAAAGTCCGGGGTGGTGCTGAAGGCAGATACATTAGGGACATTTAAGAGATTCTTAGGCATATTGATATAAGAAAAATTGAAGTCTATATGGGAAAAAAAGCATTAGATCGATATCAGTAGGTTAAAAGGTCGACACAACATTGTAGGCTGAAGGGCCTCTACTGTGATTGTACTATTATATGTTCTATGTTCTTCCCAATTTTTATTAATTTTACATATAAAAAATACAGAGTACAAGAAAAAAAATATGTCAATACATTATACTAAATCGCATATAAAGACTCCTTACCCTATATTCGTACAGATTAATTAATTTGTAACATTGAAATATAGTGATTTTATTATGTAAAAAAAAACTAACCCACTACCAAGACTGAAGCTGATTAGTAAAGAAAAAAAGGAAAAAAAAATTAGTCATCATCTGTGCTTCAACAGCAAATCAAAGGTTTTGAAAATAATTCAAGAAAGGTCCCCACAATGTTCGAAAGTCTTGACTAGATTCAGAGATTGAACATCGAATCTTCTCTAAATTTAAACATGACATTACATCACGTAACCATTGGGCGTGAATAGGAGGGGCCACATCTTTCCACTTAAGCAAGAGCGTCCTTCTGGCCATAAGAGGAATAAAAGCCAAAATGTGCAAGTCAGATGACTCCAAAATAATATCCCTTCCTCCAACAATACCAAATAAAGCGGTCAAAGGATTAGGCTTAAAGTTTACTTTGAAAAGTAATGAGAAAGTTTGCAATACTTCTTTCCAATATTTTCCAAGACTCGGACATGTCCAAAACATATGAATGAGTAAAGCTCATTACATATATCACAATAGGGAGGTATATCTAAATAAAAATGAGACAACTTATCCTAGGTCATATGGGCCCTATGGACCACTTTAAATTGTAGGAGAGAGTGGCGGCCACATACGATGAAGTGTTAACCAATTTAAAAATTTGATTCCAAGTTTCCTCAGAAATTGAAGTCTGTAAATCTTGTTCCCCAAGATTTTTAATTTTATCTAAAGGAACACTTCTCATTCCCAACAGCATATTATAAATATTAGATATAAAAAGGTTTTAAATTAAAAATTACATCTTGTAGATTCTTATCAGGACTTTTAGGAAATGTATTTATTTGAGACCGTAAAAAATCTCTTTATTTGTAGGTATCCAAAAAAATGAGTTTTGGCTAAACAATATTTAATTGACAGTTGTTCAAATGAAAAGAGACTTCTCTCTACAAACAAGTCCTGAAAGCATTTAATACCTAATCTTTCCCTTTCTTTAAAAGCCACATCAATCATAGCGGGTTTAAAAAAATAATTAGAAAAAAATGGGACTCGAAAGAGAAAATCTCAATAAGCCGAAGTATTTTTGGAATTGTATGCAAATTCTCATAGTGTGTTTAACTACCAGATTATCAGTTAACTTACTCAGAGACAAAGGAAGTGAGGATCCAAGAAGAGAAATAATAGAAAATTTATTAACAGAGTTAGCTTCTGAAAAAACACACATTGGGCAATCCTCACGATTAATGTAACATAACCAAAATGTACGATTTCTATATTAACTGCCCAATAATAAAATCTAAAGTTTGGTAAGGCTAATCCTCCACTCTCTTTATCTTTCTGAATATGAATTTTATTTAATCTAGAATGCTTATTCTTCCATGTATAAAAAGATTAATAATAGAGTCAAGAGAATCAAAGAAAGATTTAGGAATAAAAACAGGCAATGCCTGAAAAAGATATATAAGTTTAGCTAATATGTAGCCTGGGGAAAAAGTACACGCTCAGGACAACAAAGACTTTTTTGGGTTTTAATTCCTTTATCAGTTTTCGATGTTTAAGTGCCAGTAGAGGGTCGCGAAACAAAACGAACAAGTTTACAAGCAGATCTTGCCGTTACAATATCAGTTTAACTTCCGATTCACGCCCTTGTGTATGGACAGAATTGCGTATGCAGTATAAAAAAAACACCAGAACTAATACAGTACAAATACAAGTAGTGGCAATCCTACTTGGATGGTGAGGAACTTGGTACAAGCCACGCTACCCAGCGCTGATTTCTTCACTCGTGGAAATCTTTCCTCACCATGCCCAGCCTTGGGAGGAACCCAAATCCCAACACCTTACCACATCTTCAGCAGAAAGCAAAATGGTCTCCCCACTATCCTGCGCGTGCGTAATGACATCACCATCTCCCTTAAAGGCACAGACAACTATTCTAGCATTACCCGGAAGGATGCCTAAGTACACTTTTAACGATACTGAATAAGACCCAATGGTCACTCGGTTACAAATATATTCATTTTAATAGAGTTAATTCGGCCAATCAGCGATAACGAAAGAGGCGACTAATTTGACAGTATCTTTCTTACGTGATTCAATAGGGTAAGAAAATTTTCTTTATATAGACGCTTATAGTTTTTAGTAATTATTACACCTAAGTAGGTAAATTGGTTTCTTACAATTTTAAAAGGAAGGTTAGAATTTCTTGGTTTCAAATTATTCAAAGGGAGAAGTTCATTTTTATGTAGGTTTAATTTACAACCTGAGAACTGGCTAAAACAGGAGAGTAAAGAAAGGGCATGGGGTAACGAAGTCTCAACATCAGAAATAAATAGCAGCAGATCATCAGCATACAGCGAGGCGTTGTGAATAGTGTCTCTCCTTAAAATACCGGTGATATCATTAGATTCTCGAAAGGCAATGGCTAAAGGTTCTAAGGCCAGATCAAAAAGCAAAGGGCTCAACGGACAGTCTTGTCTGGTGCCACGTAGAAGCTTAAATGGTTTGGAATTATGAGAATTAGTGATAACCCTAGCGGAAGGAGCTAAATAAAGTAATCTATTCAATGAAAACGGGTCCAAAATTTAATTTTTCTAAAATTTTAAATAAATAATTCAATTCAACTCTGTCTGAACATAAATGAGGTATAAGCATTGAGGAAAAGGTCTTGTAAAATTCTCCAGAACATCCACATGGACCCGGAGCTTTCCTCAAACGTAATGAGTGCACAGCCTCAACAATTTCCTCAAAAGAAATAGGTTGTTCCAACAACTTTCTGTTGTCGGCAGAAATTGTAGAAATACTGAGTTGGTCTAAAAATTGTTCATTACAGTGTTATTCTTAGAAGATTTAGAACTATAGAGTTTAGAATAAAATTCTTTAAAAGTATCATTTATTTCTAAATGTTCTATGTTCAATCATTGCAATAATCTATACCAATCCCTCTTACCCATGTTGAGTCAATAGCTTTCTTGGCGTTGGTGATTTAAGTGCTTACTAAGTGCCTTTTAAAAATTGTGAGGGTACCAACCTTCATCATGTCTTTGAATAGCACATTTCAGATTCCAACCATGCTGTGAAAACAATTCCCCCATAGATCCCTGATAAACCACCATCTCACCTCCAATTGGTGCCCTCTTGTCAGCGGCATCCCACAGTGGTGAAAAAGATTTTTATCTAGTTTATCAATCCCTTTCATAATTTTGTATACCTCTTTCAAGTTACCCTCAGCTCCCCAGGTCCAGGGAAAACCAATCTCTCCTTGACCTATCCAAGCTCTCCTTTAACTGAAATGCTCTAATCCAAATGATATCTTGGTGAATTTCCTCTGAACCCTTCCAAGCACATCTTATCATTCCTATAATGTGGAATCAGAACTGAACATCGTATCTGTTTGTGGCCTACGCCTCTGTTTTATAAAGATGCAACACAACATCTTTCCTCTTGGGTGTCATGCCATGGCTGATGAAAGAAAGCGAGGAGAGGTTGGACAAAATTGAATTGTTTCATCTGGAGCATCAGAGACTGAGGGTAGAACTGATAGAAGGTTATAAAATTATGAAAGGCATAGATAGGCTGGATAGTAAAAATGGGCCAGGATTTTTTGTTTACATAGAGTGGTAATGGAGGGATATGGATGCATAGAAGGTTCTGCAGATGCTGGAAATCTTGAGATCACCTATCATCTGCTAGATGATACTCCTTCCCCCTATTACCTTCTTATTCTGGTTTCTGTCCCCTTCCTTTCCAGTCCTGATGAAGGGTCTAAGCCTGAAATGTTGACAGTTTATTTCCCTCCATGGATGCTACCTAGCCTGCTGAGTTTCTCCAATGTTTTGTGCGTGTTGCTGAGGGATATGGATCATGTACAGACAGAAGAGATTTAGTTTCATTCAGCATTGTGAGCGCCATGGATATCATAGCCAAAGGCCTGTTCCTATGCTGTATTGTTCTATGTTCTATATAAAATACCTTCTTCACAACCTTCTCCACCTGTGTTATCACTTTCAGGGATTTATCAATTTAACGCAAGGTCTCTCTATTCACCAACATTCCCAAGGATCCTTCCACTGACTGAATATTCTACCAAAATGTAGCATCTCACAGTTGTCAGGATTAAATTCTATCTGCCATTGATCCGCCTAGATTTCCAGTTGATCTTCATCATGCCGTAGCCTTAAATACACCTTTCGCTACCTATGACACCTAATTTTCATGTTAGCATTTGATCTATCTCTCATGCTGTTCACTTCCACATCACTAAAGCACAGAAACATGAAAGGTTCCAGCATGAATCTAATGGTACACCATTACACCAGCCTTAAAATCAAAAAAAGCATTCCTTCTCCATCATCCTCTCTCCTATCACAAAGCTGATTTTAGTTCTACTTTACCATTTTGCCCCAGGATATATAAACTGTCAGACCAAATGGGACTATCTTAAATGGGAACTTGGTCATCATGGACTATTTGGGCCAAAGGGCCTGTTCCTGTGCTATATGACTCTATGACCAGCCTACCTGCAGGATCTTGTCAAAGGTCTTGTGTCCATATAGACATTCACTGCACTCCTCTGATCAATAAGTGTAACTACATATTTGAGGAATTTCAATCAAATTACTGAGACAGATATTCCCAAAATAAAGCCAAGTTGTGTATCCATAATGAAACTCTGCCTTTCCAAATGTTGATAAGTCCTGTCCCTTAGAATTTTTTCCTTAGCACAATTCACTAACCTCTTGTATTCTGCCAGACCTATTGAGCACTTCCAGTATTTTTAGTTTTGATTATGCCTCCAAACGGCTATGGAGACCAAGTCGTAAAGTGGGGGTTGATAAGTTCTTGATTAGTAAGGGTTCAAAGGTTGCAGGGAGAAGACAGGAGAAGGGGGTTTGAGGGAAAATAAATCAGCTATGATCGAATAGTGGAGCAGATTCGATGATCTGAATGGGCTAATTTTGCTTCTAATGACTTACTGTCTTATAGTGCCCCAAATAATGCCACTGCAGATCTCACACCAGGTATAGGGTAGCCTGAAGAAACCATCCCTGTATGGGACTGCAGAGTACTCAGGGAGTGCACTAGTCATAACATTGCGTTTCTGTTCTGCTGCTCTTCTCTTCAGGTTAGCCTTGTTGTGGTACCACACAGTTGTGCGTCCGTTCTTTGCTTTGGATGGCACAGATGCCCAAGCTGGTCTGAGAGAAGCCAAGGACATCCTGAAGACAAAGGAAGCCATTTATCCAGACTCATCGTTGTTCCTTTTTTTCAAGGGACGGATTCAACGATTGGAGGTATTTCTGTTTTATATTCAGGTGCTTCAAAAGAATACAAATAATACAATCAACAGGAATTCTGCAGATGCTGGAAATTCAAGCAACACACATCAAAGTTGCTGGTGAACGCAGCAGGCCAAGCAGCATCTGTAGGAAGAGGTGCAGTCGACGTTTCAGGCCGAGACCCTTCGTCAGGACTAACTGAAGGAAGAGTGAGTAAGGGATTTGAAAGTTGGAGGGGGAGGGGGAGATCCAAAATGATAGGAGAAGACAGGAGGGGGAGGGATAGAGCCAAGAGCTGGACAGGCGATAGGCAAAAGGGGATACGAGAGGATCATGGGACAGGAGATCCGGGAAGAAAGACATGGGGGGGGGGGGGACCCAGAGGATGGGCAAGAAGTATATTCAGAGGGACAGAGGGATAAAAAGGAGAGTGAGAGAAAGAATGTGTGCATAAAAATGAGTAACAGATGGGGTACGAGGGGGAGGTGGGGCCTTAGCGGAAGTTAGAGAAGTCGATGTTCATGCCATCAGGTTGGAGGCTACCCAGACGGAATATAAGGTGTTGTTCCTCCAACCTGAGTGTGGCTTCATCTTTACAGTAGAGGAGGCCGTGGATAGACATGTCAGAATGGGAATGGGATGTGGAATTAAAATGTGTGGCCACTGGGAGATCCTGTTTTCTCTGGCAGACAGAGCGTAGATGTTCAGCAAAGCGGTCTCCCAGTCTGCGTCGGGTCTCGCCAATATATAAAAGGCCACATCGGGAGCACCGGACGCAGTATATCACCCCAGTCGACTCACAGGTGAAGTGTTGCCTCACCTGGAAGGACTGTTTGGGGCCCTGAATGGTGGTAAGGGAGGAAGTGTAAGGGCATGTGTAGCACTTGTTCCGCTTACACGGATAAGTGCCAGGAGGGAGATCAGTGGGGAGGGATGGGGGGGACGAATGGACAAGGGAGTTGTGTAGGGAGCGATCCCTGCGGAATGCAGAGAGAGGGGGGGAGGGAAAGATGTGCTTAGTGGTGGGATCCCGTTGGAGGTGGCGGAAGTTACGGAGAATAATATGTTGGACCCGGAGGCTGGTGGGGTGGTAGGTGAGGACCAGGGGAACCCTATTCCTAGGGGGGTGGCGGGAGGATGGAGTGAGAGCAGATGTACATGAAATGGGGGAGATGCATTTAAGAGCAGAGTTGATAGTGGAGGAAGGGAAGCCCCTTTCTTTAAAAAAGGAAGACATCTCCCTTGTCCTAGAATGAAAAGCCTCATCCTGAGAGCAGATGCGGCGGAGACGGAGGAATTGCGAGAAGGGGATGGTGTTTTTGCAAGAGACGGTGAGAAGAGGAATAGTCCAGATAGCTGTGAGAGTCAGTAGGCTTATAGTAGACATCAGTGGATAAGCTGTCTCCAGAGACAGAGACAGAAAGATCTAGAAAGGGGAGGGAGGTGTCGGAAATGGACCAGGTAAACTTGAGGGCAGGGTGAAAGTTGGAGGCAAAGTTAATAAAGTCAACGAGTTCTGCATGCGTGCAGGAAGCAGCGCCAATGCAGTCGTCGATGTAGCGAAGGAAAAGTGGGGGACAGATACCAGAATAGGCACGGAACATAGATTGTTCCACAAACCCAACGAAAAGGCAGGCATAGTTAGGACCCATACGGGTGCCCATAGCTACACCTTTAGTTTGGAGGAAGTGGGAGGAGCCAAAGGAGAAATTATAAGGAGAAACAAAGAGTAAGGACTAATTCCGCTAGACGGAGCAGAGTGGTGGTAGAGGGGAACTGATTAGGTCTGGAATCCAAAAAGAAGCGTAGAGCTTTGAGACCTTCCTTCTGGAATCCAAGCTATGCCTGCCTTTCTAGATCTTTCTGTCTCTGGAGACAGCTTATCCACTGATGTCTACTATAAGCCTACTGACTCTCACAGCTATCTGGACTATTCCTCTTCTCACCCTGTCTCTTGCAAAAACGCCATCCCCTTCTCGCAATTCCTCCGTCTCCGCCGCATCTGCTCTCGGGATGAGGCTTTTCATTCTAGGACAAGGGAGATGTCTTCCTTTTTTAAAGAAAGGGGCTTCCCTTCCTCCACTATCAACTCTGCTCTTAAATGCATCTCCCCCATTTCATGTACATCTGCTCTCACTCCATCCTCCCGCCACCCCACTAGGAATAGGGTTCCCCTGGTCCTCACCTACCACCCCACCAGCCTCCGGGTCCAACATATTATTCTCCGTAACTTCCGCCACCCCCAACGGGATCCCACCACTAAGCACATCTTTCCCTCCCCCTCCCCCCCCGCATTCCGCAGGGATTGCTCCCTGTACAACTCCCTTGTCCATTCGTCCCCCCCATCCCTCCCCACTGATCTCCCTCCTGGCACTTATCCGTGTAAGCGGAACAAGTGCTACACATGCCCTTACACTTCCTCCCTTACCACCATTCAGGGCCCCAAACAGTCCTTCCAGGTGAGGCAACACTTCACCTGTGAGTCGACTGGGGTGATATACTGCGTCCGGTGCTCCGGATGTGGTCTTTTATATATTGGCGAGACCCGACGCAGACTGGGAGACCGCTTTGCTGAACATCTACGCTCTGTCCGCCAGAGAAAACAGGATCTCCCAGTGGCCACACATTTTAATTCCACATCCCATTCCCATTCTGACATGTCTATCCACGGCCTCCTCTACTGTAAAGATGAAGCCACACTCAGGTTGGAGGAACAGCACCTTATATTCCGTCTGGGTAGCCTCCAACCTGATGGCATGAACATCGACTTCTCTAACTTCCGCTAAGGCCCCACCTCCCCCTCGTACCCCATCTGTTACTCATTTTTATGCACACATTCTTTCTCTCACTCTCCTTTTTCTCCCTCTGTCCCTCTGAATATACTTCTTGCCCATCCTCTGGGTCCCCCCCCCCTTGTCTTTCTTCCCGGACCTCCTGTCCCATGATTCTCTCGTATCCCTTTTGCCAATCACCTGTCCAGCTCTTGGCTCCATCCCTCCCCCTCCTGTCTTCTCCTATCATTTTGGATCTCCCCCTCCCACTCCAACTTTCAAATCCCTTACTCACTCTTCCTTCAGTTAGTCCTGACGAAGGGTCTCGGCCTGAAACGTTGACTGCACCTCTTCCTACAAATAATACAATGTCTATAAGGAGCCAAAGATTTGCAAGCCTGTCCATTTTTTGATGTGTTTGCTCCCCTTGATGTACCCAAAGGACTATTTAAAATCCTGGAGCAGTACCTCATGGAAACCTGTCCTTTAACCCACCAAGAGCATCAGCCACCCATTTACACTGATTCCATTTTATTCTCCCCACATTCCCACAGACTTTTCTCACCCCAAGTTGTGTTACTCAGTTACACACTAACGACAATTTACCAATCAACTGTGTGTCTTTGGGACGTGGAAAGAAGCCAGAGAGAGAACCTTCATGTTGCACACAGAGAGCACCCAGAGGTCAGGATTGAACCCAAGTCACCATGTTTTCTTTCATCCCTTTGTAGTCATCTTCTTTTTTTGAGCAATTTTATCTGTCTGACCTAAAATTGCTGCCTGGTTTCTTTATTTTGCATTGAATTCTTATCTATTTCAACTAGAATTTTAACCTTGTGTGAGAATTTTATTTTGATCAAATATTAGTGAACTACATATTTTCAAATTTGGAGCACTTTATAGGGATTATGCAAAATAATACAATGCAAAAACAAGTGGCTTATCAGACTATTTGAAATGCTATTATACTCCACTTAATTATCTAAACAAGGCCCTGTTCCTTTCTCCCTGATTACTCTTTACCATAAAGAAGCCTCCACCATTCCCTGTGGGAGCAAGTTCCAGATAAACTATTTTGTGATGTCTTCCAGGTTCATCCTCCCTTTCTCTTTAATTTGCTTCCCCTTTTTGGGTGACGTTAACGACTTGATTAATCCTACGCAGTAAAATAGTCACTATCATTATTTCTTAAAGCTGTTGGTGCATGATAGAGAGAGAGAGAAAGTAAAGTGACAAGTAAACAAATGAAAGGACACAGCATACAGCAATAGGAGTAGGCTACTTCATCATGTACAACCTGGAGGAGGACACAGGTTCGATGAACTGACTAGCCAACTCATTTTTCATACTTTCTATGACATTGGATTGGTGTTAGCTGTGCCATAGCCTGGATGTTTGGAAAATATTCTAGGGCATTTCCCAGTTAATGACATGGCTGGTCTCCTGTACACCAGGTGCACTGTTGCACTGGGTGTAATTGACTCATGCCTGGGTCCTGGGTGCTGAATCGTGTACACGTGTCATGTGTTATTGATACCAATCTCTTTATTCGCAACTGTTTTTGGACTTCAGAACAATGCTGACAATCTCTTACACCCTCATCTGATGCTCTTAACATTTACCTGTGACCAAGATCTTGATTGTCTTTGTTTCTGGGTGTCAAAATTTGTTTGATAATGCTCTAGTGGGATTTTTACTGTAGTAAAAATGTAAACTTCATGGTGCTATAGGATGTGTAAGGAAATGGATGAGATGTTAGTGTAACAACAGAAGATGTTAGTGTAAAAACAGATTACGTTATTTGTCACATGCATCAAAGCATACAGTGAAATGCTTTATTTGTGTCAGTGACATCAGCGTAGCATTCCCACAATTTACTAATCCTAATCATATGTGTTTGGATTGTGTGAATGCAGTGACGGGGAGAACGTACAACAAAGTCCTTTCGGACAGTGGCATGAATTGAACCCTGATCGCTGGCACTGTAAAGTGTCACACTGGATGCTATACTATTGCTCTGCCCATAAGCAGTATTAAAAAAGGAGGTGAAATTGTTATAGCAGTAAACGATCTACTGGAGGAACTCAGCAGGTTGAGCACCATCTGTGGTTCTGAGTGAGGAAAGGAATTGTTTGTTTCTAGTCAAAACCCTACATCAATCCTTTTATATTGAAAGAGTGTCTTTTAAGATGCTTAATTTATAAAACATTGTCTTGTTTCTTCTGTAGTGTAAAATTAACAGTGCCTTGATGTCATTTCAAACTGCATTGGAGCTTGCTGTAGATCAGCGAGAAATCCAACATGTGTGTCTGTATGAGATAGGTAAGTGTTTTATCTTCCAGGATTCTTGTTTGTTTCCAAGTCTGATAGGCACCATTTATTCTGCATGATTGAAAATAAAGATTAACTTCATTTGTCTCTTGTACATTGAAACATGCAGTAAAATGAGTAGTTTGCATCAAATCTGATTAGTGAGGATTGAGTTGGGTAGCCCACAAGTGTCGCAATGCTTCTGGCCCCAACACAGAATGCCCACATCTCACTAACCCTAATCATACATCATTGGAATGCGGGAGGAAATCCACTCGGTTACAGGGAGAACATACAAACTCTTTATTGGCAGCAGTGGGAATTGAACCCTAATCAGTGATTGCTGGTGCTGTAAACAGATACGCTAACTGCTGTGCTGCCACACTACCCTGTCCATTTATGACCTACTCTCCACTATATCTGCATAAACCAAGACTACTGTATATTGTTTTTAAGACCATAGTATTCATACCTGGAACTGACTTGCACTTTTATAACACTTGTATTCTGAATTACTGGGTGATTTTTAGTGTTGCTGTTTTGGGAGGGATGAAATTATCTGGATTATGGGCGGTATTCCAAGTGACACAAGTTTGGAATTAAAGTTAACAAAGAAAATTATTTTAATTTAGGAAGTGGTTTATGACTTGAAAGATGTCAGAACTGGAATTGGAATCAGGTTTATTATCACTGACGTGTTGTGAAATTTGTTGTTTTGCAGCATCAGTACTGTGCAAGACATAAAATAACTATGACATACAAAATAATTAAATAGTGAAAAAAAGGGATGACGAGGTAGTGTTCATGAGTTCATGGACCATTCAGAAATCTAATGCCAGAGGAGAAGAAGCTGTTTCTGAATTGTTGAGTATGGATCTTCAAGGTCCTGTACCACCACCTTGATGGTAATAATCAGAAGAGGGCATGTCCCAGATGGTGAGTGTCCTTAGTGATGGACATGCCCTCCTTTCGTGTGGTCTAATGTAGCTTTACAATATATTTAATAATTTGTAATCGTGAAGCATCGGATTAAGAGCTGTGATTGAACTAGGTCTAACATTATGTTCTAAAAGTTGCTTGCCTATTTTCAGGTTGGTGTACCATGATTGAAATGAATTTCAAGGATGCCTACAAGTCTTTTGCACGACTTAAAAATGAGTCCAGGTGGTCCCAGTGCTATTATGCATATTTGACTGCAGGTTTGTGCAATTTTGCAATTTTTTTTAAAAAAAGAACCAAATACATCTTGCAATTGTAATTCTGTATGTTGATTAATACAGCCATCAATTTGCTGTATTATTCAGATCCAGAATACTTGCGTGAAAAGTAACATAATCAATTAACTCATTTTAGTCTTTACCTGATTCATCTGCTCTTTTGTATATAATCCGTGTTTTCAAAGGTTTTAAAAATAATTTAGGGATTATAATTTAATCAATGTATCTGCATACTTAAAATGGTCTTGGCAGGTTTTAAACATGAAAGGCACCTGGTCCTACCATTTTGGTGGATGGATGCAGAATGTTGCTAATTGCTCCCTTTTCAACAAGATAAGTACAGAAAATGAATCGCTTTTCTTTGAAGATGCTTCTGGAGTGTCCAGCACCAGTGACGTTTCTTGGAAAAATCCTGAAGAGACTGTTGATGCTGGAGGAACTCGGGTGGTGGCGGGGGAGAAATTGTTTCACTGGACCCTGATGAAACTCTTACTCCTCGGTCTTAATTCACCACTGTGCAACTGGATGGTGGATTTCCTAACCAACAGACCTCTGGTAGTTAGATACACCACTGCTTCTACATCCCCACTCTCCTCAACACGGCTGATCCCCCCACCCCCAGAGCTGGTGCTGAGCCCATTGCCGTACACTCTGCTCACAAGTGACTGCATGGCCAAACATCCGAGTAATCACGTTGTCAAGTTCACCTATGACAGGGGTCCCCAACCTTTTTTGCACTGCAGACCGGTTTAATATTGACAATATTCTTGCGGACCGGCCGACCCGGGGGGCGGGGTAGGGTGGTAGGGTTGCCAACGCCAAGAGTAGCAGTCAATTATGTTGTGTTTACCCAGAGAAAGACTACAATGACTATGAAGCCTTGAGTGGGCACCATTGCGCATGCGTGTACCTGCCGATTTTTTTTCTGCAAATCGTTTTTGGCGATTCTGTTGGGGGGGAGGGGGCCTGTTAATCACGACCAGAATATCGGTGATAAGTGGCTAATACACTCAATTTCATTTCTAAAAGGGTTTATCTAACGAATTTAATATTAAACACAGCGCATATTTTCCTCGCATGAACATAGTGATAAGTCAATTATCAGGGGAGCTTGAAGTGTTGAACGAACTTCCAGTAGAAATAGCAGAAACAGGTTCAATATTATCATTTATAGAAAAATTGGATAGGTATATGGACAAGAAAGGAATGGAGGGTTGTGGGCTGAGTGCGGGTCAGTGGGACTAGGTGAGAGTAGCGTTCGGCACGGACTAGAAGGGCAGAGATGGCCTGTTTCCGTGCTGTAATTATTATATGGTTATATAAGTCAATAGCATCATAACATTTTAAGTAACGTTTGGATATTAAACACACAGCACATATTAAAATCATTGCAACACACCAATATCGCTGAATCAGTGGGAGCCCTGGGCTTGTTTTCCTGCAACAAGACAGTCCTATTGAGGGGTGATGGGAGACAGCGATACTCGAACGGGGTCCCTTATGTCCAGTCTATTCTGCAATTTAGTTTTCGTTGCATTCATTGCAGAAATCTCCGCTTTGCAGAGATATGATGTTGGAAATGGAAGCAACGTTTACAGTGCTTTCGTGGCTATCTCAGGATAATTAGCCTTGTCTTTGATCCAGAATGCCGGCAGAGATGTTAAGTCAAACATACTTTTCAGCCCGCCGTCATTTGCAAGCTTAAGGAGTTGATCTCCTTCCTGTGCTGACACGGATGACGCGCGGGTAATGACCTCAGATGCGTAATGGCTCAACAGAGCGTGACAAGGAATGAGAAAAGGTGCAGCTGACTCATATCGCCAAATCATATCATTTCCTCGCGGCCCGGTAGCACATGCTTTGCGGCCCAGCGGTTGGGGACCACTGACCTATGACAAGGCAGTGCTGAGGCTCATTGCCAGCAACGATGAAGCAGCCTACATAGAAGAGGTGGAAGAACTTGAGGCCTAGTGCCAGGCAAATAATTCTTTTCCAGTGTCATCAAGACAAAGGAGATGGTTATCAACTTCAGGAGAATGTGCACCACTCGCACCCTCTTTACATTGGCAGCACAGCAGTGGAAACTGTGAGCTATTTCAAACTCCTGAGAGTGCACATCTTGCACCACCTGTTATGGTCCCAGAGCACATCCTACACAAGCAGGAAAACTCACCAATGCCTCTGCTTTCTGAGGAGACTGAAGAGAGCTGGACTCTGCACATCTATACTTGTGTCCTTCTAATATGTGTGCAGAAGAGTGCATCCTAACATGCTGCATCACTGAATGTTACAGAAAATGCACTGCAGCAGACAGGAAGACTCTATAATAGGTAATCAAAACTACCAATGCATTAACACTACCAACCTACCCTCCATCAAAGACATATATACAGAAAGATGCTGGGAAAGGGCCAGTAACATCATGAAGGATTCTCACCACCCTGCTTGTGGACTGTTTGTCCCACACGGAAGAGGCTATGTAGAATCTATGCCAAGACCACCGGACTCAAAAACAGTTACTTTTCCCAAGCAGTAAGGCTGATCAACACATCCATCCACTAAACCATCCCTCCACAACCCCCACCACAAATACTTCATCATTTCCTGTCAGAGTCACCTTACGTAGAGACACACTGGTCCTAGCATCACACTATGGACATAGAATCAGTCTTATGTATGTAAGCTTGTGTTTTTTTTGTTCTGCATTGGATCTGGAGTAAGAATTATTTTGTTCTCCTTTACACTTGTTGATTGGAAATGACATTAAACAATCTGGAATGCAGGGTGTCAACCCGAAATGTCAGCCATCCCTCTGCCTCCACAGGTGCTGCCTGACCTGGTGAGTTCCTACAGCAGTTAGTTTTCTTGCTTCCTTTTGAGACATTTTTTGGTAAAAATTTGATCTTACCAAGTCAGTAATACTTTCTTAGACTTGCAAGGGTAAGCCCCACCCTTTAGAATTCACCTGAAATAGTATCGTCTCTCTTATGACTGAGTGGAGTGATAGGTGAAAGTGGAGCTTTTAGAAGACTCATCTTAAAAAGTCAAGATGGTGTCCTTGCTATTAGCAGCAGGTTTGCAAAAGAGGGCATCTCACTGGAAATTCTGGCTGTTAAGGGACGACAAAAGGATAAAGTTGGCAGAAATCAGTGGAGGACTGACTACTCAATGGAAAAACTCAAATGTATACTCTGATGCCATGCAAAATTGGACTTCAGTTCAATCCTGAAGAATTCTGTGCAGGAGGATGAAGAGTGTTACTGTTCATCACCATTGTTTAATTATTTAACTTAAATTCCAATTTTTCACCCCACCTAGCGTTTTGAAGTTGATAGGGAATAACTGTTTGACTCACTGTAGCGACTTGGTGCATTTAGTGTGGCAACTCAGAGTGGATTGCCAGCTAATACAATGAATACCTCTTCTGTGGTTGGAAATTCTGACAAAGTCTGCCCTGGCCCAGTAGCTAAACTGATGAAATTGATGGTTATCTCTGAGCAAACATGTCCAATGCCTCAGTTCTTATCTGATCGGTATCCTTTCCCATGAGAGTGAACTTGTATTTGACTGGGCATCTACTTGTGTCTGCCTTACCAGAAGTTCCTGAATTTTTTGTCCTATGATTTATTGCAGCAATGATCAAGTAGAACTGAGCAAGACCCAGTCACAGTGTGCTGGAAACCTGCAGTAAAAGTAAACTGCAGAAAGTACTCTGATCATGCCACATCTGATTCTTGCTAATGATCTTTCTTTGCAAACGTTATTGATAAAACAAACTTCAAGATATGGGACTAGGAAGAAAGCAAAAAGAAATGTCTGTGGGTGGAAAGGTTAGGTCAGTGGTCCCCAACCACCGGGCCACGAGCATGTGCTATTGGGCCGCGCGGAAACGATATGAAACAATATGAGTCAGCTGCACCTTTCCTCATTCCCTGTCAGACACTGTTGAACTTAAACACCACCACTCCCCCCACCCCCCCCGCCCCCGTCGGCAGGTCCACAAGAATATCATCGATATTAAACTGGTGCTTAAACAAATGACAAAATATGCTTTGCTGAAATGTTGTCAACATTGTTTTCCTCTCTCCACTGATGCTTCATGAGTTGCAGTGTTTCTCACACTATTGTTGTATATACTGTTACATACACTTTCTACATTGGGAAGCTCTTCTGCTATTTGTCCAGGAGAGTGTGATTCGACATTGATCTCAGATGCAGTGATTGGTGTCTGCACATTCTAGAAAGGTTTCCACTGGCTGCTAGAGTTTTCTTGCACATCCCTAGGATGTACTGGTTAGGTTATTAAGAAACAGTAGTTCGTGAGCACATGAAAGGAAATTGCAGAACTACAGGGTGATATGGAGGTGGGGGAAGCTGGCACTAATGAGCTTGTTTCAGCTGGCAGTCACCAGGGACCCAATAGGCTGAAAGTGGTGTCATAAGCAAATTAAAGTAACTGGTTGTCTTAGCTGTACATTGGATACATTTGGTTACCACCGTAGGAAGCTGTCCCATTTTCTTTGAGTAAGAAACCAAAATAGGTAATCAGTTACGTGTCTTCTCTCTGCCCACACACATCTGCCTCATGGTCCTACAAAAAAAATTCCAGAATAAGAAAAATTTTGGAAGCTATTAGGACCTTCCACTCCATGATCACCTCTTTCAAAGCTGGGATGCAGTTCCTTGGGACTTATGCTTTCAAGCTCATTAACTTTGCTAGTAGCATTTCTTTATTTCTATGTATTCCTTTCACTTCTATTTGCACTGAACCAGCAGTTCTCCACAATTTCAGCAAAGGATTTTTGTGAAAATAAATGAGATATTTTTCAAAATGAAAAAAGTTTGATAGAATCTTTCTAGGTGGACCCAGGGACCTGAAGACTGAGAAGCAGTATTTACAACTTCATAAATTTTGATTGACTCTGCAGTGAGCATTAATATAAATCATAAGAATTATTTTTTAAACTTATTGCTTGTGCAATTCTCTTGCACCATTGTTTTATTTGATCTTTTGTTCTGCAATGAATTTAATCCAATAAAGTCCAAAAATCTTGATTTATGTAAGGTACCTTTTTTTTTTGGTAGTTTGCCAGGGAGCAACAGGTGAGACTGACAAGTCACAAGAAGCATTTGTAGAGGTCCAACGGCTTTTCAAAAGGAAGAATAATCAAATAGAGCAGTTTTCCTTCCGAAAGGTGAGTTAATAATTTGAACTTGATATTTAATGATGTGTCAGATACATTGCATTGGGTTCTTGAACTGACCTGAGAAACCTTAACAGTATTGCGCTCTCTGTTGCATTCCTGTTAATTGCTTTGCTCATGTATAGGTTACATACAATTTTATATTATATTTGTTAACTTGTGTTTGTCCTTAACTTGTATGCCACCATGCTGCTGCTGCAACAAGGTATTTTTCATGGTATTTATACTTTGTATGCTTGTATGCCTAAGATAACAATGAACTTGAACTAATATGGCATTATAAAGTGTAGTACCAGTGACAGCACATTGCAGGGGATGTGTTCCACAGCCATGGAAGAGCAATGTCAAATGGTTCAGATCATTTGTTGTTGATAAATAATTTCACAGGACAGTTAAAAATCAACTTCATTTGAAGCCCAGAAGGAATGGACATTAGTGAAGCAGATGGGTTTTTATGACAACTTATGTTCACCAATACTGATTTTTAGCTTCTTAATCTCAAATGCATTTGATTAACTGAATTTAAATTCTGCAACTGCTTAGGTGGTGATTGAAAAGTTTTCGGACTGTTAGTCTTGTTGTATTGCTGTAACCACTTGTTACATATACCTGTTAGGGTGCATTCTCCAGTTACCTTATAAGGTAACCATAGCCTTCAGCCAGGAGCAGATGTTATCAGGTGGTTTCCAACTTTCACAGAGTGTTTCGACCCTTAACCACGACATTCTCCAGTTGGTGAGCTGGCAGTGGTGGCCAAATCACTGCCCATCTGCTCCTGGCTTCCAGCTCCCCTCCCCTCCTCTCGCCTACTTCAAATCCAACAAGAGGCTCGTTCTGCCTCTTGTTTTTCACTCCTTTCGTCCAGGCCCAGATCTGACAACAACTGCCATGCTAATTTGGCTGGGAAACCTCTGCAGCCGATCTCCACAGGGAACAACCATATCTGCCATCCCTTGTCTTTACACTCCTGCACTAAAGGCTGGTTCTTCAAGGCCTTTCTCTCGTGGGCCTCTTCCCATCCTTCCTCCCACGGCATAGTCAGCTCAACCAGAATTATTTTCTTGTCTTTGGTTGATGACAGTACAATGTCCGGACGTAGAGTTGTGTGCACCACATCCGGGAACTGCAACCTCCTTCCCATGTCGACCCTCATCTCCCAGGACCTGGCCGTTAGCAGCAGATTGGGCTTTGGTTGTTTGGTTACGAAAGGCCTAGCTCCCTCTTTGAAGGTGATGGCCTTCCTCAAATCTGTGCCAGCTGTCCTCGTCTTGCGTCTCTTCCGCTCTAGTGTGTCAGCAAGAGCCAGAAGCACCTTATCATGGCGCCACCTATACCATCCTTGAGTTAGAGCGGTTTTGCACCTGGACAGTATATGAGCCAGTGTCCCCTCTTGACCACAGAGCTTACAGTTTGGGTCCTCTCTCATCCCCCTGTGTACAAATGTAATGGTGAAGGAAGGGTGTCATACAGGGATTGCAAGAGGAAGGAAATACTGAAGGGCTCCAGTCTCCATAACTCTGCCCATGAGATCTTGCGCTTAGGCAGATCCCACTTTATCCAGGCACCCTGGAACCCTTGTTCCACTGACATCTGCTTCTCTTCCTCACAGTTCCGTACTTCTGCCTGTACCATGTCTCATCTGTTCCTTATACTTGTGTTTCTCCACTGCTGGAAGTGAACTGAGCTGAGGCCTTGCCGCCTGACGCAGGGGTTGCCGATGATATCTCGCAGCTTCAGAGAACACATTGCCTCCTCTACAGCTTCGTTGGCAGCCCACTTGCGCCCAGATCTGGTTGTAACGCCTGCTTGCTTTACCAAGACGTCATTGGAATCTCTCAAGCTTAATAAGGCTCTGCATTTTGCCACCTTGAATTCCTCCACAACAGATGACAGGGAAAGCTGCAGTTGCCCAGAACGAATGTAGAGGCCCACTGAAGAGAAGCTTGGGGGAACTCCCAACCATCTCCGCAGATGCTTGTTGGTTTTCCTCTGGATGCCCTCTACGGCAGTCATGGGGAACTCATAAAGTGTGAAGAGCCAGAGAAGCCTAGGCAGAATGCCATATTGGTACAGCCAGGTCTTGAATTTACCTGGAAGTCCGGATTTGTCCATCTTCCGCAGCCATTCGTCTTTCTGCTTCACAGCATTGGTGACATTGGCCCCATTTGTCAATGACACATTAAACCACTTCTTCAAGCATTTTATTGGGTTATCTTCGATGGAAGGGATGACCTCACCCTGAACTTGGAGGCTAAACTTGCTATTAACTTTGCCCTTTCTGATCACCATGCACCTGGACTTCTTGGCCTTGAGGGACATCCTAGCCCAAGTGGCTACGTTATCCAGGGTTTCCAATACCCATCTTGCTTGGACATGTGACACAGTTGTTATAGTGATGTCGTCCATGAGCCCTCGTAGAGCCAGCTGAATGATGCCCGACTTCAGCGTCGGGCTGCTGGTTACATCTTCTGCTGCTGATAATAGGAGGTTCATTCCCATAATAAATAGGATGGGAGAGACAGTGCACTCTGTTGGAATCCCCTTCTGGAGGTCCTGCCAACTAGTTGTGAAATGGGCTGATGTAAATCTGAATTTGAATCCTCCTAGGTAGCTGGTGATCATGTCTCGTATAGCCACTGGGATGTAGTAGTGGTCGAGTCCTTCTAGGATGAGGTCATGTGGAATAGACCCGTAGGCGTTCGCAAGGTCTAACCAGACAACTGTTAGGTCGCCCTTTTTCTTCTTGGCCTCACGGATCAGATGGCTAATCATTGAGGTGTGTTCCAGACACCTCGAAATGCCTGGAATACTGCCTTTCTGGATGGATGTGTTGATATAGTGGTTCTGCGTCATGTAAGAAGTCAGCCTTCTTGCGAGCACAGAAAAGAAAATCTTACATTTCACATCCAGGAGAGAAATTGTCCTAAACTGGGCAATTGTGGAAGAAACCTCTTCCTTTGGAATAAAGCATCCCTCTGTCAATTTCCAACTTGATGGAATAGTACCTTTGGCCCAGATCTTTCTCATGACCCTCCACAGCCTTCGAAGAGGTTTTGGGCATTTCTTAAACACCTTATAAGGTATGCCGCTTGGGCCTGGGGCAGCTGATGCTTTAGCTTTCCGGATGATGTCCTGGATTTCCTGCCATGTAGGCTCCTTCACATTCAGCTCGATTGATGGATTTTCCGGTCTGCGCACAGCCCGATTGGTTCCTAGTCCCTGACCCCTCCGTGGGTCACTGTGTGCCTCCCGCAGGAACTCCTCTACCTCTGGCTTCGAGCTGGATAGTACACCAGATCTTTGTTGGCTAAGAAGAGTCCCGGTGAAGCTGAATGGATCTCTCACAAACTGCGCTTGCCTTTACTCTTTCTTCCTTCTTTGCTGTCGCAGATGTTCCGCCCTCCGGAGTTTGCACAGCTTTTCCCGCAGCATACTAGTTAAGTCCTTGATACCTTCTTTTTCGGCCGGTGAGCTGGCTTTAAACCTCTTGTTGAGTGCCTTTAATTTGCCCCTCGAGCGACGAATCTCCGTTTCCCTCCTATTTGGTTGCCATGGTAACTCGGGCTGACTTCTCTGCTCCATTGAGCCAAATTGTTCCTTAGCTGGATTGTACGCTATGGCTGTGAGTGAGTTGATCTTTCTGTGTACTGGACCTGCTAAGGCAAATTCCAGGATGCCGTCTAGATCGTCATTGAACTGCATCCAGGCGACGTTGTCTAATGATCTAGGCCATTTGATCCTGTCTTTCCTTGACTAATGGATTGGGGTAGCCGAAGAGGAACTCACTAGGTCTGTTGTTTGGTGCTGAGGCAACTCAAGAGCAGAGAGATCTTCAGCTCTGTAGGGTGCTTCCTGGCTGGAATTCTCCTTCGTCTCACCGGACACTAAGTCCGTGCGCTACACTTGGGTCACCATTGATTCACATCTAGACCTGCTCTGGTGTATCTTGAGCCCTCTGATGTTCTTGCAGACTTTCCCGCAATTACACCTTACCGTGAATTCCTCTCTGGTCAGTATTAACTAATTAACTATGATGTAGCTGACTAAATTAGTTTTAGAATCACTAAACAAATCCAGATAAGGTGAAGTATTTTTTTGTGGTGATAAACTGAGTCTTAAAAACAAGCAATATTGGAAATTCTGGAAGTACTCAGCAGGTCAGGTAGTATCTGTGGAGAGAGAGAGAGAGAGAGAGACAGACAGACAGACAATTTCTATCGCAAGGTTGATGACTTCATCCGGTATATAATTTTATCCTCAGTATTTTGAATATTTTTTGTTTTTACTGGTATAATCTATTGTCATTTATAACCACAAAGAAAATTATTTCTTTCTTTGAATATGTTTTTTTCTTGTTATTTTGTATAGGCTGAAAGGTTTCAGAAAGAGAAGCCCACGAAAGATTTGTGTGTGCTTGCTGTCATAGAAGTGCTTTATTTGTGGAAAGCTCTTGGTAACTGTTCCCCTTCCAATCTTCAACGAATGAATCAAGGTAGCCAACTGCACCAACATAGCTTTGTCATGCATAGCCCTCAGTTCTATGGAATTGTCCAATTTCTGATCTGTCTTCATCTTGCCCATCTTGTCCATCTTTTTGACCATTAGACCATAAGGCATAGGAGCAGAATTGGGCCATTTCTACTCCTCCATTCCATCATAGCTGATGTATTATCCATCTTAACCCCACTCTCTTGCCTTCTCCCCATTAACTTCAACACCCTTACTAATCAAGAAACTATTAAACTCTGCTTTGAATATACTCAGTGGTTTGGCCTCAACCATCAGTGGCAATGAATTCCACAGATTTGCCATTCTCTAGCTAAAGAAATTACTCTTCAGCTCTGTTTTAAAGGGTTGACCTTTTTTGAGGCTGTATCTTCTGGTCCTAGACTCCCCCACTAAAGGAAGCATTCTTCATACACTCCATCTGGATCTTTCAATATTCAACAGGTTTCAATAATATTCCCCCTTCATTCTTCTAAACTCTAGAAAGTACATTCTCAGAGCCATCAAACACTCCTCATTTCATTTCCCGGATCATTCTCGCGAACCTCCTCTGGACCTTTTCCAATGCCAGCACATCCTCTCTTGGGTTAAGGGGCCCAAAACTTCTCACAATAAAGTCCAGTCCAACCAATTGTATCAATGTCACATTCCTCTGGTACTTTGTGTTTCCTTAAGGTTTTTTGTTGCACACTCAGTGGTAGAACCATGCTGATTGTCCCTAATTAGGCTTGGTTTTTCCAGTTGCTCATAAATCCTATCCCAAAGCATCCTCTCCAATAGCTTCCTTACCACTAATGTGAGATTCACTGGTCTATAATTTCCAGGATTATCCCCATTTCCCTTCTTGAATAGTGAACCATTAATTACTCTCCCATCATCCAGCAGCTTGCCTGTGGCTAGAGAGGTCACAGAGATCTCGGTCAAAACCTCTATAATCTCATCTCTTCACTCTGCAATAACCTGGGGTATTATCTATTCAACCCCTGGGGATTTATCCATTTTACTGTTCTTCAAGAGACCCAGCATCACCTCTTTCCTAATCTCTAAATGGCCGAGCAAATAAGCATGTTACTGATCTCCCATTCCTTCACATTCTTGTCCTTGGTAGATACCAAAGCAATACTCATTTATGACTTTTCCCATGTTCTCCTCCTCCAAGAATATGCTCCCTCCTTTATTCTTCAGTGGTACCTTCTCCCCAGTTATGTGTATACCTAGTGTGTTTTAGAACTTTCTTTAATCCTACTTTTCTTTTATTTTTATTTGGATAAGGTATTCACAAGTAATACACAATTTTTTTTTACATATATAACCTTTTGCATTTTTTATGTGAGTAAATCTATATTAATTTGTACATTCACAAGCGCACATTGAGATAATATAGAAAATAATTAGGCACTCAAATAGATGTTTATGTGCATTTGTAATTCCACTCTATTAAACTAAATAATGATAATAGTTGTTATAAAAATATTAATAAGTGATTGAATACTAATTTCCATGTATCTCTTCTGGTCCATTTCTTTCTGGTCCAAAATTTCCCCAGATCTTTTCTTTACTTGTGTTAATTCGACATTAAAAAAAAAGAACAGTAAACATTCGAGCCAAAGGTGCTTACATTAGCACTATTACTATGTTGGTGAGACAAGCAGTATAAACCATTTGGAGAGTCTTCTAAAATCTGCTCGCTCTGGGGTTATAAATTCAATCCACTTATTCCAAATTTGATAAAATTTTTCCTTTTGAATTCTCAGAGAGTAGGTCATCTTTTCCATTTTAAATATTTCCAAAATGATTTCATGCCAATCTTCTAATGTAGGTGATGTTGGATTTAACCACTTTCTGGTGATTGATTTCTTACTTGCCGCTAAAAGGGCCTGCAGCAGCTTTATATCTTTCTTCTGTTCCAAAAACAATACATGCCCCAAGTAGAGAGTCTCAAAGTTCAGAGGTATCTGAGTCTTAAATACCTTAACTAATGTTCTGTGAATACCTTTCCAATATAAACTTAATTTAGGGTAATCCCAAAAAGTATGGAAATGATTTGCCTTAATCCTACTTTTCAAGGCCATCCTGCTTTTCGTGATTCCTTTCTTAAGTTCCTTTTTGGCTCCTTTATATTCCTCAAGGGCCATTGTCTATTTTAGCTTCCTAAACCTTGCATATCCTTCCCAATACTTCTTGACTAAATTCACAACCTTCTTTGTCACCTAAGGTTCCCTAACCTTACTATCTTTGTTCTTAATGGAACACACTGTGCCTGTTCTGTACTATGTACTGTTGGCCTTTAAACACCCTCTATGTATTAATTGTGGACTTCCCAAAAACAGCTGTTCCCAATTAACTTTTCCTAGCACCTACATAATACTCTTATAATTTGCTTTATTTAATATTTTCCTGCAACATTCACCCTTATCCTTATTCATAGCAATCTCAAAACTTAGAGTTGTGATCACTATTTGCTAAATGTTCCCCCATTGAAAAGCAAGTCATCTGGCCATGTTCATTGCCAAACACCAGGTGCAGAATGGGCTGTCCTCTCTTTGGACTGTCTACATACTGTTTTAAGAAACTCTTGGATACACCTACAAATTCTACCAGGCCTAACCCTCTTGCACTAAGGTCCCAGTCTGTATTGGGGAAGTTGAAGTCATCCACTATACATCCTGTGGTTTTGCATCTTTCCTAATATGCCTGCATATTTGTTCCTCAGTGTTCCAGTTGCTACTGGGGGCGGAGAGGGGATTGTAGTATCCCATCAGAGTGATTGGATGTTCTATATTTTGAGTTCTGCCCATATTAATTCAGTGAATAAGCCCTCCATGAGTACAACTGTGATATTTCTTCTGATTAGTGCAATTGCTCCCCACCTTTTACCTTTCTCTCCATCTCTTCTAAAATATCGAAACCCTGGAAAATCAGACAGCCAGTCCTGTAACTGTCAACCCAGTTTCTGTAATGGTCAGAATATCATTGTTGAATGTACTATTCCTTGCTTTGTTCATTGTCCTTGCCCTTAATACACCTTGCATTAAAATATGAATGCTCTTAAGAGGGAAATCAGGAGGGAAAGACAGGGAGTGAGTGAGGTTAAGAGTAAAAGGGTGGTTAGGGAGAAAGTAGGTCCTCAGAGCTGAACAGGGCCATCCATGTCTGGAGCTGCAGGGATCAACACATTTTAATATTTCTCCTCAGTGTTTACTGAGGAGAAAATCACAGTTGCTTAAGAGATGAGGAAAACATTTGGAGATGTTTTTGGAAGACATTCATGGAAGAGGTATTTGCAGCCTACAGTGCATTAAGGTGGAGAAATTCCTAGGGTCTGACTGAATGTGTCCTTGGACTTTGTTTGAAGCTAGAGTGGAAATTGCAGAGGCCAATTTTGAGATATTTGCTTCTTTGTTTTCCACTGGTGAAGTTCCTGATAAATGGAAGGCTAATGTTGTTCCATTATTTAAAAAGGTAGCGAGGACAAGTTAAGGAACTATGGGCCAGTCAGCCTGACATCAGTAGTGGGAATATCACTGGAGAGAGTTCTGAGGGACAGAATCTACCAGCATTTGGATAGATAAATTCTGAATAAGGGTCAGCATGGCTTTGTGTGGGGAATTATGCTCATCAAAAATGTTAGTGTTTTTTGAAGAAGTACGTAAAAAGGTAGGTAAGGCCAGGTCTGTAGATATTTTCATTTGGACTCCAGCAAGGATTTCGACCGGATCCTATATTTTAGGCTGGTGTGGAATATTGTGTCCCATGGTATCCAGGGAGAGCTACTTGGGTGGATTCAAAATTAGCTCATAAGTGGGAAGCAGAGGGGTAGTGGTTGAAGTTGTTTCTTGGAATGGAGAGCAGTGACTAGTGGTATGCCCTAGGGAGTTGAGTTGGGATCCTTGTTGATTTGGATGCAAATAGACAAGTTTGTGGATGACTTGAAACTAGGAGGTGTTGTTGATGGTGAAGATGATTACAAGCATATCTTGATCAATTAGTGAAGTGGACCAAGTAGTTGCAAATGCATTTCCGTACAGATAAATGGGAGGTGATGCTCTATGGCTCTGTGACTGCAAACACACTTCAATCCTTCCATCCCATTGTATCTATTACTTTGCTTCTGCCTCTCCTTCCTTACAGTTACAGGTCATGGTGTGTACCTTCCATTGAAGCCCTCCATTTTCTGACCAGGTGCTCGGCTTTCCATTCAATTCTGTATCAACTCCTATATGCCTCACTCTTGGGTTACCCCCCCCCCCCACCCAATCTAGTTTAAACCCTTCCTGGTAGTGCTTTCTACGATATTAGTCCTGAGGCATAAATAGAGTAAGAAGGGTTTTTCAGTCCTTTGAAATTTCCACAAGCAAGGTGCATTATGAGTTTAAAGTCAAAAGCATGAATACAAAATCACCCTTGTCCATGTGAACAGTTTCAATACATACTAAAATGTGACCTGCTACTGATTAGATCACATGCTGTCTAAATTCCATTGCTTTAGAGCTATAAGGGGAATATTTAAGCTCAAGATTATTTTTTGGTTTGTAGGCATTTACAGGGAAGGGTAAAATAGAATTTACAATAAACTACACATAAAGACTGACAAATAATTGCTGTGCAAATAAAAATAATAATAATAATAACCACCACCCCTGGCAGCATATTCCAGACACTCACCAGTCTTTGTTTAATAAAAAACAAACTTGGCCTGCTCATCTCCTTTAAACTTCCCCTCCCCCACCTTAAAGCTATACCCTCTAGTACAAGATATTTCTAACATGGGGGAGAAAGAATATCTTCCCTCTCTCCCTGCCTCTCCATTGTTGTTCTTTAATATTGGCATTTGTAAGTCTGACATTTACAGTGAATCCTCTTCTGTAATAGAATATCTAATGTGTCACCTATCTATCCAGCTTGCCAGGAAATATATGAGCCATCAACAGTTGGGTTAAAACACTTACTCCTTGGTGCAATACACAAATGTCTAGGAAATACAGATGGTGCTCTGCAGGTGTGTATTAACAATTCTACTTGTGTTCCTCAAAGAACTATTGCCTTCTGATTATGCTGAATTGTTTGTCCTGTATTCTAAAAGTACTTAACTACAATATGAAATGCATGACAAAATATGTATTGTTTACTAAAATATGCTAGTACTTATTGTCAGTCATGTATAATAATTAGCTCAGTTACTGCTTTATTATTTAACTAATGTGTGTTTGCATTCATTCTTCCACTGTTGATTTGCTTGGGGTGGAAAATTATATTGCAAACAAGGATCTTTACAAGTCTACATTAGTAACTTACTATTGAAGTACTGGGCATCTCAGCATCAGAAGGTATTCCATTCCCCTCTCCTTACAGGCATAAGCTGCCATGAATGTACTGTGACACAGTCTGTATTATCTTTTCTTGCCTTCAGTTTTTCCAGTTAGCCATAAAGGATGAGCTGAGTCGTCAGAACAATGCCTACATACAGCCCTATGCTTGTTATGAGCTGGGATGTTTATTGTTGGAGAATCCAGAGGTAAGGAGGGTGTATTTGTACCTCTGATTTAAAGTCTAAACCATTAAACCACTAAGTCTAAACCAGGTAAATGTAATCACTTATCTGGTTTTTGCCGTTTTTTGATTTAAAGAATTGGAGCACTTGAGAAGTAATGGGAACAGGGCATTTTTTAAAACTGGGGAAACTGTCTTCCAGAAAAGGAGCAACAGTAGTTAGCCATGAACTTGCAGATTGGCAGAGGCTGACTGGCTTCCTGTCCCTGTTGACCTGCTTCACAAATCAGCTTTTTTGTTGTTAAAGTATGTCTTAAGTTTTAGAATTGTAATTCAGATGCATCCTTACAGTACTGACTTTCCACGGGTAAAGATTGTTATTAATATGTCTCTTTTTATGGCAGATGCTGGATAAAGGCAAAGCTTTGCTTTACCAAGCCAAGGTAGGTTGGAAGATTGATGTACAAAAAATCGGTGGTTAATGGGTTTTGGGTTATCTTATACAGCATGCAAAGAAGTGCTTTGATGCATCTTGTCTATGCTGAGCTAGGCACATTCCTGAGCTAGTCCCAATTGCCAGCATTTGGGCCACACCTCTCTCATCCTTTTCTATCCATGAATTTGTCCAAATGTTTTTTTGTATGTTGCAATTTTCTACCCATCTCTTCCACCTCATCTGGCATACATACCCACCACCCTCTGTGTGGGGAAAACACTTACCCTTCTGGTTCCCTTTTGAATTGGTAAATTCTTTAATTATTGTCAGATGTACTGAGGTACAATTGGAAAACTTCTCTTCCGTACAAATCAATTAAATACAATAGTGCAGTAAGGTACTACAAGGTAAAACAATAACAAGAGTGCTGAATAGAGCTCTAGTTTTAGACTCACCCATCAGCCTCCTTTGCTCCAGAGAAAACCGTCCCAGCCTATCCATTCTCTCATAGCTCAAGGCCTCGAGTCCCAGCAACATCCTCGTGAATCTCCTCTGCAACCTCTTATCCTTCTTCTATTATGATGAGCAGAACTGCACCCAATTTTCCAGGCCTGGTCTCACTAACATGATGTTCCAACTCTTGTACTCGGTGCCCCATCTGAAGAAATGTGTCCCCTTCACCATTTTACCACTCTGTCTACCTGTGTTGTTATTTTCAAGGAGTGCTGTACCTGAAAGCCGTGGACCTCTGTTCCACAGCACTACCCAGGCCCAGTCGTTTCCTGTCCAACTGCTGCCCTGGTTTAACTTCTCCAAATGCATCATGTCCAACGTGTCAGAGATAATTTCCAGCTGCCATTCCCTTACCAGCAATTCCAGTTCATCTAGATGCCACTGTAATCTTCCTCCTTTGCTTTGTACCACATGGATATGTTGTTGATGGCCTGGCAGTATTTGGTATGGAATGTAGACATATTAGCATCTGTTACAATTGAACACATAACAATTTTTGTGATTTGACATAGAAAAATTATCTTTCAGTTAATTCCTATTTTGATCCGCAGGAGGAGTTTGCTGGATATGACTTTGAAAACCGGCTTCATGTGCGTATCCATACTGCTTTAGCATCATTGAAAGAAGCTGTTCCACAGTGATGTTTGCCAAACTGGAATCCTCTTCAGTGCACATATGATTGAACTTCAATCAATTTCTGCACTTTATGCTGTTAATATTCAGCAAAGTGGTTGGGAAGATCCAAGGAAAGCTGTATAAGACCCAAGCATGTAGAATGTCTTTAGACGTATTAAGAACGGTGTCACTGGCAAATGTGGGATGAAGCAGATCTGTTGCTTTGTTATAGATAGTTAAAAAGGTGGTGGCTTAGAGGATTCCAAGGATTATCAAGTGACCTTGCTTATTTTAACCACCACTTTGGTAACGGTGCAGTTCAGTTTAGACCTAACTCAATTATCTGTACAGTTTAACGAAGCACAGAGTCTTTTCATGTCACTGGTGCATATTCTAATGGCCTTGGTTGTGTAGTAGGTCAGGACTGAAGGAGGATTCATGGCTTTTGCCTTTTTCAGGCTAAATAGACAGCCATATCGTTAAAAACAATAGCCATACTTTTTGTTGCACTAATTTTATTTATATTTTGCAGAGATTTTATGCCATTGTTATTTTAAAATGTGTAAAAAAAAATATTGGTAGCACTTTTTAATCCCTTTTGTATTGGACCCAGAGAACACCAGCAGCAAAGGACTTGAGTTCATTTCTGCTCAGGGTCATTTGTTAATTATGAGTGAAAGGTGCAGTCTTTTTGAAATGCCTCTGAAACCACTACACCAAAATGTTATTTGATCTTCTGTGTTAGCATTCTTTTAAGTGTCCTGATACCTCAGTTGTGGATCAGACGTAAATTGTGAAATTCATACATTTTTAAAGGATAACTCTGGAAAACAGGGTAATGAACAAACAAAACTGCCTTGTAGCATCTCAGTGTCGAATTAATTACTTTGTCATTTGTTTTGTTGTATTATGATATTGGGTTTTTATCTATTGTTACAAACATCCTACAGGGAAAAATGAGATTTTTATTCTGTATTAGCGTATGCAGTTGCCAAGTTATTTATGCGCCATTACTTGAGAGATGTGAACCATTGAATAAGAACATGTAACATATCACTTGGATGTAGATACGACTTGGAGACACCACCATTGATTGGTTTCAAATATATTTTTTTATGAATTATTGAGATATTAGACATGGTTTAACTGCAGAAAAACCTGCATACATCATCCCTTAGTGATACATATTTGGGTTTATGTATATATTGGAACACCATGTGTGGATTGTCCAGCAACTGTGAATGTTTAGTGCATCAAGCTACTCTTTTTTTCTGAAACTGTTAATTCCTTACTGCGATATCATTCTATAGGTGCTGGTATTTCTGTATCTTGCCCAAGTGGTCAGTTGGTGTGGGACAGACCCTGGGGTGTTTCTGTTCAACTGTAACTCCATGAAGAAACTTAATTGTTGCTGGTTGCATAGTTTAATTTTTTTGAATATTTAGACTGTTGCACAGAAATGTGTCTTGATTTTAAATCTGTTTTCCTGTTTTATGAAGCTGGTGATCCTGGAAGCTCAGTCCCCTTATGTACACGATGTTGTGCAATTCTGTATGGGGGCTGGATTGTTTTTGTTTTATCTTTGACACCTGTTTACTTGGGTAAAGTAATGAAGTGTGACTCTTTTCAAGTTCTTACATGAGAGTGTTAATATTTCGATGTGGCACACATGCCACTCTGGGAAAGGGAAACAAAAGTTAAAAATAGTAATGAATTGAGTTTTGTAATTCACCCAAGAATTGATGGATATGCTCATGCTTGCATTAATGGAGGAAAACTTGTATTGAAAAATTACAATTACAGAATGGACTAATACTTGCAAATTAATTTACTGGGAACATGAAACAAGTGTTTTCTGCTTGATCATCACAGCAAGTTACTATCAGGTACTTTGAGCTGAATTGTTCATTGTGTACATGATTGGAAATATGGATGACAAAATCTTTCCCTGTCGTTTTGACTGTATGTAGACTGCCGTTACTCATCTGCATTAAACAAAGTGACCAGACGTGGCTAATACCTAGTGTTATTGTATCAGAAATTGTAAGTAGTTATCATAATGTACAGTAAAACTTCATGAATCTGATGTGAGACAGGTTCTGAACTTGCGGTGGCTGATTTTCTAGACCATTGAATGTTATTCCAATAGACTTTGAAGTCATATTTCTGGATATTACATACTAACATAATACATTTCCCAATGTCATGGTCATAGTCATACTTTATTGATCCCGGGGGAAATTGGTTGAATTAAAGGGATCACAGAAACTGGTGCTTTTGTGATTGAGGCAGTGTAGGAAATCAGCACCTAGCATGATAGACACCGAACCATCATAATTTTTGAAGAATTGGATATCAGTTATTGGAGTTTTTTCAAGCTGTTTTGAAAATATCATTGTAGTCAAATATTTTAAAGTTCCCTTATGTGCTTTAAAGGCAAGGTGCTGGATTTTGTATATAAACAAATGCACACAGTAGGTATGTTATGTAGGTTGCAGCCATAACTTCTATCCAACCTTTTTAAAATTGTTTTCCAATTGTAGAACCAATGTAGAACTTGCCTATATTAAAATATTCTTCTCCATAAGGTTGTTGGCAAGGGGGACATTTCTAGTTAGCCCTTTCTCTGGGATATTTAGGTGGTAAGTACCAATGAACTTATTGCATTGGATAAGTAAGACTAAGATAACAATACTGTAGCACAGATAGGGATGAAGTTCGATATCTTGGGTTGAGGAGGACGTGGGAGATGTGATGTATCCATGATGCTGCTGCTCTTGTTCCTTGTATTAAAGGATGCTGCCCTATGAGTCTTCTGGCAAATTAATTGATATGCTGCACTGGATAGTAGAGAGATTTGGATCTGTTATTGCAGAAATTTCTAACGATAGTTTTTGGTTGAGTCAAGGAATCAAAGTTACCCAGAAGTGTTTGGGTACATTAAATTTCAAAGTAAATTTATTATCGAAGTATATACGTTATGATGAGAGTCATTTTTTGCAGGCATTTACAGAGAAAAAGAAATAAAATAGAGTTTACAGGGAAATGCACATAAACAAAGACTGCCAACTAATATGCAAATGAAGACAAACTGCAGATAAAAATAATACTGAGAACACTAGTGTAAGGAACCCTTGAAAATTAGTCTGTAGGTCATAGAATTGGTGAATGAAATTAACCCCACTGGTTCAAAAGCCTGATGGGTGTAGGGTAATAACTGTTCCTGAACTTGGTGGTGTGGCACCTAAGGCTCTGTACTTTCTTCCAGATGGTAGCAGTGAGAAGAGGGCATGACCTGGATGGTGTGAGTCTTTGATAACAGATGCTGCTTTCTCGTGGCAGTGCTCCAGTGTACTCAATGGTGGGGAGGTCTTTGCCTGTAATGGACTGGGCTGTACGATGATTCCGTGGTAGCTTCCAATCTGATGGCATAAATATCGATTTCTCCTTCAGGTAAAAAAGAATCTCTCCCCCTCCCCTTCTGTTCCCCACTCTGGCCTCTTACCTCTTTCTTCTGCTGCTCCTTCCCTTTCTTCTGTAGTCTACTCTCCTATTAGGTTCCTTCCTCTCCAGCATTTTACCTTTCCTACCCACCTGGCTTCACCTATCACCTTTCTAGCTATCCTCCTTCCTCTCCCCACCCCCACTTTTTTATCGTGCCTTTCCCCTTCCTTTCCAGTCCTGAAGAAGGGTCTCCGTCTGAAATTGTTTGTTCATTTCCATAGATAATGCCTGACTGCTGAGTTCCTCCAGCATTTTGTGTGTGGTGCTTTGGATTTCCAGCGTCTGCAGAATTTCTCGTGTTTATGATCCACCACTTTGTTGTTCCTGAGCTTTGTTTCCATGCCAGGCCATGATGCAACCACTCAGGATACTTTTCACTGTACATCTATAGAAGTTTGCCAGTGCTTTTAGTTACATGCTGAATCTGCAAACTTCTGAGAAAATAATGACACGTGCTGTGGGATTTGGCGTCATTAACTTAAAACATCGGTTATGTTTTACGCTCAACACAGATACCGCAAGTGCTCAGTCTTATGACTTTTTTAGCGATGGAAGTTAGGTGTTGGGGATCAGTGTAATGAAACAACAGAGCAAGTGCAGGCTGCCTTGTGGTTTCCTGTTGTGTAATACACGGTGCGGCTGAGGTTGCAGAAGTGTGATTAAAAAATATATAAAACATGCTGAAAACTTGACGAAAAAGAAACGAGGTTTAGGACGGGGACCTTTCGGTTCTGTTCGTTGCCTCACAGTGTACTGAAACTTTCCAGCTTTTACTTTATTTTTGAACAATTTTTTTTAGATTTTTCGCAGCTGGAGTTTGGTTTTCATTTGAAATGGTAATTGGGCAGGCAGGGTGACCCGGCGCAGGACACTGAAGCGAGGGAAATATTACCATACCAACGTTGTGACCACGTGATTGGTCATTCACACTGACGGGCCTGTCGTGATTGGTAGGATATGCAACAGTGACGTGTGTAACGTAGACAATCTCCCAATGTGTATGGGTGCCCATGCGCAGTGGCACTTATCTTACCTCAAAACGCGTTAGGCGCTGGGCTACGGCAAGCGGCTGGCGAGCGGAGCGGCGACTCACGACCCAGGGTTGGTGTAGTTCGGCTGTTCAGAGCGCTCAAGTCCCAGTGAGGAATCGGGGAGGGGTTTCCTCAGTGTGTACAGGGTGGGCTAGAACCTTTTCCCCATCTCCACTACCCGTGCTCACAGAGGGGTCTGACTAGGCAGGGAGAAGTACGGGATGTTATTGAGGAGGTGAAGTGAGAATCTTACGTGTGTGTACTGAGGAGGCTGAGTGCCACCTCAGAGTCAGAGTAGTACTGCACGGAGTGTCCACCCAACCAGTTCCAATTTCCCGTGTTCGGCCCATATTCCTCTGAGCCCACCTCCTTCATGTTCATTCGAGTACGTCTTAAATAATACTGCACAATCTGTCTCAGCGACTTCGTCTGGCAACTCGTTCCACATACTAACCACCCTCTGTTGAAAAGTTGTCCTTTAGGTCCCCTTAAAATCTTTGCCCCATACATTTCTTAGCCTGCTTTTTATGGTCATTTGGTATGGCATAAACAATTCGTGCCAGCGAGTTTTTTTTCTGACCAAGTTCCTCATTGACTGCAGTTGGGGGGGGGGGGTAAATCTCTCCAGAGAAATTAAAATTCTTTTGTAATTACCCAGCACTGATAAATCAATGTACAGGATAGGTAGAAATTGCCTCAGAATGAATTGGAACTGTCAAGTGGATGGGTTTCTGGATCATTGCCATATCTGATGAAAATGCAGATGTTGGTGTGTCTGGATAGATTCTGATTTACATGTCTTTTGACCCTTGTGAATAGATGCTAAACTGTTAGTGCTACTATAAACCATGTCAAAGATCTTGCTGAAGTTTACATAGACAATTTATACCACTCTGCCTGTGTGAATTCTCTTGAGTTCCCTCTTCAAAACATTAAATCAGATTTGTGAGACAGTGTCATAAGATGTTTGCTCATAAGGTCGCGAAGATTGGAGGAGAGCAGGGATCACTGTTGCCCGGTAATCCATGAGCTTTTTGCCAGGTCTATGATTTGGTGAACAGGTTAAGATGTATTCCTTAACTGTTGTGAATTCAAGGAGTTACCACACTGGAAGCAGACATGGGGTGGAGAGTGGAATGGACATGACAGGATACATTTGAGTGGCTTATCCAAATATCTTGATGTGACATACTGTAGTGTCAAATTCGTGTCTAGTTTAACTGTAGAATCTTCAACCATTTGTTTTTGTTTGTTCGTTATGTGCTATGTTGTATGACGTTGATCATGATCTTTCCATGACCATTGTAGCTATAGGCAAATTTTTCTACAGAAGTGGTTTGTCTGGGGGAGGGAGCTAAGTAGGTGCTGTACCTTGCCCAAGGGGGACCTGTAGGCTAGCAGTGGGAAGGAGTGCCTTACACCTCCTTTGGTAGAGATGCAGCTCCACCCCACAATTTTTTAACCATGTTAAAAATACATTTTGGCTATCTCTTGCATTTATGTATTATTAGAACATTCTTTTTGGCTGCACTTATTTGAGGGGCAGATTTTATTCTCACCAAGGAAAATGGGAGGACAGTATCCAACACTCGGGATCCTGTAATTTGATCTATGCCAAGAGCAGAATAATTAAAAGTTCTTGAACATTATAATTTAGTCCTGTAACAGGAACTGTCCATTTCAAGAATAGTGTTAATAAGGCCAGTGCTGACATTGGCAGGTTCTGGCAATGCACGGTACAGATAACATGGCATTTTTCTGCTGAAAACTCAACATGCTAGAAGCTTGGGATACCTTGCATTGCTAAGGAGCAGTTATGATGTGTCATGTTCAGAGAATACATGGTGTCTATGCCTACAGGTCCAGGCAGGATGAGGCAAAGCCGTGGGAAAAATCATAGTGCCAAAGGCTGGCAACCATCCTAGGGAAGCAAGGATATGGGTGATAGGTAGACTTGGGTTTTGGGAGAGGATTGGGGGTTAAGTCTGGGGAAAGGATCAGGGAGCTGTCCTTTGACATGTGAATCCTGCACATCTCATATAAAATGTTTTAGCTGTACCTCATCCATCGATCAACTTCCACCAGTTACCATGAGCTATTCCTACAGAAAATGCAGAGTTGGTGTCCAGGTGAGAAAGAGTACAGGGAAAGCTCCACCCCTGTGTAAAATGACAATCTGCCTTTACTAAAAGTCAGTGGTGGTGCAATCAAAAAGTACACTGCTTGAGGGGATTCTACAGCACTAACAATGGCTCTCGTGGTGTTTTATTTATAGATGGTTGCTACCTTGTTTCCCTCATTTAAAGAGTGATTGTAAATTTAGACATTTAATCTCACTTTGGGACATCCTGAAATATTTTGTTTGGTTAAAAAGATTGGTCAAGCTAAATTGGCCAATTGACGCAAGGGGCCTGCTACTCTGAATCTAAAATGTATAATGGAAAAGTGATAATACAGAAAAGATTGCACATGAAATCTGTCAAGGACTAAACCTGTACTCAATTTTCCAGCTTTGAAAGTTTGAAACAAGGTTGTGATTCTTTCTGAAGAGAACTGAAAGGAATATTTTTCACTTGTTGGCAAGGTAATCTAATGCAGTTACTTAGATAGCACCTGAAATTTTCAATGTAGTTTCTTAAAGATATATAATAGAATGTGAAAATATTTGCTAAGTAAGGAACTACATAAAAGTAAGAATAAGTAGAAGTTAATCAGCCGTAATTGAATGTTAGAGCAGATTTGAATGGCCTAATTCTGCTCCTACATTTGATGATCTCAGTATGGGGGTGGTGCAGTGTGTAAAATACTGGAGTACTAATCCAGAGGCTGGTACCTAATTCAGATGGGACACAGTTTGGTAGGACAGCCCCATGAGAGTTAGTGGTACGATGGTATGCAGGTGAAAAAGAGTAACTTTGGAGTCCAGAATATTAATACTGGATCCCCACGAAGAGTCAGATCATTACATAAAACCTGGCAGGAAACTCTTGACGGCCACTTACTTCCCTCTTTTGCTGATGAAATGATTCTTCTCCATGATGAGCATGTTGCAGTTTTATTAAAACTAGTCAGACCACACTTGGATTATTGTTTCAGTTCTGGTCACCTTATTAACAGAAGAATGTAGAAGCTTTAGAGAGAGTGCAGAGGAGATTTACCAGGACACTGTCTGGATTAGAGAACCTGTCTTATGAGGAGCTCTTGGGAGGGAAGGAGGATGGACAGCCAGAGACTTTTTCCCTGGGTGGAAAAGGCTAACATGAGGTGGTATAATTTTAAGGTGATTGAAGGAAAATATAGGGGGGATGTTAGAGTTTTTTTTTACGCAGTGGAATGTACTGCCAAGAGTGGTGGAAGAGGCAAATGCATTTGACGGCCTCTTAGATAGGTTGGTAGATAAAAGAAAAACGGAGGGCTAAGTAGGAATGAAGCAGGCAGAGTAGGCTAACGGTCGGCACAACATTGTAGGCCAAGGGGCCTGTACTGCTGTTCTAACTAGAAGAAGCAAAGTCAAAAAGGTTGTCTGGGTGGGGAGCTTCAGTGTCATATGTTATGAAATTTGTTGACTTTGTGGCAGTAGTACAATGCAATACATAATAAAAATATGAATTATAGTAAATGTGTCAATATATTTATCATGTATATATGTGTGTGTGTGTGTATATATATAAATGAAATAATTAGTGCAAAAATAGAAATTAAAAAAGTAGTGAGGTACTGTTCTTGAGTTGAATGTCCGTTCAGAAATTGGATGACGGGGGAAGAAGCTGTTCCTGAATTGTTGAGTGCATGCCTTCAGCCTTCTGTACCTCCTTCCAGATGGTGACAAATGAGAACAAAGCATAACCTGGGTGATGGAGATGCGCCTTTCTGAAGCACTGCTCTCTGAAGGTGTCCTGGACACTCCGGAGGCTAGTGCTCACGGTGGAGCTAAGTTTATAACTCTCTGCAGCTTACTTCGATCCTCTGCAGTAGCCCCCCCCCCCCCCCGACATACCAGACAGTGATGCAGCCAGTTCGAATGCTCACCCGATACATGAAGACATTTTCACGTGTTTTGGGTAACATACGAAATTTTCTCAAACTCCTAATAAAATATAGCTGCTGTTGTGCCTTCTTTGTAGCTGCATCAGTATGTTGGGTCTAGGTTAGATCCTCGGAGATGTTGACATCCAAGAACTTGAAATTTTCACTTCTGATCTCTCTCTGAGGACTGGACTGTGTTCCCTCCTGTTCCACAATCAGTTCTTTGGTCGTACTGACACTGAGTTCAAGATTGTTGCTGTGACACCACTCAACTAGTTGAATATCTCACTCCAGTACAGCCCCTCGTCCCATCTGAAATTCTGCCTACAATGGCTGTATCATTAGCAAACTTATAGATGGCATTTGAGTTGTGCCTAGCCACACAGTCATGTGTGTAGAGAGAGTAGAGCAGTAGACTAAGCACATACCCCTGGAGGTGTGCCAGTGTTGATTGTCAGTGAGGTGGAGATATTATTTCTGACTCGAACAGATTGTGGTCTTTCAGTTAGGAAGTCGAGAATCCAGTTGCAGAGGGAGGTGGAAAACAGCATTAGGCACAGCTAACAATGAGGAGGTGCCTGGTGAGATAGCTGCACTTACTCAGGACTATGCTGTGTTAAAATACAAAAACAGCCAAGTGCTGGGCAGTGACCAAGAAGTGAAAAGTCCAAATCACCTATCGTGACTGTTCAATGTAATCATAAGGGAAGTGCACCAGTCTCTATTTTCTGAGAAGGTTCGGCTCGTCCTCTAACACTCTAACAAACATCTACAGGTATGTTGTTGTAGCTATCCTAACTGCGTCATGGCTGGTTTGGTAAATCTAATGCACTTGAATCTTAGAAGCTGCAGAGAGTTTGGGACTTTGCCAGGTACATCATTAGTTCACCCCTCCCCACCATCAGTAATATCTGCAGGAGGAACTGCTTCAGGAAGATAACATCCATCCTCAAAGGTCCCCACCATCTGGACCATGTCATTGTCTCACAGCTACCAGCAGGCAGCAGGTACAGAAGCCTGAAGTCCCACACAACCAGATTCAAGAAAAGCTTCTTGCCTTCATGTGTTCATTTCTTGAATCATCTGACACAACCCTGGTCACTTCAGTTTAGCAACACTTTGACCACTTGCACTAAAATAGACTGTCTTTTTTGTTCTAATTGTGTTCTCTTGTAAAACTTGTATAAATTTATTTTCTTTAGACCATAAGACAAAGGAGCAGAAGTTGGCCATTCGGCCCATCGAGTCTGCTCCGCCATTTTATCATGAGCTGATCCATTCTGCCATTTAGTCCCACTCCCCCGCCTTCTCACCATAACCTTTGATGCCCTGGCTACTCAGATACCTATGAATCTCTACCTTAAATACACCCAATGACTTGGCCTCCACTACTGCCCGTGGCCACAAATTCCATAGATTCACCACCATCTGACTAAAAAAATTTCTTCACATTTCTGTTCTGAATGGGTGCCCTTCAATCCTTAAGTCATGCCCTCTCGTACTAGACTCCCCCATCATGGGAAACAACTTTGCCACATCCACTCTGTCCATGCCTTTTAACATTCGAAATGTTTCTATGAAATCTCCCCTCATTCTTCTAAACTCCAAGGAATACAGTCCAGGAGTGGACAAACGTTCCTCATATGTTAACCCTCTCATTCCCGGAATCATTCTAGCGAATCTTCTCTGTACCCTCTCCAACGTCAGCACATCCTTTCTTAAATAAGGAGACCAAAACTGCCCCCAGTACTCCAAGTGAGGTCTCACCAGTGCCTTATAGAGCCTCAACATCACATCCCTGCTCCTATACTCTATTCCTCTAGAAATGTATGCCAACATTGCATTCGCCTTCTTCACTACCGACTCAACCTGGAGGTTAACTTTAAGGGTATCCTGTACGAGGACTCCCAAGTCCCGTTGCATCTCAGAACTTTGAATTCTTTCCCCATTTAAATAATAGTCTGCCCGTTTATTTTTTCTGCCAAAGTGCATAACCATACACTTTCCAATATTGTACTTCATTTGCCACTTCTCTGCCCATTCTTCCAATCTATCCAAGTCTCTCTGCAGACTCTCCGTTTCCTCAGCACTACCGGCCCCTCCACCTATCTTCGTATCATCAGCAAACTTAGCCACAAAGCCATCTATTCCATAATCCAAATCGTTGATGTAGAATGTAAAAAGAAGCGGCCCCAACACGGACCCCTGTGGAACACCAGTGGTAACCAGCAGCCAACCAGAATGGGATCCCTTTATTCCCACTCTCTGTTTCCTGCCAATCAGCCAACACTCTATCCACGTACGTAACTTTCCCGTAATTCCATGGGCTCTTATCTTGTTAAGTAGCCTCATGTGTGGCACCTTGTCAAAGGCCTTCTGAAAATCCAAATATACAACATCCACTGCATCTCCCTTGTCTAGCCTACTGGTAATTTCCTCAAAAAATTGTAATAGGTTTGTCAGGCAGGATTTTCCTTTAAGGAATCCATGCTGAGTTCTGCCTATCTTGTCATATGCCTCCAGGTACTCTGTAACCTCATCCTTGACAATCAACTCCAACAACTTCCCAACCACTGATGTCAAGCTAACAGGTCTATAATTTCCTTTTTGCTTCCTTGCTCCCTTCTTAAATAGCGGAGTGACATTTGCAATCTTCCAGTCCTCCGGAACCATGCCAGAATCTGTTGACTTTTGAAAGATCATCGCTAATGCCTCCGCAATCTCCACAGCTACTTCCTTCAAAACACGCGGGTGCATTCCATCTGGTCCAGGAGATTTATCTACCTTTAAACTATTCTGCTTCCTGAGTACTTTCTCTGTCGTAATTGTGACTGTGCACACTTCTCTTCCCTGCCACCTTTGAGTGTCTGGTATACTGCTGATGTCTTCCTCAGTGAAGACTGATGCAAAATACTCGTTCAGTTCCTCTGCCATCTCCTTATCTCCCATTACAATTTCTCTAGCATCATTTTCTATCCGTCCTATATCTACTCTCACCTGTCTTTTACTCTTTATATAATTGAAAAAGTTTTTAGTGTCCTCTTTGATATTATTTGCTGGCTTCCTTTCATAGTTAATCTTTTCCCTCTTAATGACCTTCTTGGTTTCCTTTTGTAAGGTTTTACAAATTTCTCAATCCTCTGTCTTCCCACTAATTTTTGCTTCCTTGTATGCCCTCTCCTTTGCTTTAACTTTGGCTTTGACTTCTCTTGTCAACCATGGTTGCATCCTTTTTCCACTTGAAAATTTCTTCTTTTTTAGAATATACCTGTCTTGCACCTTCCTCATTTCTCGCATAAACTCCAGCCACTGCTGCTCTGCTGTCTTTCCTGCCAATGTCCCTTTCCAGTCAGCTTAGGCCAGTTCCTCTCTCATGCCACTGTAATTTCCTTTACTCCACTGAAATACCGACACATCAGATTTTGGCTTCTCTTTTTCAAATTTCACAGTGAACTCAATCATGTTATGATCACTGTCTCCTAAGGGTTCCTTCACCTCAACCTCTCTCTTTATGCAGTCTGGAGAGGTGGTAATATTAAAGTTAATTCCAAGTAAATTATTTATATTATGTATATTCAGGGTTGCCCACTAATCATAGCCTGCCATTCAGATAAAGACTTCTCTATTCCTACTCCTTGTGTCCAGTTCTCTATCCACATTAACATTTCACATCTGACCCTGCGTGCTTTAATTTTACGTGTGGTTTTGATAAAAGTCCCTTATGTGGGACTTTTGTAAACGTATTGAAACTGTTTGTACACTACATACCCGCCCTCTCCCCCCCCCCCACTCATCCTCATCTTTACTGCTAGTCACACCCCAAAGAAACTGTGGTTTCAAATTCCAATTTGTGAAGCAACAAATAACCTGCTTGAGGAAATCAGCGTGTTGAACATTATCTGGTAAGGGGTTAGGAATTGATTTTACGGTTCGATACAGTGGATTAGGATTGAGAATGGAGAAAGGATATAGCCGGTATAAACAGGAGAAGGGAGGTGGTGAGACAGGAGTCTAAAGTGTGGACTGAAGAGTAGGGTTTAAGATGACAGGCAGATTGTGCTAAAAGGGAAGGGGAGTGGTGTGATAGGTGGGGGCAGACAAATAGAAAAAAGATTGAGGTGCAGATAACTTCCTGAGGGAGATCAACAGAAACATAAAGGGCTACAGGAATCTGATAAGGAAGATGATACTGGAAACCATTAGGGGAGAAGTGAAAAGCAGATGGAACCAGGAGATTGGAGGTGTTTGAGGGAAAGCAGATGAAAATGAAAGTATCAGAGGTGGACTGGTAAATGAGGGGCAATGGGAAAGGGGGATAAAACCCACTAGATGGGGAGACTAAAGTGGGAGGATTCATTTCATACCATTGGGTTGTAGACTACCAGGCAGAATATGCAATGTTGCTCTTCCAGTTTGCACTGTGCCTCACTGTGGCAGTGGAGAAGCTAGAGGATGAACAGCTCATGCTTGGAATGGGTAGAAAACAACTGGGAGCGATGGTGGCCGTTGCAAACCTTCTGTATGTGCGCTGAACTGGTTGCCCAGTCTGCACTTAATCTCATTGGAGTCTCTTGTGGAATCTTCCCTTTTCACTCTCAGTCCTGATGTCAGGTTTTGACCCAAGATATTTACATTCTTTTCTTTCCACAGATGCTACTCAACCCACTGAGTTTCTTGAGCAGAATATGTCTTGCTTAACAATCTCTTCTGTCGTATAGTGTGTCCTTACCTTGTCATCCTTGTCCTTGCTCTTTACTGGAACGTGACAGTCCGCTCCCACACACTGCTCCCAAATAACTCCCCCCAGATCCTGTCTAATAATGTCATACTCCGCTGTACCCAATTTAGTACTTCCCACAAGGTCCAAACTTGTGACATGATTCCACAGTACTCGGGGAGATCCTGCTTTCTACTTGGCTCTGTGATATGTTGTTCCAAAATGCCATCACAACTGCATTCTAGAAATGCATTTTCAGTGGTATTAATGTTAATTTGCTTTGTACAATTCTATATGTAAGTTGAAGTCACACTTAATTAGGTTTTTATCATTTCTGCATCTGTTTGTAATTTTCTTCACCATTCCCTACATATACAGCCTCCATTGCTATTTTCTGTGCCTAAACCCAACAATGGGAGACTTCATGTCAGGGAGCTTGGAGTTAATGTCCTTCCCCACTGAAGAATGTATTCCCTCTTTTGCTGGCAGAGTTATTCAGCATTCTTCTGAATACTGAATAGATCTGAATGCTCAGTTCCTGTTCCTGAATGTTCTCTAGCCTTGTCTTTGTAACTGTAACTTTATCATATCCGTTTATAATTGTGCAGTGAATGGTCAACCTTCATGTGAACACTCCACAAGCTGGGACACACTCCTTTCGGGCTTGCATCCTTAATCATCCGAGCATAATTTTGCACCATGATTTTGCTTTTCTCTCATTCACGATCACTCAGTCCTCCACTCTTTCCTTTTAATTCCCATATCTTGACCTAATTTTGTTTTTTGGATTCATCTTGTTAGACTGCTATTTCTTCCATTTAGCATTCATGTATACAGTAATAATTTTATCCATCTAACACCTTCTAAAAAGGGATAAGCTTTGTGTGTCACAAGCACATCGAAATATAAAGTCACAAATGTATCACTTAAATGCATTAATACCGAACATAGTTCGAAGACAAGCTAGAGGCAGCCCACAAGTGTTGCCATGCTTCCATCTGTAACATAGCATGCCCATAACTTAGTTACCTGAACCCTTTGGAATATGAGGTAAAATTGGAGCACCTGAAGGAATCCCACACGGTTACGGGGAGAACTTACATACACAGAGCAGTGGGAATTAAACCCGGATCATTGGCACTGTCAAGTGATAAGGATGACAGGAGTGAAGGTAGGACCGATAAGAGATAAAGGTGGAAAGATGTGCCTGGAGGCTGTGGAAGTGAGCGAGGTCCTCAATGAATACTTCTCTTCGGTATTCACCAATGAGAGGCAACTTGATGGTGAAGACAATATGAGTGAGGTTGATGTTCTGGAGCATGTTGATATTAAGGGAGAGGAGGAATTGGAGTTGTTAAAATACATTAGGACGGATAAGTCCCCGGGGCCTGACGGAATATTCCCCAGGCTGCTCCACGAGGCGAGGGAAGAGATTGCTGAGCCTCTGGCTAGGATCTTTTTGTCCTCGTTGTCCATGGGAATGGTACCGGAGGATTGGAGGGAGGCGAATGTTGTCCCCTTATTCAGAAAAGGTAGTAGGGATAGTCCGGGTAATTATAGACCAGTGAGCCTCATGTCTGTGGTGGGAAAGCTGTTGGAAAAGGTTCTTAGGGATAGGATCTATAGGCATTTAGAGAATCATGGTCTGATCAGGGACAGTCAGCATGGCTGTGTGAAGGGCAGATCGTGTCTAACAAGCCTGATAGAGTTCTTTGAGGAGGTGACCAGGCATAGGGATGAGGGTAGTGCAGTGGATGTGATCTACATGGATTTTAGTAAGGCATTTGACAAGGTTCCACACGGTAGGCTTATTCAGAAAATCAGAAGGCATGGGATCCAGGGAAGTTTGGCCAGGTGAATTCAGAATTGGGCTTACCTGCAGAAGGCAGAGGGTTGTGGTGGAGGGAGTACATTCAGATTGGAGGATTGTGTCTAGTGGTGTCCCACAGGGATCTGTTCTGGGACCTCTACTTTTCGTGATTTTTATTATTGACCTGGATGTGGGGGTAGAAGAGTGGGTTGGCAAGTTTTCAGAAGACACAAAGGTTAGTGGTGTTGTAGATAGTGTAGAGGATTGTCGAAGATTGCAGAGAGACATTGATAGGATGCAGAAGTGGGCTGAGAAGTGGCAAATGGAGTTCAACCCGGAGAAGTGTGAGGTGGTATAGTTTGGAAGGACAAACTCCAAGGCAGAGTACAAAGTAAATGGCAGGATACTTGGTAGTGTGGAGGAGCAGAGGGATCTGGGGGTACATGTCCACAGATCACTGAAAGTTACCTCACAGGTAGATAGGGTAGTTAAGAAAGCTTATGGGGTGTTAGCTTTCATAAGTCGAGGGATAGAGTTTAAGAGTCACGATGTAATTATGCAGCTCTATAAAACTCTGGTTAGGCCACACCCTGGAGTACTGTGTCCAGTTCTGGTCGCTTCACTATAGGAAGGATGTGGAAGCATTGGAAAGGCTACAGAAGAGATTTACCAGGATGCTGCCTGGTTTAGAGAGTATGGATTATGATCAGAGATTAAGGGAGCTAGGGCTTTACTCTTTGGAGAGAAGGAGGATGAGAGGAGACATGATAGAGGTTTACAAGATATTACGAGGAATAGATAGAGTGGATAGCCAGCACCTCTTCCCCAGGGCACCACTGCCCAATACAAGAGGACATGGCTTTAAGGTAAGGGGTGGGAAGTTCAAAGGGGATATTAGAAGAAGGTTTTTTACTCAGAGAGTGGTTGGTGCGTGGAATGCACTGCCTGAGTCAGTGGTGGAGGCAGATACACTAGTGAAGTTTAAAAGACTACTAGACGGGTATATGGAGGAATTTAAGGTGGAGGTTTATATGGGAGACAGGGTTTGAGGGTCGGCACAACATTGTGGGCTGAAGGGTCTGTAATCTGCTGTACTATTCAATGTTCTATAATGGTGACTGTTATGCTTCCATGACACAGCCTTAGAATAGAGGGGCGTATTTTTAGAAATAAGATGAGGAGGAATTTTTTTAGCCAGAGAGTGGTGAATATGTGGAATTCGTTGCCACAGGCAGCTGGAAGCCAGGTCTTTACATATACTTAAGGCAGAGGTTGATAGGTTCTTGATTGGTCCAAGCATGAAGGGACACGAGGAGAGGGCAGGAGACTGGGGCTAAGAGGAAAAATGGATCAGCCATGATGAAATGGTGGAGCAGACTCCATGGGCCAAATGGCCTAATTCTGCTCCTATATGTCATGAACTCCTCATCTTCTGCTCACACTTAAGTATTCTGAAAACTAAGAAGTCTGATGCTGGTGTCTGGGAAGTTGAAATGCTTGCTAGCTTTGATATGTCAATGAGAAGACTGGGTGCTGTTTTTTGGATTTGCATTGAATTTCATTGGAACAGTATGGATGACAGAAAAGAGAACAAGCGAGAAGTTGGTATTGAAATAAAATGAAAATTAACTGGAAGCTTTGGAACTTGTTTGTAAATTAACTGAATGTGTCTCACAGATACCATTTTGTGAGCATAGAATGTTGAATATGTGGACGACTTCTCCCAAAAGACAGTGACTATTTGCATGAGATGATTAGAGTAATAAGAAGCCCAGTAAGTTTAGTGACAGCACAAAAACACGCCCTTTAAGCCACAACATGTTCAAGGTGATGGTAAGACCACATTTGGAGTATTGTGTACAGTTTTGGTCACTCTTTTATGGAAAAGACATTATTAAATTGGAAAGAGTGCAAAGGTTTACAAGGATACTGCCAGGACTTGAGGACCCAAGTTATAGGGCAGGCTTGGACTTTACTGCTTGAAGCATGGGAGATTGAGGGGTGACTTTATATAGTTGTTTAAAATTATGAAGGGCATTGATAGAGTGAATGTGCAGTCTTTTTCCTAGGAAACTAGAGAGCATAGGGTTAAGGGGAGAGGCGAAGGGTTTAAAAGAGACCTGAGGGCTCAGAAAGACACAGAAAGTGGTAAATATACGGAATGTGCTGCCTGAGAATGTGGCTGAGACTAGTATAATAGCAATGTTTAAAATACGTTTGGATAAATACATGGATATGAGGGGTTTATAATGATATGGCCCCAAACATGCACAACTGGGACTAGCTTGGAAGAACAAGATCTACCAATATTTGCAGGGGCAATGCCTGATTAGGGATAGTTAGCATGGCTTTGTGTGTGGGAAATCGTGCCTCACAAATTTGATAGTTTTTTCAAGAGTTAACAAAGAAGACTGATGAGAACAGGACAGCAGATGTTGCCTTCATGGACTTTAGTAAGGGCTTTGACAACATCCTGCATGGTAGACTGGTCTGCTGGATCTGGCAAACTTCTACGGGGTCAGTGTTGGGACAGTGTCAGTGTCACTACTGCCTTGATGAGGTCAAATGCAGGTTGGAGGAGATACTCTGGGTGGTCTCCAACCTGATGGCATGAACAATGATTGTTCTACCATCCTGTACCCTCCCCATCTATTCACCTACCCACCTTTTTTCATTTTCCCAGATTCTCCCATTAGGTTCGCTTCCCTTCCCCCAGCCTCATGACTTGCTCATCATGTCCTCTAGTTCACCACCTGTATCTCATGGTCTGCTGTCATCTCCTATCAGATTCCTTCTTCCCTAGCCCTTTACCTCTTCTACCTATCACCTCCCAACTTCTTACATTATGCCCCCCACCCACCAACCTTTCCCCCTCAACTGGTATCACCTGCCAGCTTTTACTCCTCCCCTCCCCTTCCCCACCTTCTTATTCTGGCTTCTGTCTCCTTCCTTTCCAGTCTTGATGAAGGGTCTTAGCCTGAAACACATCTGTTTATTTCCCTCCATCGATACCGTCTGACTTGCTGAGATCCCCTCCAGCATTTCGTGTGTTGAAAAAAGAATCAGCCATGATTGAATGTGGGAGCAGACTCACTAGGCTCTCTGGCCTAATTCTGCTCCTATGGTTTTATGAGATCCAGCATGAGCTAGTCACTTCTATACAAAATTGGTGAAAGGGGACAGAAAATGATAAAGGAGGCTTGTTATTCAGACTGGAGGCCTGCCACCAGTGGTGTGCCCGAGGGATCCGTGCTGGGCCACTGATTTATCATCTATATAAGTGATTTGGATGACAATGTTGTTGATATGGTTAGCAAGTTTGTGAATGATGCCAAAATTGGTGGTGTGCTGGAAGTGAAGAATGTTATCTAAGTTTACAATAGGAACTTGTTGGAACAGGTCAATAAAAGGCAGGTAGAATTTAACTCTTTCAAGGAGGAGGTGTAGTTTGGTATGTTAAATCAGGGCAGGACTTATACAGTAAATGGTAGGTCCTTGGAGAGCTTTACACAACAGGTACATTGTTCCTAGCAAGTGGTGATGCAGGTAGATTATGATAGTGAAGAACATAAATATGTCAACACTTAAATATGGAGGAATGGGGGTGGATATGAATCATGTGCAGACAGATGTGCTTTAGTTTAATTTGGTATCATGGTCAGCATAGACACCATGGGTGAAGGGCCTGATCCAGTGGTGTATCATTCTTTCTTCTATGTAAGAAAATATTGGCAAGCCTGTTTTTATTATTCATGGCTTTGAATACAGTTGACGTATCATGTTACAACTGTATAAGTTGATAGTGAGTTCTGATTGCCCATTTATAGGAAGGATGACATTAGCTGGGAAGGTTGCAGACATGTTAGGCTGAAGAGCTTATTTCTGTGCTGTAGTATCCCATGACTCTATACTATATGTGTAGTTAATATATTATAGGTATTTTACCAACAGGAACCCTAATCTCCAATGTGTAACATTCTTAAGTTACATAATCTGATTCACGAATATGAAGAGATCATAGTCTGTTTATCTTAACTGAAATTATCTAATATTTATTTGCTTTTTAAACTTAAATTCTAATTTTGCTCAGAATCCACGTTGCTTAATTCAAATGATCTATTATTCTGCTTCTTGTCCCAATTTGTACTGAGACCTGTTGATCCTTATATTGGCCACCAACCTGACGCTGTCATCCTGATTTTCTAATTTTTCCATGGCTTTGTCCGTTACTGTTTCTGCTGTCTCCTCCAGCTCCAGTCCTTCGAGATCATCAATTTCCTTTGATGACAATCTCTGATGTACCTTTTTTTGTTGCTTCAGTGCATGCTCGTGGAATTTTTAATGCAAAGCAAAACTTCATACAATCAGACATTGGCAATCATCGAGCAGGATAAATATTCTCATTGAAAAATTTGTATCTACCTCTTGTATCTTACCTGTTTAATCATTGTTGTAGAAATTAGCATCATACTATGCAAATCTGCTTTATTAGTGACAAGGAAGGGTTTAACTTGGATAGTAGATTCAATCATAGAGACTAGAATTTAGGTCATCATCACTTTTGTTGTTTTCATTATTCTGATTTCAGATATATTAGGAACTAATCAAGATGCCTTCCCACGGCAAACTCGTGGTGCCTGATGGTTTGAAAACTCTGCTAGAGGCATTGGGCAGAGCTGTGGTGCAAGACCAGCCTGACAACATCCAACAATTTGCCTCTTCATATTTCAAGGAGTTATTACAGTTTCGAGATGGTTTGTATTCTGCCTTCTTTTACTTAGTTGAATAAATATAAGTATTTCAAATATTTTAAATTTAACACATTTTCAATGGAAAGTAAGTTACTTACAGTTCCATTTTACTGTTCATTTTTCCATTTCCATTAGGGAATCCATCACTTGATATGAATGACTTAGTGAAAATGTTTCACGTGAGCAGAGGTAAGAACATCCAACTAATTCATCAGTCCCTTTAGTGACAATGTTTAACAATTGTACAGTTTGCTTCATTCAATTAAACAATAGAATATACAATTGTTCTATAAAACTGCATCTGAAATTTCATGAATTAGACTCACGGAATTGTTATGGCTCAGAAGAAGATTTTTAGAGCAATCTTTTCTGTCCCATTCATCTGTTCTTCCCCATGGTTTTGCAAATTAATTTGCTTAATCACTTATTCCTTCTCCTTTTGAAAGCTGTGATAATCCTGTTTTCACTCCACAGTGAGCTCCAGAGTTTCTTTTCATATTATTTTGTGTCTTTTCTTTTTCCCTTTAATTTAAATGTTTGTCCTTTGACTTTGCAATCTCATATTCCTTTCCCATTCCTCTTCCCGTCAATCCTCTTTGCTACAAGAGCAGCAGTCTACAGTCTAATACTTACTGCTTAATAGGAGAATAAACCTTTCAAACTTTGTGAGTCATAAGTAGGAAAAGAGGATCAGAAATGGAACATTACATTTTAGAAACTGTAATCAGTTGTTTTGGATACCTTAATTGATCATTGTTAAGTACAAATTATATTTTTCTAATGGCTCTCTGACCTCATTGAGCTAGTTTGGAATCACACTAGTCTGACAAATATCTTTTTAAAAACTATTTTTGGTTTCCAGACAAACTACGGGGAAGATTATATTTAAACTGTTGATGTGCCTAGTTTAGGTCCAGGTTGCTTTTGTTTTGGAGCACTGTGCAATGGATTATATTTCTTTTTGGAGAGAAACAAATAAGACCATATTCTGAATCATTTTCTGCACATCTGAAAGTGTAACTGTGTGTCTTTGAAATATTACAGGGAACTTGGAACATATTGTTCTGGGGGTGTTTAAAAATCCCAGCCTTTGTTTTTAGTTCAGGGTTTGTTTTTGTTTTTATGTTTGATAGAATTTGGCATTTTTGTTCAATAAACAAAATATTGCGCTGTATCGATAAAATGAAGCAAAATAGCAATCTGTGATGACAATTACAGACCATGGTATGTATGATTTCCTTAACAATATTTACATTTTCTTTAAAGTAACAACAAATGTCTTATTTTCACAAATGTACCTGTTAAGATTTACCCCATTGGGATAAGTTGAAGAAGATGGAGGCACACTCCAACAGGGGAGCTGAGTGGACGTAACAACATTATTAATAATTAATGGAATAGACCATTTGCCCCTTCATTTCCGCTCACTCAGTGAGATCATGGCTGATTCTCGACTTGAGTGCCACCTTTTTGCACTAATCCCCTATCTCTTGATTCTCTTAATCTCCCAGGGTTCAGATAGAAATCTAAACCCATACTTACTAACTAAATCCTTTCTCAAACATCCAGCATCTTACCTAAAACAGCAGAGAAAGCAAGCTTTGGTGGTAAAATGTGACTTTTTGGACAAATTCACTGCATCTGTTATGGGTCTGATCCACTAGTTATTCGGTATTTGTTCAACGTGTATGAACTTCACAGGCTGAGCCAGCATTTTATTGCCCATCCACCGTTTGAGAAAATAGTGGTGAGCTGCTTTCTTGAAACACTATAGTCCTTGAGTTATGGGTATACACACAGTGGTGTTAAGGAGGATGTTCTGGGATTTTGACTCAGTGACGATGAGGGAACTGTGATATATTTCCAAGTCAGGATGGTGTGTGGCTTCAGGGCAACTTCCGAGGGCTGGTGTTTCCTGTGCTTTTGTTGCCCTTGTCCTTCCAGCTGGTAGGGGTGATTTGAAAGATGCTGTCTAACAAGCCTTGGTTAGTGTGCATCCTGTAGATAATACAGAGTGCTCTTACTGTGTAGTCTATGGTTGTGGATGGGTGGCCTGCCCAGGAGAGCTGAGTTTCTTGTGTGATGAAGTTGCATTCATCCAAGCAAGTGGAGAGTATTCTGTCATAGTCCTGACTTGAGCCTTGTTGATGGCTGACAAGCTTTTGGGAGTCAGGAGGTGAAGTTACTGGTCAAAGGGTTCCTAGCCTCCAATTTGCTCTTGTAGCCATAGTTTCTGATCAGTGGTTGACCCACGATATTGATAGTGAGGAATTCAGTGAAGGTAATGTCAGTGGGTGATATCTGAATATTGTCACTCATTGGCACAAGTGATGTGAATGTTAGTTGCCTTGTACCATTCTGGGCCTAGATATTGTAAGACCATTAGACATAGAGCCCATTGAATCTACTCTGCCATTTGATCATGGGTGATTTATTTTCCCTTCAATCTTCTTCCTCTTGTAACCTCTGATGTCTTTACTAATCAAGAACCTATCAAGCTCTGCTTTGAATTTACCAAATGACTTGACCTGCAACCATCTGAGGCAATGAATTCCACAGATTCATCACTTAAGGCAAAATAAATTCCTCCTCATTTCTTTTCTAAAGGGACATCCTTTTTTTCTGAGGCTGTGCCCTCTGGTCTTAGTCTCTCCCACTAATGGAAAAAATCCTCTCCAAATTCACTTATTAAGCCCTTTCAATTAGATATTTTAAATTAAAGGTTTCAGTGAAAACCCTCCCCCCACCATCCTTCTAAACTTCAGCGAATACAAACCCAGAAGGATCAAATACTCTTCATACGTCAACCCTTTCGTTCCTGGGATAATTCTTGTAAACCTCTTCTGGACACTCTCCAATGTCAGCATATCACTTCTTAGATATGGGGTCCAAAACTGTTCAGTGCTCCAAATCCGATCTGACCAATGCCTCAGTATTACATCCTTGCTAGATGTCCAGGATTTGCTGTGTTTGGATGTATACTGCTTCATTATCTGAAGTGTCACAAATTGTGCCTAACATTGTGCAATTATCAGCAAGCATCCCTATTTCTGATCTTATAACTGAAGGAAAACACAGCCTTGTCTAATGCCTGGCTTGATTTTCGTAAACTGACTCACTTCTCCATCTATTCTTACTGTGGCAGTTTGTTCCCAGTACACAATACAGTAGTGAAACAATATTACAAAAAATAACAGACATCTTGGGAATCAAAGTTGGCAGTGAAAACATCAATAATTTCAGATATGCATTTGACACTGTGTGTACAGAGGAAGAACTACAAAACTTAATTGATAAAATTGTTGAAGAAAGTGCAAAAATGGGTCTATCTATCAATTGCAAAAAAACAATGTATGGTGATATCCAAAAAGAAGGAGAATCCTATCTGCAGGCTGAGAATAAACAGGGAAGATATAAAACAAGTACAGAACTTTTGCTACTTAGGAAGCTGGGTGACGTCAGATGGCAGGTGTGACTTGGACATTAAAAGAAGAATAGGCAAAAGACACCTTTACGAGAATGAAGAATATACTGACCGATACTAAACTAGGCATGACAACCCGCCTCAAAGTACTGAAATGTTACGTTTATCCAGTTATATGGCTCAGAATGTTGGACAATATCACGTAACGTGAGGGAACGAATTGTAGCAGCAGAGATGTGGTTTTTGAGGAGGATGCAAAGAATATCATGGATGAAACGAATATCTAACGAGGATGTCATGAACAGAGCAAACACGAAAAGAGAAATAATGTATGAGATCATGAAAAGGCAACGTAACTTCATTGGACATGTGATGAGGAAAGAGGAGTTAGAATGCATGGTAATTATGGGAAAGATTGAAGGGAAGAAAGCAAGAGGAAGACAAAGACAAATGATGATGGAGTCAGCAGCCAGAGAACTGGAAATGAATATTAATGAGTTGATCCACTTGACCCAAAACAGGAGTGTGTGGGCCATGGCAGTCAAAGCTCAAACTGGGCATGGCACCTGATGATGATGTTGATGATAACTGAAGCAAGGTCATTGATGAGGGAACTGAAGATTGTTCGGCCAAAGTAGTGCCTGATTAACAAAAGAAGGGATACAGAGATGCTGTAAACATATCTTACAAGGATGATCACAAAACTAAGAAGTTATAATATCAGAAATGCTTGGAGAGACTGGGGGAATCTGAGGGAGTGTTACCTGATAAAGTTGTTAAGGAGTTTGAAAGAGACAAAGTTTCTATTCAAGGGAGAGTTTTAAAAAAGGATCATAAATGTCACACACACAAAATGCTGAGGAACTCAGCAGGTCAGGCAGCATTTATGGAAATGAATAAACAGTTGATGTTTCAGGATGAAACCCTTCTTCAGGACTCGTCATCATAAATGTTACAATTGCTCATAAATCCACAGATGAACTTCAACTGCAAGAAATTGAAGAGACATTGGCGATAGAGTTGACAGTTCAAGGAATAGATTTGACTAAATACAGTAAGGTTGAATGAGACGCTTAAATGCAAGAACCAGTATTTGGGCTAAATAGCCGGTTACTACATTGTAAATTCTCTATAATGTAATATAGCAAACTGAGAAAGAGTATGCTTCAATACCTACGTTTATATTAGTCAAATTTAATTTGAGTTATAGTAACATAGATCTTTTGTATTTATACAATATGAAAGCTTGGTGGAAGTTATTTGCACACCATGGTAATATTTTTTTCTGTGTGCTAACGTCCCTTCTAGTGGCAAGGCATTTGTAATTTCTTTCATAGAAAATTATTTACTTTTAAGCTTCCTGAAGTACCTGAACATTAAAACAAAATTCTCTCGCTGCATTTGCTTTTGTAAAATAAAAAACAGTTTTGCAACTGTCAATAGCCTCTAAAAAGAGATACACAGAAAATTCTCTAGTTGTGTATCTTTCTGATCTAACCATTAGTGGAAAGCATCTGAATCAGGAGAAAACTTTCATTAAATATTTTAACTTTCATTCATCCATATTCAGACCACCAGGGTTTGAAAAGGTAAGACAGTAACCTGGCAGAGTGCAGGAAAAAAACCTATTCTGCTCAAAGGAAAGGATAAACTAAATCTTCCTGGGACTCCATGGATTAATAAAGACATAAGTGAACAATTGAAAGTATGAAAAGAGATATACAGTATCGTGAGGATATAGTTGGTGGAAAAGTACATGATCAATGAGAATATGAAGGGATTAGAAAAGGGTTAAAAATATTAGAAGACAACAAAGGGACCATGAAAGTAAATTATCAAAGAACAGAAAATATGAAAATATTTTACAGAATCATCAATAGAAAAAGGTTGGAATGGAAATAGGTTCATTAAGGGACAGACTGGAAAATGCCACAGCTAATGACAGGGATATGCCAGCAATAGTATGTTTTCTTCAGTGTAGATCAGAGTTAAAACAGGCAAGCATGAGAATGGACAATGAGGTAAATATTGAAGTGACTCTTTTCAAGATAGAAAAAGGCAATTAAATTAGAGGCATTTATTCAAGGAGGACAAGACTCCTGGATTACATCCATGCATATTAAAAAAAAATGTACAAAATGAATAATTTGTTAGGAAAATGTAGTAACAGAGGGCTGGTGGATAGCTAATACAGTACATACCTGCATACTATGTGAGGTTACCATTTACTGTATAGAGGTATACAAAATCATGAGGGGTATAGGTAAGGTAGATGGCAACAGTCCTCTTCTCAAGATAGAGGAATATAAAACTAGAAGATTTAAGTTGGGAAGGAAAGATTAAAAAGGACCTGAGGGGATATATTTTTCACACAGAGGGTAGTGGGTTTATGAAACAAGCTGAAAAGCAAGGTGTAGTGGTGGATAATTAGAATGTTTAAAATACATTTATACAGGTAGATGGATTGAAAAAATTTGGAGGGAATGAGCCAAACACAAATGTGATTAGCTCATGTAATAGTATTGGTTGACATCCATGATTTGGGCCGAAGGGTCTGCTGTATAACTATGGTCAGTGGGCTGCAATCATCACAAGAAGCTGTTTATTGGTGAGGCAGTGCGAGGTTTAAAAAGAGCTCAGGCCATTTCAGAACTTTTCAGCAGGCTGAAATCATTGTGAGAAGTCATTTGTTGGTGAGGCAGAAGAAGGTTTAATAAGAGCTCGGGGCCTTTGAGAAGTATTTGGCAGGCTGATCTCTTAGGCACTTGGCAGAGTCCCATAAAAGAAGTGTGGTGTAAGCAGAGCGGCCCTTGTTGGAGTGGACAGTGCTAAGAGTGGCCAGATTTTGGCTCAGTAGGCTTGGGTGAGAACGGGCATACAGTAGAACTTAAGCTTGAGAAGTTAGTAAAGGCATCCATTAGTCTTGCAAGACCATGGATCTGCGCCTGGAAAGTCTTCACTCTCCAGGGCGCAGGCCTGGGCAAGGTTGTATGGAAGACCAGCAGTTGCCCATGCTGCAAGTCTCCCCTCTCCACGACACCAATGTTGTCCAAGGGAAGGGCATTAGGACCCATACAGCTTGGCACCAACGTCGTCACAGAGCAATGTGTGATTAAGTGCCTTGCACAAGGACACAACACATTGCCTCGGCTGGGGCTCGAACTCACGAAGTTAGAGGTGTAACAAATGGAGGCAGGATGTGTAGTTAAGGCTGTGGAATGTTTCTTCTGTCAGATGTGGGATTTCAGAGTACCCATTAGTTTCCCTGATGACCACCTCTGCAGCAAGTGCACCCAACTTCAACTCCTGACTGACAAAGTCAAGGAACTGGACCTGGAGCTGAATGTACTCAAGTGGACCACTGGAAAATGACGCTGGAGAGGTAGTAATGGGGGACAAAGAAATGGCTGGTGAGCTTAAGTATTTTGCATCAGTCTTCACTGTGGAAGTCACTAGCAGTATGCCTAAAGGTCAAGAGTGTCAGGGGGCAGAAGTGAGTGTATTTACTATAATTAAGGTGAAGCTGCTTGCGAAGCTGAAAAGTCTGAAGGTAGATATGTCACCTGGACCAGATGGACTACACACCAAAGTTCTGAAGGGGATACCTGAAGAGATTATGGAAGCATTAGTAATGATCCTTCAAGAATCACTAGATCTGGAATGGTTCCAGAGGACTGGAAAATTGCAAATATCACTCCATTCTTTAAGAAGGGAGGGAGGCAGAAGAAAGAAAATTATAGGCCAGTTAGCCTGACTTCAGTGGTTGGGAAGATATTGGAATCAATTATTAAGGGTAAGGTTTCGGAGTACTTGGAAGCACATGATAAAGTCAGCCAAAGTCAGCATGGTTTCCTCAAGGGGAAATCTTGCCTGTAAACTGTCTTGGATTTCATTGAGGAAATAACAGGCAGGATACTCAAAGGAGAGTCAGTGGGTGTTGTTTACTTGGATTTTCAGAAGGCCTTTGACAAGGTGCCACACATGAAGCTGCTCAACAAGGTAAGAGCCCATGGTATTACAGCAAAGATATTAGCATGGATAGAAGATTGGCTGACTGGCAGGAGGCAAAGAGTGGGAATTAAGGGGGCTTATTCCCCTGGCTGCTGATGACTAGTAGTGTGCCGCAGGGGTCAGAATTGGACTGTTTCTTTTCACATTGTATGTCAATGACAGAATTGATGACTTTGTGGCCAAGTTTGCAGAGAAAACAAAGATAGTTGGAGGAACAGGTAGTGTTGAGAAAGCAGGGAGTCTGCAAAAGGGACAGATTGGAAGAATGGGCAAAGAAATGGCTGGTGTAATATAGTGTGGGGAAGTGTATGGTAAATCCCCAGGACCTGTCAAGCTGTTCCCTTGGACACTGGGAGGCAAGTGCTGAAATTGCCGGGACCCTAGCAGAGATATTTAAATCGTTCTTAGCAACAGGTGAGGTACAAGAGGAATGTTGTTCTGCTATTCAAGAAAGGCTCTAAAAATAAATAAAGAAATTATAGGCAGTGAGCCTGACATCAGTAGTGGGAAAGTTATTTGAAGGTATTCTGTGTGGACTGGATAGACATGGACTGATTAAGGATAGTCTGCGTAGCTTTGTGTGTGGTAGGCCATGTCGAATCAATATTATAGAGTTTTCCGAGGAAGTTACCAGGAAAGTTAATAAAGGCAAGACAGTGGATATTGTTTACATGGGCTTTAGTAAGGCATTTGACAAGGTCCCACGTGGGAGGTTGGTCAAGAAGGTTCAGTCAACTGGCATTCAAGATGAGGTAGTAAATTGGATTAGACATTGGTTTTGTGGGAGAAGCCAGGGAGTGGTAGTAGATGGTTGCCTCTCTGACTTGGAGGCCACTGAGTAGTGGTTGTTTGTCATCTACACCAATGATCTAGATGATAATGTGGTTAACTTGATCAGCAAATTTATGGATGACACCAAGAGTGGGAGTGTAGTGGACAGTGAGGAAGGCTATCACAGCTTGCAGTGGGATCTGGATCAGCTGGAAAGTGGGTTGAAAAATGGCAGAAGGAATTTAATGTAGACAATCCCGAGGTTTTGCACTTTGGTAGGACCAACCAGGATAGATCTTACACAGTGAATGGTACTGAGGAGTGTGGTAGAACAAAGGGATCTGGGAATATAGGTCCAGAATTCATTTAAAGTGGCGTCACAGATAGGTAGGGTTGAAATGAAAGCTTTTGTCACATTGGCCTTCATAAATCATAGTATTAAGTATAGGAGATGGAATGTTGTGTTGAAGTTGTATAAGACGTTGATGAGGCCTAATTTGGGGTATTGTATGCAGTTTTGGTCATCTACCTACAGGGAGGTTGTAAATAAGGTTGAAAGAGAACAGTAAAAAATTACAAGAATGTTGCTGGGTCTGGAGGACCTGAGTTATATGGAAAAAATAAAAAAGGAGCATTTCGCAGGGCTCAGCACATTAGCAGTGGACCAATCGATTCGCGATTCATTAGCAGGAGCAAATAAAAGTAAAGCAGGGTCAAAGCAGAGTGGCCGTATGAGTGGACCGGTGTAGGAACGGGAACTTGAAGCTTTGGCTCAAGAGGCTTCAGCTAGGAGGCACAGGTAAGTAGCAGATGTGGAATTAAAATGTGTGGCCACTGGGAGATTATGCTCTGTCCGCCAGAGAAAGCAGGATCTCCCAGTGGCCATACATTTTAATTCCACATCCCATTCCCATTCTGACGTGTCTATCCACGGCCTCCTCTACTGTAAAGATGAAGCCACACTCAGGTTGGAGGAACAACACCTTATATTCCGTCTGGGTAGCCTCTAACCTGATGGCATGAACATCGACTTCTCTAACTTCCGCTAAGGCCCCACCTCCCCCTCGTACCCCATCTGTTACTCATTTTTATGCACACATTCTTTCTCTCACTCTCCTTTTTCTCCCTCTGTCCCTCTGAATATACCTCTTGCCCATCCTCTGGGTCCCCCCCCCCCACCGCTTGTCTTTCTTCCCGGACCTCCTGTCCCATGATCCTCTCGTATCCCCTTTTGCCTATCACCTGTCCAGCTCTTGGCTTTATCCCTCCCCCTCCTGTCTTCTATTATTTTGGATCTCCCCTTCCCCCTCCAACTTTCAAATCCCTTATTCACTCTTCCTTCAGTTAGTCCTGACGAAGGGTCTCGGCCTGAAACGTCGACTGCACCTCTTCCTACAGATGCTGCCTGGCCTGCTGCGTTCACCAGCAACTTTGATGAGTTGTAAAGTTTGATGGCCACAGGCAGGAATGACTTCCTATGACTTCCTACCGTAGTTAATAGGACCTTAAAAATGCAAGCCTAGTAGTAGGATTTATTTATAGTGGAATAGAACTGAAAAGTAGCAAAGGTACATTAACATTTATCAAAACTCATGTGGAGCACACTAAGAGTACTACGTAAAAAAAGATAATCCATATGACACAGGACCAGAATTGGAAAATTTGGTCCATCGAGTGGGCTCTACTATTTGATCATGGCTGATTTATTTTTCCCTCTCAGTCCTTTTCCTCTGCCTTCTCCCCATAACCTTTGAAATCTTACTAATCAAGAACCTATGAAACTCTGCTTTAAACACACCCAATGACTTGGCCTCCACAGCTGAGGCAATGAATTCCAGATTCAATACTCTCTGACTAAAGAAATTCCTTTTCATCTTTGAGTGTTTTATTCTCAGTGTATGCCCTTATCTTTGCATCTCATTGTGGACTCTTCATCCACATTAGAATGGCTGATCTTATATTATTTTTGAGAAAAAAATGATTCTCAGTAATTATCTTCTCTCAGCTTTCCCACAATTAATGAATGACTAATTCAATGAATGGAACAAGTAGTGATTCACAAATATTTTCTCCTTCAGCCTTTCAATTTGAATATCATTTTTTCATATGCTCATTCTAACTATGTTGCTTTTATATGTTTAATTAATACTTGCAGGCAATTATAATCCTTGCACAATCCTCACTCATTTATTTTGATGCAAACAATGTACCTCACTGTACATTTCGACCTATGAGCAGAATTAGGCCATTCAGTTCATCGAGTTGTCTATGCCATTCCATCATAGCTGATTTATTATCCCTCTCAACCCCATTCTCCTGCCTTCTCCCCTTCCTAATCAAGGACCTATCAACCTCCACTTCAAATAAACTCAATGACTTGGCCTCCACAGCCATCATTAATGTGAGGCACTGAATTCTACGGATTCACCACTTTCTGGCTAAAGAAATTCATCTTCATTTTTGTTCTTAAGTGATTTCCTTGTATTTTGATGCTGTGCCTTCTGGTCCTAGACTCCTCCATGATAGAAAACATCCTCTCCATGTCCACTCTAGGCTTTTCAATATTTGAAAGATTTCAATGAGATCCGCCCCCCTCCCCCATTCTTCTAAACTCCGGTGAGTACAGGCTCGGAGCCATCAAATGCTCCTCATACATTCATTCATCCTTTCATTCCCATACTTATTCTCAATCATCTCCTCTGGATCTTCTCAAATGCCAGCAGATAAGGGGCCAAAACTCCTCACAAATGTACGTGTGACAAATAAAGCTAATCCATCTTTTGTAGCAAGTTTTGTAGTTTCCTTAAAATATGTATATTACAAAATCCCAAATCTGTTTTGGGAAAGTTCCAGCTTTTGCAGAGAAATATAATAAGGTTTACAGTATCTCAAATGTATACCCATACTGTTGCCTTAATACACCTTTGATTCAGTCATCCACTACTTCTTTGTAACCCCAAACCTTTGTAACATTCATTAGAGCATCGGAAGAAAGATAATGACAATGATAGATTGACACGCATTGAAGAACCCAGATATCGCAGCTGTCTGATTCTGCCATCGCTCAGAACAGCATCACATGCCAGGTCTCCAGCATAACCTCAGGGCACCTGGGGCTGAGAACATGTTGCTTGGGAGCAACCTCTATTCATGCAGCCAACAGTGGGCAAAGGGAAACTTAATGGCATATCTGTAGAGTATGAGGAGTCAGCTGTACCAGGCATCTGGAATAGGCTCTCATAAAAGATATATTTTCTAGTGAGTACATCTAAAATTGGCTGGAGAGAAGAGAGTGTCTAATTCAGACTCTTGAACATACTTCTCATATGGTAGAAGATGGACTCTTGATCTCCCAATCTACCTCTTCCTGGCTCTTACACTCTTTTTATCTACCTGCTCTGCATTTTCTCTGTAACTCCAACACTATATCCTGCATTCTGTTCCTCTTTTTATTATCTTCATGTAATTATGTATGGTATGATTTACTAGGATGCTGCCTGGATTGAAGAGAATATCTTATGAGGAAAGGTTAGTGAGCTAGAGCATTTTTCTTTAAAAAGCCCGAGCTTACTGGTGTCCTGAAGGAAGAGAGGTGACTTGATAGAGGTGTATAAGATTATAAGACACATAGATAGAATGGATAGCCAGCACCTTTTTCCCAGGGTAGCAATGACTAATACAAGAGGGCATAATTTTGAGATGATAGGAGGGAAGTACTGGGGATGTTAGAGGTAGTTTTTTTTGCACAGAGTGTGGTGGGTGTATGTAATGCATAACTAGGGGTGGTGGTAGAGGCTGTTAGGGACATTTAAGAAACTCATAGGCACATGGATGTAAGAAAAATGGAGGGTAATGGGCTGTGTAGGAGGGATTGGTTAGATTGATCATAGTGTTTTAGTTTATATCGGTCAATACAATATCGTGGGCTGTATTGTTCTATGTTCCATGATTTGCCTGGATGGCACACCAACAAAACCTTCTCACTGTTTCTTGGGTGACAATAATAAATCAATCCAAAATCTTAAAATTTTTTTGTTTAAGATGGCGCCGGTAACTGGCGACTTTGTGCGTGCTCTCCCGAGCAAACTGCCCTCTCCACTATCCTATACCCGAGAAACCCTTCTAAACCTTCAATCTGCTACATCTAGCAAGATCAACAACACCCTGGCGAAGCTACTGACCCAGCTGGAAACCACCATGCCAGAATTGCTTCTTAAACTCCGGACCGCACCTGGACCCGACCAGCGAGGCCCACCACGTTCCGAAGCAACCACCATAAAGCCCTGTTGGTGGCCATCCACAGCTGCCGGAAGTGAGGCCTCCACCGCCTCCACGGCTTGGCTGGAGCGGAGGCCTCCGCAACCGTGACTCGGCTTACGGACTTGTTTCAGTCAGGAGCCCGGCCATCCGGGATTAAGTGTCGGCTTCGGGGCCCGACCCAATCGACAGCCCAGGCCCCGGCAGCTGGAAGTGGCAGCGGAGCCTCCCCCGTTACTCGGCCAGACCCAGAGCGCATGACGATGCGACCCGCCAATCAATCCCCGCAGGATGCATCCACCAACCTCAGAGCTGACAACAACACACTGCATCGATGGAAACCTGGAAAGGTGCACTATTTACCAAGGAAGCGTGGGAAAAGAGCTGGGCTGCTGGTCAGATTGAAGCTGAGGGGCTTCAGGGTCCCTATGCCCACCATCTACTAGCTAATGTGCAAGCCATAGAGAACAAGGTGGATGATCTTAAAGGGAGACTCACGTACTGCAGGGAGATGCAGAACTGCTGTGTATTCTGTTTCACCGAGACCTGGCTCTCCCCTGCCACCCTCGACTGTGCCATCCGACCGGAGGGGTTTTCGATCCATCGGATGGACCGCACGGCGTCTTCGGGCAAGAGGAGGGGAGGTGGTGTCTGCCTACTGATCAACACTGGGTGGTGCTCGGACACAGTGGCACTGACAAGCTCCAGCAGCCTGGACCTGGAACCCCTGTCGATGAAGTGTCGTCCCTACTATCTGCCACAGGAATTCACCTCGGTCATACTGACAGCGGTCTACATCCCCCGCCCCCCCTCCAGGCGGACGTGGAGTGTGCTCTGAACATACTGTATGCCAAGATCAGTGAACTTGAGACCAGGTATCCGGAGGCTTTGCTCATTACAGCTGGGGAGTTTAACCAGGCAAACCTCAGAAAGACACTGCCAAAGTTATACCAACATGTCTCTTGCCCCACTAGAGGCCCGAATATACTTGACCACTGCTACACAGCAGTCAAGGATGCCTACCGTTCCGTCCCACGACCTCACTTCGGAAAATCAGACCATCAGGCCGTACTCCTCCTCCCGGCTTACAAACAGAAAATGAAGCGGGAGGTCACGGTGTCAAAAGTAGTGTCGCGTTGGACGGAGGAAACGGATGAGGTCTTCTGTGATTGCTTTGAATTGGTGGACTGGTTGGTATTCAAGGACTTGGCAGCTAACCTCAATGAGTATGCCTCAGCTGTCACGGACTTTATTTGGAAATGCATGGAGTACTGTGTGTCTCGCAAGACAATCCGGGTATTCCCTAACCAGAAACCTTGGATGAATTATGAGGTCAAGTCCCTTTTAAAGGCTAGAGCTGCGGCTTTTAGGTCCGGGGATACCAGTTGCTACACGGAATCCAGGCGTGAACTCCGCAAAGCCATTAAGGGCGCCAAGAGGCAATATCGAGCCAAGTTGGAAGCCCAGGCTAACCACAGGGATGCCAGTAGACTATGGCAGGGTCTAAATGAGATCACTGGGCGCAAAGAAAAGGCTGGGAATATCAATAACTGTGGCGCTTCTCTTCCTGACGAACTTAACGTATTCTACGCAAGATTCGAACAGAAGAAGAGCGTCCTGCTCCCTCTGGATGAACCGGACCTGGTGGCATCAAGATTCATCATCACCGAGGAGGACATCAGAAGGGCCTTCCTGAAGATAAATCCAAGGAAGGCGATGGGCCCAGATGGCATCCCGGGACGGGTTCTCCAGGCCTGTGCAAGCGAGCTAGCTGAAGTGTTTGCTGACATCTTCAACTGCTCCTCGCTTCAGTCTAAGATCCCCTTGTGTTTTAAGAAGGCAACGATAATCCCAGTGCCGAAGAAGAGCAAGGTGGCATGCCTGAATGACTATCGACCTGTGGCTCTGACATCAATTGCTATGAAGTGCTTTGAGAGATTGGTTATGGCACACATCAACCACAGCCTGTTGTTGTTCGTCCATCATTGACGTTGATGAGGACCTCGACACCATTATGATGGTGTCGAGACTAGCGCGTGATTTGGATTTAAGTGAGGGAGAGTTGCGCAGCGTCAGCCTCACTCTCTCTTCCCAATTCCCATCTGGATCCAGTGGCAAGACAGAGTCTAGACGGCTGGAGATGGGACTAGGCGCAGTGGATGACCAGGATGTCTTCTGTGTCTTGTACTGCCCTACACGTTCCACGACGCTTGCAGAGACCGCCTTCTTGACCGTTGGACCTTCCATTGGTCTCATCCGCTCAATCTGCCGGAGTCTATCTTCACATGCTGGGATAGACAACTCCCTATCTCACCAAGGGTTTGAGACCTGTCGGCTACCCTCACCTGGTTTAGCCGGTTTCTCGAAGCCGTTGCCCGGGGTGTGGCCGCTGTCGCATGCAAACAGCTACAGGGAGCCACAGGTGAGAGCTGAGTGCCAGGTGGGGACCAAAGGTGGACTAACCGCCCTGAAAAGGACACGACATGTTCCCCCACCAGAGGTGCTACCCCTCCCTGACACCCCATACACCCCAACCTACCACAGCCTACCGGTCAACCTCGACGTTTTGCAATTCGCCTACCAGAGCAACAGGTCAACGGCAGATGCCATCTCTCTGGCCCTACATTCCTCTTTAGAACACCTGGAGAATGAAGATGCATATGTAAGGCTCCTTTTCATTGACTACAGCTCTGCCTTTAATACCATCATTCCAAATAAACTGATTCCTAAGCTCCGGAACCTGGGCCTTAGCACTCAGATCCGCAGCTGGATCTTCAACTTCCTCACAGACAGGACCCAGGCTGTAAAAATAGGGGACAAGCTCTCCTCTACAATCACTCTGAGCACTGGTGCTCCACAAGGCTGTGTACTCAGTCCCCTGCTGTACTCACTGTACACCCATGATTGCATAGCCAAGTTTCCATCAAACTCAGTATATAAGTTTGCTGATGACACCACAATTGTAGGCCGTATGTCGGGTAATGATAAGTTTGAGTACAGAGAGGAAATTAAGAACCTGGTGGCATGGTGCGAAGACAATAACCTATCCCTCAACGTCAGCAAGGCGAAGGAATTGGTTGTTGACTTCAGAAGGAGTAGCGGACCGCACAACCCAATTTACATCGGTGGTGTGCAAGTGGAACAGGTCAAAAGCTTTAAGTTCCTCGGGGTCAATATCACAAATGACCTGACTTGGTCCAACCAAGCAGAGTTCACTGCCAAGAAGGCCTACCGGTGCCTTTACTTCCTGAGAAAACTAAAGAAATTTGGCCTGTCCTCTAAAACCCTCACTAATTTTTATAGATGCATCGTAGAGACCATTCTTCTAGGGTGCATCACAACCTGGTATGGAAGTTGTCCTGTCCAAGACCAAAAGAAGCTGCAGAAGATCGTGAACACGGCGCAGCACATCACACAAACCAATCTTCCGTCTTTGGACTCACTTTACACCGCACGCTGTCGGAGCAGTGCTGCCAGGATAATCAAGGACACGACCCACCAGCCAACACACTTTTCGCCCCTCTTCCTTCCGGGAGAAGGCACAAGAGCTTGAAGACTCGTACGGCCAGATTTGGGAACAGCTTCTTTCTAACTGTGATAAGACTGCTGAAGGGATCCTGACCCGGATCTGGGCCGTACCCTCCAAATATCCGGACCTGCCTCTCGGATTTTTTTGCACTACCTTACTTTCCATTTTTCTATTTATGAATTATAATGTAAATTTTTAATATTTACTCATTTTTAATATTTTAAATATTTAATATTTGTAATCCAGGGAGTGGGAAGCGCAGAATCAAATATCGCTGTGATGATTGTCCGTTCTAGTACTAATTGTTTGGTGACAATAAAGTGTAAGTATCTGCAGGTGCTCCAATAATCAAAAACAGCCATAAACAACTATAGGCACCTTGTAAGTAGAATTACAAAAAAAAAGTCTTAAAAAAATTTGTTTCTACTTTCAAATATCTCCAATAATAGATATTCAATCTCTCCAAAGTTATTGTTTCAAAGTTTTGGTTCACTGTTATCTTTAACAGTTGACTCTGACAACAATGCCTGTATGAAATAGGAGTGCATTAGTCAATCCACTAGTAGGTTAACTCTAGGACACTCCACACTCAGCTGGGTAAGTGTACACAAAATTATTGGTGACTAGCAGGCTATTCTGTGAACTTTTCCAAAATGACAAGAAGACTGGAGAAATCCTATTAAAGGCATGAATACACTGTTACCAGTATCCCCACAACTTTCCTCAATGGAAACATTGCTAATACCATTACTGAAGGAACTATCAAGGAAACGTTTTTCCTCAGAAAGTAGATAGAATTTAGAATTTCATAAGTTACATGGAGTGGCTCAAACAAATAACATAGCTGAATGTAAAGGAAAGCTAGACATATGCAAGAATTAGAAAATAATACAGGATATGTTGAAAAGAAGGAGAAGGAATTTATGGAGCATAAACAGCAGCAAAAATCAAATAGCACAAATGGCCTGTCTCTGTGCTGTAACCTCTTTGTAGTTCTGTAAAATTCACCCGCAGTTTGGTTTTTATATGTAAGTTTAGTGGATAACCGTGAATAAAGATTCATTATGATGATGAAACTTATTACCATTGGCTATTTAGCTTGCTTTTAACTAAAATAATTTTACTTCTTTCTTTACAAATCACAATAGCTGGAAATACTGATAGAAAGGCACATCGAACAGTCTCTGAGGATCAACATGTTAAATCAGTGTCAAAGGATTCTTCACTTATTAATCAGGAAATTATGTCAAAAATCCTTGCAGAGAAAGCTCCTCCTACTCAACATGAAGCCTCAACATCTATGTCAATGACAAGGCAACCTTCTGTACAGCAGCAAGTTACCCCAGTTGCAAATGAAACTGCTTCTTGTCAAGAAACTGTATTAGCTCCAGGAGAGAATTTCCGTAGGGCCCCATATGTTTGTCAAGATGCCCCACCTGTTTCCTATGAACCTATGATTAGGGCACCATATGTTTGTCATGAACCAGTACCTATTCCATGTGAGCCTCTAATTAGGGCTCCATATTATCAAGAAATCATATCTGCTCCATATGACTCCTATATGAGGGCCCCATACTTTGCTCAAGAAGCTATACCTGCTCCATTAGAGCCAGTGATTTTAGCTCCGACACTTCGTCCAGAACCTGTCCCTGTTCCTGTTCCTATTCCATATGAAACTCTGATTATGGCTCAGCCTCCTCGTCAAGGTCCTGCACCTGGACTTGCTCCATATGACTATGGGGTTAAAAGTTCACCAGTTCATCAAGAAATGATGCGTCCCACATATGAACCACCAAGATCACCTAGTCATCAAATATCTATACCTGCTGTATGTGACACCAATACATTGTCTGCTTCACCACCATCTGAACCTGTACGTCAGACTGTGTCTTCACCTCGTCAAGTAGAACCTACACCTGTTCTTTATAGTAGCAAAACCTTGGGTATGTGTCAGGCACCTGCCTCAATTACATCCTCACCTGCTCGAGTTTCATCCCCACCCACATCTCAATATGAAAGTAAATCTCCATCTGCTTACCAACCACCAATGACAGCTCAATATCAGTCTCCACCAGTTTACTCACAACCCATACCATCTCCATTTCAACCTTATTATCAAGCAGCTCCTCAATATGCAAATATGTCTTCTGTTGTTTACCAGCCCTTATCATCTCAATATAGTGGAAGGTCTCCACCTGTTTATCAACAGACCACATCTCCTCAATATCCATTAATCAGCCAACAATCAGCACCTCTTAGATATGATTCTTGTCCTCCATCAATTGAGGATAAGCCTGGTTATCAATCAATTGCTGTTGAGACTTCATTATCTCGACAGTTTCCACCATTGTCAGCTGTTGCAACTGGTGAGATCATATCTGTTTGTGAGGATCATTCATGTGATCAATGCAAGAAGGTACCATCCATTCATCAAGTTCAGATGGCTCCTTCTGGCAATGTGACATCTTTTTGTGAACAACATTCATGTGAGCATTGTAAAGAGGCTGCACTTATGACTCAAGAAAAAATGTCTACAAGTGGTGGAATCACAGGTGATGAATGTAAAACGATGCCATCATATCAATTGCTGTCATCTGCTGCAAGTGGCGATGTCTCAGCTGTTTGTAATGAACATATATGCGATCAATGCAAGAAGTTATTTTCTTGTAAGAAGTTATCTTCTGCTGCAAGTGGTGATGTCTTAGCTGTTTGTAAAGAGCATTCATATGATAAATGTAACCAGGGGTTAGCTAGTCTTCCACAATTATCCTCTGCTCCAAGTGGTGATGTCTCAGCAGTCTGTGAGGAACATTCATGTGATTTGTGTAAAAAGTCAACTCAACAAGCAACTTCTCCAAGTGGTGATGTCTCAGTTGTTTGTGAAGATCATTCATGTGATCAATGTAAAACATCATCTACTGATCAACAAGTATCTTCATCTCCAAGTGACAAGGTCTTGGCTGTTTGTGAAGAACATTCATGTGATCAATGCAAACAGTCATCAACAGATCAACAAATATCCTCATCTCCAAGTGGGAAGGTCTCAGCTGTTTGTGAAGAACATTCATGTGATCAATGTAAGAAGTCAGACACTCATCAACAAGTATCCTCATATCCAAGTGACAAGGTCTCAGCTGTTTGTGAAGAACATTCATGTGATCAATGCAAAACATCATCTACTGATCAACAAATATCCTCATCTCCAAGTGGGAAGGTCTCAGCTGTTTGTGAAGAACATTCATGTGATCAATGTAAGAAGTCAGACACTCATCAACAAGTATCCTCATCTCCAAGTGACAAGGTCTCAGCTGTTTGTGAAGAACATTCATGTGATCAATGCAAAACATCATCTACTGATCAACAAATATCCTCATCTCCAAGTGGCAAAGTTTCGGCTGTTTGTGAAGAACATTCATGTGATCAATGCAAAAAGTCATCAACAAATCAACAATCAGCCTCTGCTCCAAGTGGCAAGGTCTCGATAGTTTGTGAGGATCATTCTTGTGATCAATGTAAAAAGTCATCAACTCCTCAACAATCAGCCTCTGCTCCAAGTAGTGATGTTTCAGCTGTTTGTGAGGAGCATTCATGCGATCAATGTAAGAAGTCAGATACTCAGCAAGTATCCTCAGCTTCAGTTGGCAATGTCTCAGTTGTTTGTGAGGAACATTCATGCGATCTATGCAAGAAGAAGTCAGCGAGCAGTCAACAGTTTTCATCTGCTCCAAGTGGTAATCTCTCACCAGTCTGTGAAGAACATTCATGTGATCAGTGCAAGAAGTCAGATACTCAACAAGTATCCTCAGCTCCAAGTGGTAAAGTCTCAGCTGTTTGTGAAGAACATTCATGTGATCAATGTAAGAAATCAGACACTCATCAACAAAGATCCTCTGCCCCAAGTGGCAATGTCTCACCTGCTTGTGAGGAACATTCATGTGATCTATGCAAAAAGAAGTCAGTGAGCAGTCAACAGTTTTTGTCTGCTCCAAGTGGCAATCTCTCATCAATCTGTGAAGAACATTCATGTGATCAATGTAAAAAGTCATCGACTGTTCAAGGGTTATCATCTGCAGCTAGTGGTGACTTCACATCTGTTTGTGGAGAACATTCATGTGATCAGTGTAAGAAATCATCAACCTCTCAACGGGCTTCATCTGCTCCTAGTGGTGATCTTTCAGCTAGTTGTGAGGAACATTCATGTGACCTATGTAAGAAGAAGCCATCTTCCAATCAACAGTTATCATCTGCTCCAAGTGGCTGCCAAGACCCTTCATGTGATCAATGCAAGAAGAAGTCATCCACTTGTTCAACTGTCTTTACTGCTCCAAGTGGTGACGTATCAGCTAGTTGTCAAGAACATTCTTGTGATCAATGTAAGAAACCATCATCAACCTCTCAGTGGGTTTCATCTGCTCCAAGTGGTGATCTCTCACCTATTTGTGAGGAACATTCATGTGACCTATGTAAGAAGTCGTCTACCAATCAACAGTTCTTGTCTGTTCCAAGTGGTGACCTCTCAACAGGCTGCCAAGACCCTTCATGCAATCAGTGCAAGAAAAAGTCATCCACCTCTCAACAGTTTTTGTCTGTTCCAAGTAGTGACCTCTCAACTGGTTGTCAGGAACATTCATGTGATCAGTGTAGAAAAGCATCTTCATCTGGTCAAGGTTTTTCATTTGCTGCAAGTGCAAATGCCTCATCAAGTTGTCAAGACCATTCTTGTGATCAGTGCAGGAAGGTGTCCTCCACTTGTCAAGATTATTCATCTGGTCGAAGTATTAATGCCTCAAGTAGTTGCCAAGACCATTCATGTGACCAGTGTAGGAAGGTGTCCTCCACTTGTCAAGATTATTCATCTGCTCCGAGTACCAATGCCTCTTCTAGTTGTCAAGATCATACATGTGACTTCTGCAGGAAGGTATCTTCTACTCAAGGTTATTCATCAGCTCCAACAGGTGAAGCATCATCTGTTTGTCAAGAGCACACATGTGATCAATGCCAGAGCGAGTCATCTGCTCATCAAGACTTTAACTCAGCTGTAAGTTGCAATGCCTCTTCTAGTTTTCAGGAACACTCGTGTGATCAGTGTAAAAAGTCATCATCTACTTGTCAAGATTACTCATCTGGTCCAAGCCGCAGTGTCTCATTTGGTCGTCAAGAACATTCATGTGATCAATGTAAAAAGGACGTGTCCACTAGTCAAGAATTTAAACCATGTGGAGTATGTGCAGAATGCATCTCAAAAGGCTCTAGTCAAAATTTAAGAAGTGGTCGAGACAGTCAGGTTCCCACTTTGCAGTGTTTGTATAAAGCTTCATCTTCTGCAGCTGGTCCACAGTATAGCACATCAACTGATCCATCAACAACTTTCAGTCCACAGAACAGTATATGCAAGGCTCCACCCTTTAATCAAGGAAGTCCTGTTGGAGGTAATTATGACACAGTTCCCACCAATAAGCCTATTTTCATGCATCTTTCCACAAAATGTTGCATTGTGAACTACAGTGATTCAGCAACATGTGTTGATCCTGTAACTTACCATGAATCCACAATTCACCAAGTGTCAGAAATCCATTTGAAGGATGAATCAGGAACAGGTTGTGATAAAGCAGCTCAACCTAAAGAAGAGACAGAGAGAGATGTATGTCCTCTTGAGGAGGCTGCAGAAGAAGACAACAAAGCAGAGGAAGTATCTCCCTGTCCTCTGTATGAAGAAGATACATCCTATCATAGCTCTACAGATTCTGTATGTGGGAGATCAGAAGAAGATGCACAAGAAAAAATGTGCACTAGTGAAGCAGATGCCGGTAAGCAAGATGCAAATATCTGAAGATTAAATGATTGAACAAATGTTTCTGAACATAAGAAAAAACAAGTTGATCAGTTATCAGCTTCTAATGACCAATGAACCCTAACATTGTCTAACAAAAGGGAAGGGAGATACTAGCAGTGAATCTGGATTGGAGAAATTATGATTTACTTTCAATCTGATCCAACTGACTTAAAATTTCAAATTTGTACCTGGCAGAGTCACTCACTTAAAACCACATATCTGCTTTGGATTTAAAACTTGCCTGAATGTTGCTGTGACTAATACACATTCTCCTAACATATCCTTTTGTTTCAGTTTGGGGGTTTAAGGTAACATTAAGAAAAAGGCAGAAAACAATTAAAAATATGAAATCATAATTATAGCATCGGCCCCAATGCAGTTGTAAACCTAGGCCATCAAGAGTGTTGGTATGTTAGTGTCTCAGCTAGTCAGAATTGCCAGAAAATTAATCCAGAATCCAAACATAGATGATGCAGGAATGCTCACTGGGCTTCCAATGGTAAAGCTGGGCATTCCCATCCACTGAACATGTCTACTGCACAACACCATCCTTTCACAAAGAATTCCCCTAATGTATGATCACTTCTCTCCATTCTCTAATCCTGTGATTACAAAGGCCATGCCATCAGTTTCCACTATTTTCAGATCATTCTGATTGGGAGAGTGGCTTGCAATTTGTTAATGAAGTCACACTATTAAAAACTACTAGGCCTTCTCTGATCTAGGTTGGCTTTTCAGCCTGCCAGGAATTTATAATTCTGTTGACTTTGAACCCAGGACAGATCCTTTTATAAGTGCATGTTGTCCTTCTGTTCCAATTATAGCTTGTGGTACAATGTTAGGGAAATATTATATAGAACATTACAGCACAGGAATAGGCCCTTCAGCCCATGATGTCTTCACCGATCATGATGCAAAATTGCCTCTGCCTGGACATGGCCCACATCCCTCTATTCCCTGCATATTTGTATCTATCTAGCAGCCTCTTAAACATCACTGTTGTTTCTGCTTCCACTACTTCTCCTGGCAGCCCATTCCAGGCACCTACCACTCTCTGTGTAAAGAAAAAAACAACTTGACTTGTACACCTTCTTTAAAATTTCTCTTAAACTAGAGAAAAAAATTGCTCAAATACATGAAGTTTAAGATCTTTTGTAGAAAAGCATTGATGAGGGAACAAAGCAGTATATTTAAATTTCCAGGGGAAACTAAATTTGGATGTACCGTAAGTTGCATGGTTACAGTTAAACTGGAAAACTAACAAATGTGAGGCATGGAATTTACTGAGTGAAGCCACAGAGAGACCATAAATTATGTTATAGTAAAGATACTTAAGCACCTATGTACAGGAATGACTAAAAGCTAAATGAGATTCAGTTTCATAAGAATTGGGAACTAAGTGATGGTGGTGCTTTAAAGCATTGGTCAGATCCTATCTGTCAAGGTCGAGTTTATTACCATCTGCACATCTGCATTTATGCACAGGTTCAATAAAAAAATTTACTTGCAGCAACAGTCCAGACATGACATTCACAAGAAAAACATAAATTATACAACAAAGGACACAATTAGAATTAAAAGACAATTATAGTACAAAGTGGACATAGTGTTGCTGTGCTGAGGTAGTGACTAGGGTTATGCTGGTTGGTTGAAGAAATGAATGGCTGAAAGGAAATAGGTGTTCTTGAACTTGCTGAAGTAGGACTGGAATAAAACAAGTAATTTTAGATACTGAATCTCTGGGAAACTTTGCAATTAGATGGGTACTTTGCAGATTCACCTACATGGTTCTAGATTTAAATCAAATCATTTAGTTTAATAATTTTAATGAGGAGAAGTGATATGATAGAAATCATATCCTAGCATCCAAATGTCATTCAGCAATATGATTTTCTTCTTTGAAACATTTGATGGCTTTCTTGTTGGCATATTATTGGGCTAATGATCTGGAGACATGGTTTCAAATCCCAAATTTGCAATTTGAGAGTCTTAATTCAATTTCATTAAATAGCTGATACCACTAAAGTTACAGTGAAGCTGCTGGTTTGTGATTAGAAAGAAGTTGACTGGTTCATTGTTGTTACTCTGCCTGATTTGGGAGTGCTGCCTGTGAGGGTAGCTCTTAAACATTCTGAATTGTATCTGCATAATAACAGTTCATTATAAATAACCACTATAAAGAATCCTCCTGCCCAGCATGTGTGGCCGTAAATTGATTACATAACTGACAGTACTGGGCCAAGTGGGGTGAGAACCTGTCTTGGCAACAACACTCACATTCTTTGAAAAAATTAGAAAAAATGGAGCTCGTTTGAATTTTGCATTTTCTCTCTCACTCACTCTCTCTCTGCTCTCTGTCTCACTCAACACGCACACGCGCACACCCACCCACCCACCCACCCACACAGGATTGTTTGCTTTAGAATGCTGAATGATCAGAGGAAATGAAATGCTGTTTTCTAAAGGCCTCCTGCTAAGATACAAATAACATGAGTGGGATTTGGATATTGTTAGATTCATAGTCCTACAACATGGAAAAAGGCCATATGGCCCATTACATCCACACAGGCCAGTGGGCACTTGTCTGTATTAATTCCATTTTCCAATGGTTGGTCCACAGCCTTCTATGCTTGACAATTCAAGGACTTTCCTGGACACCTCTTAAGTGCTGCTAGTGGCTGCTTCCACAAATATCCCAGCATTCTCTGATTAGAAAAGATTCCCCTCAGAATCCCCTCTTGTTCTTTTTTCCCCATGCCCTAAATCTATAAATCAATCTAGTTGTGATTTTTAAACACAAAGGATTTTATAGATGCTGGAAATCTTGAAATGCTGGAGAAACTCAGCAAGTCAGGCAGTATCTATGGAGGGGAATACACAATCTGTGTTTAAGGTTTAGCCCCTTCATCAGGATTAGATGGAAGGAAGGGGGCAGAAGCTAGAATAAGAAGGGGGTGGGGAGGAGTACAAACTGGCAGGTGATAGATGAGACCAGATGAGGGAGAAGGTGGGTTGTTGGGGGAGGGGGGGGATGAAGTAAGAAGCTGGGAGAGATAGGTGGAAGAGATAAAAGTTGAAAGAAGAAGGAATCCTAAAGATAGGAGAAGACTGAATCATGGAAGAAAGAGAAAGAGGAGGGGAACCAAAGGGAGTTTTAATATGTTTGATACTAAGATGAGTCACACATCTACTTTTTCAGTAGTCAGTTATCCATTAGCAATTCTACTTCCAGATATTTTCTTTCCCTGCCTCAGCTCAGTGGCTGCTGAAACTATGTGCTGCACAATGTAACTTTAAGAAAATATATTTTAGGAAAAAGTCCATGACCTGAGGTTAAGCTGTGCTCCTTAGCACTCCATTCAATTTGCTTGGATACAAACTCCACATGTTCAAATCTCTACCATCAATATCTTGTCCCGAGCTAAGTTTCACCTCATTGATCACACAATCATTCCAGTAATCACGCTGTTGGGACACTCTCTGCAAAAACTTGCAGCTCCATCCATCAGTCGTTCTTTTGTCTTTGTTATGGTTAGTGTTGTTTATGTGAATTTTGGTTCCATTCACATGATGTTTGCTTTCCAATATAGGTATTCAGGAGTCTGAAAAGTCTGATGATGGTGATAGTTGCCCATTACATTCATCTAGTAAAGATGAGGCTTCAACACCTTCGCCCACTGGGAGAACATCAGACTCCAGTGCAGTTTGCCCTCTAGAAGAAAGTTCTTCAAAAACAGCAACAGCTGCAAAGACTGATTCTGCAGAAGAGGATCTTATTGCATCTTGTCCAGAGGGAAAGGATGCTGACGGAAATGACAAACAATTACCCTGCCTTGTTGATAAGGGCTTTAAACTAGTATATGGTAGAATTGATAAATTGGGAACTAAAATGGATGATCTGATTGGCAGTATTAAAAATCTTGCTGATGTTATGTCCAAGGAGCAAAGTGCAGAAGGGAAACAACGCCAAGGAGCAGAACCTACCGCAGAGAGCACAAAAGCAGCATCACCAGAAGCAAAATCTCCAGAAACAACAATACCTGCATTAACATTTCCAGGAGCAACTACACCTGGGGCAAAATCCTCGGGAACAACAACACCTGCATTAACATCTCCAGGAGCAACTACACCTGGGGCAAAATCCCCAGAAGCAAAATCACCAGCAGCAAAATCCCCAGAAACAACGACACCTGGAGTAGTATCTCCAGGACTAACAACACCTGGGGCAAAATCCCCAGAAACAACGACACCTGGGGTAACAACACCAGCAGCAACTACACCTGGAGCAAAATCACCGGGAATAACAACACCTGGGGTAACAACACCTGGAGCAAAATCACCAGGAACAACAACACCTGGGGTAACAACACCAGCAGCAACTACACCTGGAGCAAAATCACCGGGAATAACAACACCTGGGGTAACAACACCTGGAGCAAAATCACCAGGAACAACAACACCTGGGGCAGCAACACTAGAAGCAAAATCACCAGAAGTAATGACACCCGGTGCAAAATCACCAGAAGCAATGACACCAGGGGTAATAACACCTGGAGAAACATCACCAGGAGCAATGACACCAGAAGTAGCTGCATCAGATACAAAGACACCGGAAGCAGCAACCCCAGATGCAAAGACACCAGAAACAACAAGTCCAGGAGCAAAAACTCCAGATCCAGAACTAGAAGTGGAAGTAGAAGTAAAAGAAGATTAAATGACAGAACCAGGACAACATTTCATCCTACCTTCTTCCAACCTTCTTCTTAAGCAAAAACTTAAGAAAAAAAGGCTGAAGACAATAAGTTACGATAGTGAAACCTGGTACTTTAAAGAAACTTGTATTAATGTGTGCAATAAAGATCTTTTTGCCAATTGGTTCTCTTTTCTTTGAAATAGCCTAGATAAAATTTTTCATTAATTACAAAGCAATATGTTTAATACCTGTTCATACCTTTACAAAATCACACATATTATGAAATTTCTCCCTTGGTCACACTTAGGATTCAAAGGGAATTTGGATACATAATTTGAGAAGGAATGACATTTAAGGATCCATTGATGAGCTTAGACAATAAAGGCTGAAAAAGAACATAAATTCTTGGAAACTCCTTTAAAAGTCCTTTTACCAGGGGCTGGGCCAAAAGAGCAAGATTAGCACGATTTACCAGGATGTTGCTTGGATTTGGATGCCTGAGTTACGAGGAGACATTGCATAGACTAGGACTATTTGCTGGAACATAGCAGATTGAGGGGCAACCTGGCAGAAATAAATAAGACCCTGAAAGTTATAGACTGCGGGTAAGTATATAGTCTTTTTTTTCCCCGGAAGGAATTGCTAAAAATGGGGACATAGGTTTAAGATCAGACACTGTAAAACAGTGAGTTGGTTTGTTATGTCGTCCCCTCGCTGAGTGACACCTCTCTATCTCTTTACTAGGAGGAGGGAGAGAGAGCCTGTGGTGTGTCGAACTGTCGGATGAACAATCAGTTTTTGTTGTACTGCAGATCATGGTCTTTCTTGGGGGCTTTGCAGTTGCTTGCTTGGTGGGTGAAGGGTGCTGTTGCTTTTTGCTGATGTCAGTGGGGGAGAGGAGGGTCAGTGTTTTGCTACTGCATGTGCGGGGGGGGTAGTATGGGGTGCGAGGGGGATATATGGGGGGCTTTGGGGTTCCAACATTTTAACTCACTCATTCTTTAGGGCACTCTTCTGTCTCTGTGGATATCTGCGAAGAACAAGAATTTCAGATTGTATATTGTACACATTCTCTGATATTAAATAGAACTGTTGAACTCTTAAAAAGCATATCAGGGGCAACTTCTTCACACAAAGGGTGGCACATATTTGAAATGAGCTGCTAGAAATAGTGGTTGAGGCAGCACATTAACAGCATTTAAATGCCATCGAGGTAAGTATATGGATAGGAGAGGTTTAGAGGGGTCTGGGCCAAACGTTGGCAGATGGGACTAGCTTACTGAGCAACACAGTTGCCATGGATGAATTGAGTTAAGGGACCTGTTTCCATGAGCTCGCTGACTTTCTAAGCAGAGCCTAGCTTTCCAATACCTAGGATCGATCAGTCTGACTAAGCTTATCATGTTTGATTCAGTTTGGATGTACATTCTGATAAAATATTCAGGTTCAGATCAAGTCGTGCTTGTCAGCCTGGCTCAATACTTACCTAGGTCAGGATGATTTGCTGTACAAGCGACCCCCACGATACATGGAGGGGAGAACACTGTGTTGCCAGAAAACTGGCCATATACAGATGTCATGTCATCAACAAACATAAGTTGAAGGAAATAATTGCGTTGATTTACTTACCTTCCTCACACAAATTCCATGAGAACAAACCTTTATTCTATCTCAGATTTTTTGGGTAGTGATTTGTGAATTCTGTAAAAGGGACCTTCCTGAAATGAACAGCCATAAAATGGGAGTTGCCTATTTTACCACATGTTCTTTGCTCAACAAAAGTTTAGTGTTTGATCCTTAAAAATTATACCTGAAGAGATGACTGGGCCAGCTGCAGTAAAAATTATAACTGCTTGGTCTTGAGTAAGGTTTTAGTTTGAAGCCGAAGCAAACCTCAAACTGTAAGATATAACTTCAAGAAGAATGAAATGGCAGGAAGAGGAGAATAATTCACTAAGGTTATTACAAATTCCAAACATAGCCTTTATTTTCCTCTTATACCTTATACTCTTATCCTTAGTGAGAAAGTGTCTTGAAGAAGCAGATTATTACCAACAGTAAGTACAAACGTTTGTACATTGATCGAATTTTAACTGTATAGGATTGAAAGAGGCCACATGCCTATTGTAGCTGAATTAGCGCTCTTAATGAACAACTGAATTACACCTGATGCCTGTGTTATGGTTGGGTCACATTCCTAGAAAACAGTCTGTTTCACAATTTTCCTTGTCAGGTCTGAATCTCTATCCTTGTACATACCCCTAATGTCTATGAGTTTATTTTTGGTGTTTTCTCTATTAATCAACTCTTAATTTAGAAATTACTTTTAAAACATATTGTGTGCAGATACATTCCCTCTCATTCATTCTATGTAAGCAATTTTATTGGCAATAGTAAAGGGATTAACTGCCGTTATTATCACCTGAGAACAACATTAGACTTGGGGGACAAAGCTCATGAATAGGGAAAGGTGTAGGAAGTAGGGATATCAGGGAAAGGATGTGATTCAATGATGAGAGTAATGGGTTAAAATGAGTGGAAATAGAGTAAATGCCAAAGGATTACTTGAAGGAGCCTGTGTAAACAGCTGACTATGACTACTGGGAACCACAGATGAAGAGCATGGCAGTGCTGCACTCTGGGATGCTGGGTTTACATGTCCTCAGACTGGAGAGGACAGAGCAAAAGAAGGAATCGACTGACTGCCAACGCAACTGATGTGCTAACAACATATTCAAATTGTATTGTCTCTCTGTATTGAGTGACTAATGAGAACATTTTTGTTTTTTTCTTTCCCCGCATTAAATTCTGTAGGAGGGAATTTTATTCTGTTTTTCAAATTTTTGGGTAATGATTTGTGATTCCATGTGGATGAATTTTCATTATCAAATGGCTAAAACATGGGAATCACTGGTATTCCTATTCCCTAACCTTGTGTTCATAGGTTCATAGCCTTAAACATTTCTTAAAGTATTTAACCAAATCCTTTTTGAAAGACAATTAATTGTTCCCTCCAGATTTTCAGGCAACTTATTCTACATTGTATCTCATGGCATGTAAATGCCCATGTTTTCCTGACACTCAGTTTCTCCTGACTGAATAGCAAAATTTTCCTTTCTAGACTTGTCATGTACTTTGATATAATTACAAAACTTTGCCTCTGCATAGTGCTTGGGATCTTGATGTTAAGTATGATGACAAGAAGTGGACTCAGTATAAGTGGATTTTTTTTAGGCAAGAGTTGTAGAGTATAAGGTGGGAAACGTAGCTGGTAATGGCACAGCAACTGCAACTACAGGAGTTCAGACATTGGAGAGGATTTTGGGGGGAAAGTACAGGAACTAGCGGAGGTTGCAGAGATAAGGAGAGTGCTGGGAGCTGGAGGAAACTCACTTAATTATAAAATGAACACAGGCCTTGTGATCCACCCATTCACTCTATAAAAACAATCCAGCTACTACTACTCCCCGCTCACTCCCCCCAGCCCTGAAAATTCTTTTCTTTCAAAACTTCACAGTTCACTATGCTTCCAAATTTTGAGCCTGGTTACAGAGGTCTCAGAGGTTTGTAGCTTTTCAGATCATCCAGACAGAAGTATGCAAAGGTTGGAGCATTTCACAGGGATCACATGGCTGAAGAGAGTTACAACTCATTCTCAGTATTTTTGTGTGCACAATTTGTCTTCATTTGCACAGTGGTTGTTTGTCAGTATCTATCTGTTTATGTATAGCCTTACATAAAATTGTATTTTTCCCTGTAAATGGCTAAAAGAAAATGAATCACAAGGTAGTATATGGTAACATATACAAAGGTACATAAATGATTAATTTACTTTGAACTTTGAGAGAAGAAGGGTTGTGGGGATGGATCAGATTTATAGACAGAAGATTTAGCACCTGGAGCAGGGTGCATAAAGAGCAGTGTGGTATCTGGAGAGAGTAAAGCCTGGAGAGGCTTATAAAGAATTGGTGTGGGAACTGGATGGTATTACAGCGATAGAGAGGAATGCAGGGTTCAGAGTAAGCTACAAAGATATGAACGGGTGTGCACAAGAAAACAGGAACAGGAGTAGGTCATCAGGACCCTCAAGCCTACCCCACCACTTAATATCAATCCAAGCTGTGCTGGCCTCAACCCCTGCTGTGCCCCAGTTCTCTATAATTACTTGATCTATCTCCACCTTAGATACTTCTAATGTCTGGGCCTCTAGAGCAGAGAATTCTAGTTCTGTTAACCCTCTGAGAGAAAATGTTTGTATACAATTCAGTTTTAAGTGAACAGTCCTTTAAAGTTGGTCTAAACAGTGGTTATAAAATTGCAACATAACATCCATGTTTATATTTTATTTTCTGACCCATGAAGGTTAGCATACCATGTGCCTTTTTGCCATTTTATTGACCTGTGTTGCAACTCTCTGTAAAATATGTACTTAGACTCCCTAGGTCTCCCTCTCTTCATCAGCATTTCTCATTTCGATACTATTTAATATGTATGTTACATCCTGAAATTACTTACTAAAAATGCATCATCTTGCAAATATGAGTATTAAATTCCATACACCAGTGCTCCACTCAACTTCCCAACTGATTTCTAACATTACTTGCTATTCACACTACCACCATTTTTAATGTCTTCTGCAAACTTCCAAGGACATTTTCAACCTCTCACTGCTACGGGCAGAGGTTCCCACTTGCTTCAAAATGGCAACAATTATACCAGTGCCCAAGAAGAGTAATGTGAGCTGCCTTAATGGCTATCGCTGGATAGCACTCATATCGACACTGATGAAATGGCCACAATAGGTCAGCAGCAGATGCATTCTCAATGGCTCTGCATATGGCTTTAGACCACCTGGACAACACAAACATATATGTCAGGATGCTGTTCATCGACCTTAGCTCAGTATTTAGTACCGTAATTCCCATAATCCTGATGGAGAACTTGCAGCTGGGCCTCTGTACCTCCCTCTGCAATTGGATCCTCGACTTCTTAACCAGAAGACCACAATCTGTGCAGATTGGTAAGAACATGCCCTCTTCGCTGACGATCAACACTGGCGCACCTCAGGGGTGTGTGCTTAGCCCACTGTTTTACTCTCTACATACACGTGACTGTGGCTAGGCATAGCTCAAATAGCATCTATAAATTTGCTGATGATACAACCATTGTTGGTAGAATCTCAGGTGGTGACAAGAGGGCGTACAGGAGTGAGATATGCCAACTAGTGGAGTAGTGTCACAAAAACAACCTGGCACTCAACGTCAGTAAGACGAAAGTGCTGATTGTGGACTTCCGGAAGGGTAAGATGAAGGAACACATACCAATCCTCAGAGGGATCAGAAGTGGAGAGAGTGAGCAGTTTTAAGTTCCTGGGTGCCAAGATTTCTGATGATCTAACCTGGTCCCAACATATCGTTGCAGTTATAAAGAAGGCTACATAGCGGCTATACTTCATTCGGAGTTTGAAGAGATTTGGTATGTCAACAAATACACTCAAAAACTTATATAGATGTATAATGGAGAGGATTGTGATAGGCTGCATCACTGTCTGGTTTGGGAGGGGGGACTACTGCACAGGACCGAAAGAAGCTACAGAGGGTTGTAAATTTAGTCGGCGCCGTTTTGGGTACTAGCCTACAAGTAGCCAGGACATCTTCAAGGAGCGGTGTCTCAGAAAGGCAGCGTCCGTTATTAAGGACGTCCAGCACCCAGGACATGCTTTTTTCTCACTGTTACCATCAGGTAGGAGGTACAGAAGCCTTGAAGGTACACACTCAGCGATTCAGGAACAGCTTCTTCCCCTCTGCCATCCGATTCCTAAATGGACATTGAACCCTTGGACACTATCTCACTTTTTTTTTAATATATAGTCGTTTTTTGCACGGTTTTTAATCTAGTCAATATATGTATACTGTAATTGATTTATTTATGCTTATTTTATTTTGTGTTTTTTTTTCTCTATTATGTATTGCATTGAACTGCCGCTGCTAAGTTAACAAATTTCTCATCACATGCCGGAGATAATAAACCTGATTCTGAACTCACTAATTACATCTCCATTCACAAACAAGTCAATAGGACGGAAAACAGAGAACAGCTAGGATCAGACCCATCAGCCCAGTGTCTGTGCGATCATGAGAACTATCTAATTAATCCCCTCTGCCTGCAGGTAGCAAACAACAAAGGATCCCTGCCGGTAAACTACTAAACAAAGACCACCAATCAGCAACGCATCCTTTTGGGATGAGTTACAGAGGCCGGAGTGGGTCACAGAGTGGAGGAAGGGTGTAGAAATAGAAGTGGTGTTAGAAGACGGAGTAGTGTCGACACCATACGGGATCAGAAGGGCACGTCCCGGGGTCACGTGCTCCCCTGGCGGGAGATTGACATCACAATCCCGTGCAGAGTCGGTGCCGCCTCGCACATCGCTAGCAGCGGGGTCTAAGTCCTTTCTTCAGCCGCAAATGGTGAGGGTGCGATAGTCGTAACTAACGATAATGAGTAGATGAAACGCAGTACTGGCTGTTTGTCACAATCTAATTCTTTTTACCTATCGTAACTCTCGAGCCCCAACCCAACTTCTTTTACCAATTGTAACTCTACTCCCCAGCAAGCTCCCTAGTTCAGTAACTCTCCTGCCCAACCTAATTCGAACACAAACACGAGGAATTCTGCAGATGCTGGAAATTCAGGCAACACACATCAAAGTTGCTGGTGAACGCAGCAGGCCAGGCAGCATCTCTAGGAAGAGGTACAGTCGACGTTTCAGGCCGAGACCCTTCGTCAGGACTAACTGAAGGAAGAGTTAGTAAGGGATTTGAAAGTTGGAGGGGGAGGGGGGGATCCAAAATGATAGGAGAAGACAGGAGGGGGAGGGATGGAGCCGAGAGCTGGACAGGTGATTGGCAAAAGGGGATACGAGAGGATCACGGGACAGGAGGTCCGGGGAGAAAGACAAGGGGGGGGGGACCCAGAGGATGGACAAGAGGTATATTCAGAGGGACAGAGGGAGAAAAAGGAGAGTGAGAGAAGGAATGTGTGCATAAAAATAAGTAACAGATGGGGTACGAGGGGGAGGTGGGGCATTAGCGGAAGTTAGAGAAGTCGATGTTCATGCCATCAGGTTGGAGGCTACCCAGACGGAATATAAGGTGTTGTTCCTCCAACCTGAGTGTGGCTTCATCTTTACAGTAGAGGAGGCCGTGGATAGACATGTCAGAATGGGATGTGGAATTCAAACACGCCACCTCTGCAACCGCTAACCCACACAATGAGATTCTGTCATTGAGTTTATTCAGATAGATTCGAATGGATTTCTGGATTTTTAGGAATTTATGGGATTTGAGAATAGTGCAGGAAAATAAGCTCCGGTAGGAGACAGAGCATGTTCTTGAATGGCAGGCCAAGCTAGAAGGGCCAAATGGTCTATTATTGATCTAATACCTTTTATGTGTAGATGGATTGGCTCTGTCCTGCTTTTGGTAAAGCCTGCATATCTTGGAAAATTTCCACTGTTGATAGGTGCCAATGTTATGACTACACTGGAAGCATTGAGCCAAGGCACAGCTAGTTTAGAAATGGCCAGGATATTATCTGTTCTTACTGCATTTGATGTGCTCTCAGCTGCAACTTGATAACACGTGGAATGAATCGAAGTAGTTAAAGGCTATTTTTTATGAATTGTTAGAAACTAAAATGAATCAAATGAGGTTTGACTGAACCTTTGAAATGGTGGGAAGCCAAGATGGATCATTCAATCATCACTTCTGGTTGAACATGATTATGGATTCTTTAAATTTGCCTTTAGAATTCATGTTGGGCTTGCCTATGTTTTGGCTGTGAATGCTTTTGGAGCCACCATCTACCTATTATCTGTTTAATTACCAATCACTATTTGTGATTTAACACCATAAGAACAGAAGACACAGGAGCAGAAAGGCTATTCAGCCCTTTGAATCTGCCCTGACTTTCAATCATGGCTGATTTATTTTCCCTCAAACCCATTTTCCTGTCTTCTTCTCATAATCTTTGATGCCCTTACTAATCAAGAACTTATCGACAGCTGCTGAGAATATATCCATTGATTTGGCGTGCATAGCCAACTATGGCAATTAATTCCACAGCTTCACCCACTTTCTGGCTAAAGAAGTTCCTTCTCATTTTCTGTAGTGAAGGAACATCATGTATTCTGAGAATGTCCCCTCTGGTCCTAGACTCTCTCACTATTGGAAGCATCCTCTCCACATCCACTGTATCTTAGGCCTTACAATACTTGGTAAGTTTCAATGAGATCCTTCCCCCACTCCACTCTTTAATTCTGTTTCTTTTGCTTTCTTTCTGGTCCTAATGTAAGGTCTTTGAGAAGTTGTTTGTTTATTTTCCTCCAAAGATGCTGCTTGAGCACTGAGTTCCTCCAGCATTTTGTGTATGTTGACCCAGATTTCCAGCATCTGTGGTTTCTCTTGTGTCTCTGTATTGATGGTATTGGTAGAGTGAGGGATATATTGGGCCATGTGTTTACAGACTGCGGTGGTATAAATTTCTGTTGCTTCGTCCTGATGGAGCATTTTCACTTGAAATGCCAACAAATTCTTTCTTCCTGCAGATGCTGCTTAACCAGCTGAGTTCCTCCAGCAAATTGGTTGTTGCTCTACATTTCTGCTGCTGAATGATCACAAAATATTTTGGATGTCCAGTTTTGAGCTGCCAAATCCCCTTTATCTGTCACTATCTTTCCTTTAGGATGTTCCATAAATCATATTACTCCTAACTTCCCCAGTAGTGTGGCTTAGTATCACAACTGGTAATCATTCCTCTGAACACCTTTAACATTTTTATTTATTCACTTTTTGAGAAATGGGCATGCTAACAAGACAAGTGTATCAAGCAGTAGTAAGCCAAGGCAACTGGACTTGCTGTGTAGTTTAGAAGACATTTCACCAGTCGTCCGAGAGGCTTCTTCAGTTCTGATCCATGGTGGGCAGTTTTCCGGCCTATTAACTCTGTGAGTAGTTTAAAGTTATAGCAATCACTTGAGGGCAGTTTAATACTTCTAAACAACTCACAGAGTTTATAAACCAGAAAACTAAACCACCATGGATCAGAACTGAAGAAGCCTCTCAGATGAGTGGTGAAACGTCTTCTGGACAGCACAGCAAGTCCAGTTGCCTTGATTTACTACTGCTTGATACACATTGGCCTGGATGACTGAGAATCCTGTAATAAGACCAACACATGTCCACCCTAGTTGCCCTTGAACTAATCTGTCTCGAAACTGATAAGCCTGCAGAGATAATAATCCAGAGATAATAATGCATTACTTGTAATCCACCAAAATTCCCTCAATTCTGGAGTAGTCCTAGAAGATCAGAAAGCCACAAATGTAACAGGACCATTAAAGAAAGAAGACAAAAAAAACTATTTTCCAGTTAGCTTTGTGCCTGTTGTAGAAAATCAGTACAAAGGGGAAATAATTTGCTGGAATTCTTTGAGGATAATACAAGCAGTGTGTACAATGTGGGACCAGCCTACCTTTACCCTTATGCCATCAAGTAAGTACCAATGCTGATCCCATTTACCAGCAGATGGTTTGTACCGTGAAGTTGGCAGATGGAGTATAATGTCAGAACATGTAAGATTATCACTTTGAAAGGAGAATAAAAAAAAATTTCAGAATCCTGAAGAAGGGTCAAAATGTTGACTTATTTATAGATAGTAGCTACAGGGAGGTAGTTACGCCAAAGGAGCGGAGGACAGGAAATTGGGTCACTGTCAGGCGAGGGAAGAGGAAAGGGAAGGCAGAGCAGGGTTCCCCTGTGGCCATTCCCCTCAACAACAAGTATACCGCATTGGATACTGTTGCAGGGGATGACTTACCTGGGACTAGCTGCAGTAGCCGGATCTCTGGCACTGAGTTTGGCTCTGCAGTGCAGAAGGGAGGGTGGAAATAGAGGAGAGCGGTAGTGATAGGGGATTCGATAGTTAGAGGTGCAGATAGGAGGTTCTGTGGTTGTGACAGAGAATCCAGGATGGTTTGTTGCCTCCCGGGTGCCAAGGTCAGGGATGTCTCTGATCGATTGCATGACATTCTGAAGTGGGAGGGTGACCAGCCAGATGTCGTGGTGCACATTGGTACCAATGACATAGCAAGGAAGAGTGAGGAGGTCCTGGAGAGTGAGTATAGAGAGCTTGGTAGGAAGTTGAAAAGCAGGACCTCGAGGGTGGTAATCTCAGGATTGCTACCTGTGCTACATGCCAGTGAATAGGATGCTCTGGAGGATGAACAAGTGGCTGAGGAACTGGTGTAGGGGGCAGTGTTTCAGATTTCAGGATCATTGGGACCTCTTCTGGGGCAGTTGGGACCTGTACAAGAGAGATGGGTGACACTTGAACTACAGGGGGACCAATATCCTTTCAGGGAGGTTTGTTAGTGCTATTGGGAAGGCTTTAAACTAGATTTACAGGGGGATGGGAACCAGAGTGCCAGAGCTGACAGTGGGGCTGGGGTGAAAATAAATGATGTTGAAAGTTTAAGCAAATCCGCTGATAGAAAGGTTGTGAGTGGTGGTAAAAATCTTCTGAGGTGTATATATTTCAATGCTAGGAGTATTGTGGGGAAGGCGGATGAGTTGAGGGCGTGGATTGACACGTGGAATTATGACGTTATAGCAATTAGTGAAACTTGGCTGCAGGAGGGGCAGGACTGGCAGCTTAATATTCCAGGGTTCCTATGTTTCAGATGTGATCGAGGCAGAGGAATGAAAGGTGGGGGAGTAGCATTGCTTGTTAGGGAAAATATTACAGTAGTGCTCAGGCAGGACAGATTAGAGGGCTTGTCTACTGAGTCCTTATGGGTGGAGCTGAGAAACAGGAAAGGTATAGCCACATTAGTGGGATTGTATTACAGACCACCCAATAGTCGACGAGAATTGGAAGAGCAAATCTGCAGAGAGATAGCAGGCAACTGCAGGAAACATAAAGTTGTGGTGGTAGGGGATTTTAATTTTCCATATATTGATTGGGACTCCCATACTGTTAGGGGTCTAGATGGTTTAGAGTTTGTAAAATGTGTTCAGGAAAGTTTTCTAAATCTATATAGAGAGGGACCAACTAAAGAGGATGCAATATTGGATCTCCTGTTAGGAAACGAGTTAGGACAAGTGATGGAAGTCTGTGTAGGGGAGCACTTTGGTTCTAGTGATCATAACACCACTAGTTTCAACTTGATCTTGGACAAGGATAGATCTGGTCCTAGGGTTGAGGTTCTGAACTGGAAGAAGGCCAAATTTGAAGAAATGAGAAAGGATCTAAAAAGCATGGATTGGGACAGGTTGTTCTCTGGCAAAGATGTGATTGGTAGGTGGGAAGCCTTCAAAGGGGAAATATTGAGAGTGCAGAGTTTGTATGTTCCTGTCAGGATTAAAGACAAAGTGAATAGGAATAAGGAACCTTGGTTCTCAAGGGATATTGCAACTCTGATAAAGGAGAAGAGGGAGTTGTATGACATGTATAGGAAACAGGGAGTAAATAAGGTGCTTGAGTATAAGAAGTGCAAGAAAATACTTAAGAAAGAAATCAGGAGGGCTAAAAGAAGACATGAGGTTGCCTTGGCAGTCAAAGTGAAGGATAATCCAAAGAGCTTTTACAGGTATATTAAGAGCAAAAGGATTGTAAGGGATAAAATTGGTCCTCTTGAAGATCAGAGTGGTCGGCTATGTGCGGAACCAAAGGAAATGGGGGAGATCTTAAATAGGTTATTTGCGTCTGTATTTACTAAAGAAACTGGCATGAAGTCTATGGAGTTAAGGGAAACAAGTAGTGAGATCATGGAAACTGTACAGATTGAAAAGGAGGAGGTGCTTGCTGTCTTGAGGATAAATCCCCGGGACCTGACAGGGTCTTCCCTTGGACCTTGAAGGAGACTAGTGTTGAAATTGCAGGGGCCCTGGCAGAAATATTTAAAATGTCGCTGTCTACGGGTGAGGTGCCGGAGGATTGGAGAGTGGCTCATGTTGTTCCGTTGTTTAAAAAAGGATCGAAAAGTAATCCGGGAAATTATAAACCAGTAAGTTTAACGTGGGTAGTAGGTAGGTTATTGGAGGGAGTACTAAGAGACAGAATCTACAAGCATTTGGATAGACAGGGGCTTATTAGGGAGAGTCAACATGGCTTTGTGTGTGGTAGGTCATGTTTGACCAATCTATTGGAGTTTTTCGAGGAGGTTACCAGGAAAGTGGATGAAGGGAAGGTAGTGGATATTGTCTACGTGGACTTCAGTAAGGCCTTTGACAAGGTCCCGCATGGGAGGTTAGTTAGGAAAATTCAGTCGCTAGGTATACATGGAGAGGTGGTAAATTGGATTAGACATTGGCTCAATGGTAGAAGCCAAAGAGTGGTGGTAGAGAATTGCTTCTCCGATTGGAGGCCTGTGACTAGTGGTGTGCCACAAGGATCAGTGCTGGGTCCATTGTTATTTGTCATCTATATCAATGATCTGGATGATAATGTGGTAAATTGGATCAGCAAATTTGCTGATGATACAAAGATTGGAGGTGTAGTAGACAGTGAGGAAGGTTTTCAGAGCCTGCAGAGGGACTTGGACCAGCTGGAAAAATGGGCTGAAAAATGGCAGATGGAGTTTAATACAGACAAGTGTGAGGTATTGCACATTGGAAGGACAAACCAAGGTAGAACATTCAGGGTTAATGGTAAGGCACTGAGGAGTGCAGTGGAACAGAGGGATCTGGGAATGCAGATACAAAATTCCCTAAAAGTGGCGTCACAGGTAGATAAGAAGTAAAGAGAGCTTTTGGTACATTGGCCTTTATTAATCAAAGTATTGAGTATAAGAGCTGGAATGTTATGATGAGGTTGTATAAGGCATTGGTGAGGCCGAATCTGGAGTATTGTGTTCAGTTTTGGTCACCAAATGACAGGAAGGATATTAATAAGGTTGAAAGAGTGCAGAGAAGGTTTACAAGGATGTTGCCGGGACTTGAGAAACTCAGTTACAGAGAAAGGTTGAATAGGTTAGGACTTTATTCCCTGGAGCGTAGAAGAATGAGGGGAGATTTGATAGAGGTATATAAAATTATGATGGGTATAGATAGAGTGAATGCAAGCAGGCTTTTTCCACTGAGGCAAGGGGAGAAAAAAACCAGAGGACATGGGTTAAGGTTGAGGGGGGAAAAGTTTAAAGGGAACATTGGGGGGGCTTCTTCACACAGAGAGTGGTGGGAGTATGGAATGAGCTGCCAGATGAGGTGGTAAATGCGGGTTCCTTTTTAACATTTAAGAATAAATTGGACAGATACATGAATGGGAGGTGTATGGAGGGATATGGTCCGTGTGCAGGTCAGTGGGACTAGGCAGAAAATGGTTCGGCACAGCCAAGAAGGGCCAAAAGGCCTGTTTCTGTGCTGTAGTTTTTCTATGGTTTCTTTGGTTTACTCTTTTCCATAGATGCTGCCTGACCTGCTGAGCTCCTCCAGTGTTGTGTGTGTGTTGCTTTGAAGAAAGAACGGTTACTTAAATGGATGAACGTAAAGTATTATAAAGGGATCTGTGGTCCCATCACATTTATATAGGTACAGCAAGTAGTTATGTTTTTAAGCTGCCACAATGTTGCCAAGGGGTGTGTTCCAGGATTTAAACTCTTAATAATGAAGAGGTGACAATATTTATTTATTTAGAGAAACAGAGCAGAACAGGCCACTCTGGTCCAATGGGTCGTGCTGCCAGCAATCCACCTATTTAAATCAAGCATGACCTTAAGACAATTTACAATGAACAATTAATCTACTAACTGGTACGTCTTTGGATTTTGGGATGAAACTGGAGCACCCGGAGTGTTGTAATGTGAGCATTATTAAAAGTAAGTTAATACTAATTAGGATAATGGGAGGATTTACTTCTGTTCTTTTTACTTCCGGTGAGCTTTGTATATAGTGTTCCTGCCATGCCGTACGGGTTGTAAAAGCCTCTGTATATACATAACGGTTTTGATGTTCGAGATAAAGTGGTTTCTTTGGGCATGAAGTTGTCGAGTGTGCCTTTTTCAAAGTAGAAGTTACTACATATTTTTGGCGACGAGGTTAACGTGTTTTGTGGACGTGTCGGCACGTTTCGAGTGGGAGCACCAGTGCCGATAAGGGGCCTCGCATTCAGATTGCTACGTTTGGGACTATCATTGATTTTGTGGAGGTAACGGAGGACTGGCCGGAGTATGAGGAAAGGTTGGGACACTTTTTCTGTGCTAATGGAATTACTGAGGAGGCTAAGAAGTGCTCTATTCACCTGAGTGTGTGTGGGGCGAAGACTTACAAGCTAATAAGGAACTTAGCCACACCGCGGAAACTGGGGGACATTCCATATGACGAACTGGTCAAGCTCGTGGGGAACCACTACAATCCGAAACCTTCTGTGATAGTCCAAAGGTGTAAGTTTCACAGCTGTTTCAGGAAGCCAGGTCAGTCTGTGGCCAATTTTGTGGCTGAGCTTCAGCAGCTGTTGGAGCATTGTGATTTTGGAGCGGTGTTGGAAGACGTGCTCCGTGATAGATTGGTATGTGGCATTAATAATGACGGCATACAACACCGCCTGTTAGGGGAAACCCCACCGTTGACTTTTAAGAAAGCCTTAGAGATTGCCCCAGGCATGGAGATGGCTGCTAATAATGTCAAGGATATCCAGAAAGGACATGGGGGGTTGCAGTCGGCGGCAGTGCGCCAAGTCAGGAGGGAGACTGGTAAACAGGCAAAGCGGGTGGAATGTTTCCGGTGTGGAGGGACACACTATGCAAATGATTGCAAATTCAAAGACACTGTCTGCCATGCTTGTAGCAAAAAGGGACATTTAGTTAAAAAGTGCAGAAGTTCAAAGGGTAAGATTAAGCCTGGGCAGGGGAAAGCTGAACAAGGTTGGACAGCCACACGCCATCTAGAAGGTGCAGATGAAGAGGCAGCGTGTGCCTACAACATGTTTGGAGTGGAAACAGATGAGGAACCACCTGAACCATATTATGCCACAGTCACTGTCAGGGGAAAGGACATTAAGTGTGAGATTGATTCAGGGGCTACTGCATTGGTCATTGGTGAGGAGACCTACAGGAGGACATGGGGGTCCAACCTGCCTCCCATTAGACCGTCAAAGCTCAAACTTAGGACATATACAGGGCAGCCCATACCTCATTTAGGGGTGTTATATGTGGACATTTCAGCCGGGGGTCAGAAGGCTGAAGCCAGGCTAGTGATAGCTAAGGGCAGGGGGCCCAGTCTTTTGAGTTGCGATTGGCTTTGCAAAATCTGGCTAAACTGGTATGAAATTAAGTATGCCCACACGACGGAGGACATTCTGCAGCGGTACAGTGACGTTTTCAGGGACGAGCTAGGAACACTGATGGGTATGACAGTGAAACTCCATGTCGACCCTGAGGCTACACCACGTTTTTTTAAGCCCAGGTGGGTGCCCTAAGCCATGAAAGGCAAAGTCGAGGAGGAGCTGGAACATTTACAGAGGCTGGGCATTATTGATCCCATTCAGCTTTCAAGGTGGGTGGCTCCCATTGTTCCAGTTTTGAAGGCAGACAAATTGGTGAGGATATGTGGAGATTATAAGCTTACGGTGAATCAGGTCTCTAGGCTGGAGGAGTACCCATTGCCACGGGTGGATGACCTGTTTGTGACCCTGTCAGGGGGTAAGCTGTTCACAAAGCTGGACATGAGCCACGCCTACCAACAGCTGCTGCTCGACGAGGATTCAAAGGAGTACGTCACAAGGAATTATTCAAGTACAATCACCTGGTGTTTGGAGTGGTGTCCAGCCCTACCATTTTCCAAAGGACAATGGACACTTTGCTGCAGGGGATTCCGCACGCAGTGTACCTTGATGATATTTTGATCATGGGGCTACGGAGGTGGAGTATCTGGCTAATTTAGAACGGGTGCTGAAGAGGCTCTCAGATGCAGGGCTGTGGTTGAAACGTGGAAAATGAGTGTTCCTGGCATCGGGTGTGACTTACCTGAGACACAAGATCACAGCTGAGGGGCTTTGCCCTGTGGAGGACAAAGTGAGAACTATCAAGGAGGCCCCAAGCCCTAAGACTGTCACAGAACTCAGATCATTTTTAGGCATGGTGAATTATTATTGCAAGTTTCTTCCTGACCTCTTAAGGGTTTTGACCCCACTGTATAAGCTGCTTCACAATGACTCTAAGTGGCAGTGGGGTGAAGAGCAGGAGAAAGCTTTCAAGGAAGTGAAAGAACTCTTCCACTCAGCGAAGCTGCTTGTTCACTATGACCCAGACAAGGAGATCACCCTTGCATGCGATGCCTCGCCCTATGGATCCGGGGCAGTTCTCTCATATGTAATGGAGGACCGTTCAGAGAAACCTATTGGTTTTGCTTCACGTAACCTGACAGCTGCTGAGAAGGGATATTCACAGCTAGACAAAGAAGGTCTGGCTATTTTTGCGGTCAAACGCTTTCATCAGTACCTTTATGGACGCGTATTTACAATTTATACGGACCATAAGCCACTGATGAGCCTTTTCAGTGAGACTAGATGCATCCCACCACTAGCCTCAGCCAGGATACAGCGTTGGGCTTTTACACTGTCAGCCTACCAGTACATTATAGTGTACAGAGCGGGTGGGGATGATACAAACGCCGATGTACCGAGTCGATTACCTTTATCTGAGACACCTGTTGCTACATATGTGCCTCCAGAGACTGTGTTTTCATTGGAGAGGCTGTCCTGTAAAGGCGACCCAAATCAAGCAGTGGACAGAGAGGGACCCAGTCCTGTCCCAAGTCGAGACTTTTCTTTTACAAGGTTGGCCCAGAGTCGTGGAAGGAGAGGAACTGAGGCCTTATGCCAAACGCAAGACAGAACTCAGTCTGCAGGATGGCTGCATTTTCTGGGGGGCGAGGGTCATCGTGCCTCCCCCTGGCCGTTCACAGATTGTGGAGGAAATTCATGAGACTCATCCAGGGGTGTCTCGAATGAAAAGCCTTGCAAGGTCCTAGTTTGGTGGCCAGGAATGGATCAGGATCTGGAGAACAAGGTAAAATCATGCACGCAATGTCTGACTAATCAGAATATGCCACCACCAGCTCCTTTGCACCCATGGGAGTGGCCAGACCACCCCTGGTCTAGGCTACATTTGGACTTTGCTGGCCCTTTTACGGGGCAGATGTTTCTTGTAATGGTAAATGCGCATTCTAAATGGATCGAAGCTCATATCATGAGCGACATCACAGCCCCCTCAACCATACACAAACTCAGGCAAGTGTTTGCAGTCCACGGGTTGCCTGACACTCTGGTCACTGATAATGGCCCGATGTTCACCAGTGAGCTGTTCAGTGAGTTCATGCAGCAGAATGGCATTCATCACATTCGGACGGCTCCTTTCCACCCAGCCTCCAATGGTTTGGCTGAGCGGGCTGTTCAGACAGTGAAGGAAGGCCTGAAGCAGATGACAGGGGACTCTCTTGGCATTCGGCTTTCATGTTTCCTGTTTAAATACCGCCTCACACCACAGACTACGATTGCCCACACTCCAGTAGAGATGCTGATGGGGCGTAGGCTCAAGTCAAGATTGGACCTGCTGGGGTGGGGGGGGGGGATCACGTGATGACGTGGGATTGAGACGTGGAAATCCAGCTCTCCTGTAAAAAATCAGCAAAGTACCATTTAAACAAAGTAAAGTTAATAAATACTTTCCGAAAACTACTTATAAACTTCGTAAGACTTCTCTGCGATATGCCTAGTAAACCGCAACAGAAGAAGTCTGTTGTTGTGAAGTTGCCGCGAGAAGGGAAGAAAAAAGGGCCTACTGCAGCGATGGAGCTTCGGATTCAGGTTGGATCTCCTTTGGAGGAGACGCATTTTATCTCTGGCGTAGAAGAACAGGGAGTAATGGCAGCGGTAGCGGTCTCTCGGAAGAAGATGCCGGAAATGCGCATGCACAAAGAAGTACGCATGCGCAAATCGACACAATTTAAACTACAAGAACTGACGGCCACTGCAACTGAAAGTGACCCAGAGTCAGAAATGGATTCCGCAGAGAATACAGATGAAGAAGAGGAGGAAGAACTGGAAGAGACCGGAAGTAAAGGAGACGACGGAAACATAATAGAGGCTTTATTGCAATTAACGGCTGAACTAAGAAAATTAAGAACAGAGCTTAGAGACGTAAAGATGTGCTATGATAAAGCTATGAAAAGACAGGATAAAATGGATAAGAAACTTCAGAAGATGGAAAGAACAATGGAGCATATTAATGATAGAGTGGAAAAAACAAAATTATGTGCTTGTCTGGAACACGGAAAGAAATCAACTCGGAGAAAGTGGACGTGTTGGGAAATTTTAGCAGATGTAATAATATTAAAATTGTTGGTCTTAAAGAAGGTATAGAGAGAGATAATCCTATAGAATTTTTTCAAAGATGGATCCTGAAAACCTTGCAAATGAAAGAGGAAGATTGAAATTGAGCGGGTACATAGAGCTCTTAAGACCAAAACCACAAGATGACCAATATCCACGATCAATTTTAATAAAATTCTTAAGATTTCAAGATAAAGAAAGGATTCTACAGGCGGCTGTCCAAGCTGCCAAGAAGAGAAAAGGGCCACTGATGATAGAAGGGAAGAAAATTTTTTTCTACCCTGACATAAGTTATGAACTTTTAAGAGAAGGAAGAAATTTAATCCAGTGAAAAAAGCCCTATGGGATCACGGTTATCAATTTATATTGTGTTATCCTGCAACCTTGAAGATTTTTTTGACTGGTGGAGAAAAAAGATTTTTTGACGATTACCGGAATTGCGAGATTCTTTGAATATTCACCAGATACAAGAACAAACCCAGGGGAGCAAGATGGATTGAAGATGAAGACTGGATCAAGGAATAGGCCTGTTGGATTTTTAGGTGGATGAATATATAAATATATTATTAATTATATGAGGGAGGGGAAGAAAGGTTAAAATTTGAGGATACTAGTTGAGAATAATGACATTAATTTTTTTTATATATATACAATTTTTTTGTTACCGGGGAGCTGGAAGAAACACTGACCAATCGCTACGTTACTCATGTGTGCAACGTGGCAATAGCCATGACCTGCACAATGGAGGGGGGTAGTGTTGTGTATCTTTTCATTCACAACATTAGTGGGGGGGTATTTTGTTCTTTCTTCTTTTGTATCTCATCTCATTTTGTATCTCATTTTTTTCTTTTTGCCTGGATGATTGGGAGGGAAACACATAGCAACATGGTGAAGTTCAAAGAGATTCCCCAGGGAACTATGAGAGTTGAGAAGCTAAGTAATGTTTTAGATATGATAAAGATCTTGGTTCCTTGGGGAAAGTAACAAATATATATTAAATTTACTTTTAATCCCATGGAGCATGTGGAAACCTTCCAATATTCAGGCGGTTCTTTTTTTCTCTTTTCTCTTTAGGTAGTAGTATATATTGGGGGGGGGGGAGAGTAGATATTATTTTTTCTCTTGTAATTACTTTGAAAACTCAATAAAAATTATATTAAAAAAAAAGATTGGACCTGCTGCGCCCAGACATGAAGGCAAAAGTGAGACAGACAACTGCGGAAGCATATCCACCAGTGACTTTGCCAGAGGAACAGACACTGGCAGAGGGGTCGGGGTCCCCTGAAGAGGATGGACATTCTCACGCAGACACACAGACCCTTCTCATGCCCCCAAAACCAGATCCACCCAAAACACCCTCATCAGCGGTGCCTGCTGGGTCATCGGGGGTAGTGCGGAGATCACAGCGCACTTGTAAACCTCCTGACAGACTGAATCTTTGACGGAACAGTTTTTTTGTTGTTGTTAGATTGAATGTTGAATCTGTCATGTTTTCCAGATGTTTTGTATAGATAAGCTTGCTGAGATACTAGTATAAGTTTTCAGGGTTATGCAAGTTATTAACACCAGTGTTTTTATTTCCTAGTTTTTTTTTACATTTGGGGAATGTTGGATTTTAAAGGGGGAGAAGTGTTGTAATGTGAGCATTATTAAAAGTAAGTTAATACTAATTATGATAATGGGGGGGTTTTACTTCCATTCTTTTTACTTCCGGTGTGCTTTGTATACAGTGTTCCTGCCTTGCCGTACGGGTTGTAAAAGCCTCTGTGTATACATAACGGTTTTGACGTTCGAGATAAAGTTGTTTCTTTGGCATGAAGCTGTCGAGTGTGCCTTTTTCAAAGTATAAGTTACCACACGGAGGAAACTCATGTGGTCACAAAGAGAATGTACACATTCCTTACAGACGGTGCCAGAATTGAACTCTGAACTCCACATTGAGTTATAGTGTGCTAACCATTGTGCTGCCACGGTGCTCTATATTTCCTTGTAAGAGTGAGATGGTGTTACTCCAAAGAATCTGCTGCCCTTGCCTTCCTGCCAGTACAAGTGTGTAGGTAGTCTAGATGAGTAACTCCAGCACAACTTGTAGATGCCATACATTGCTATCCTCTCATCCATACCCCAACCTCTGTTCCACTTTCTCTGTACAGATACTTCCCAGGTTACTATTTCCCAGCTTAGATATTGCCTCTCTATACAGCCAAGTATATGGGTGACTGGTATGATCAATTTACCGGCTGTTGTGTGGCTGCAAGTAACTTTTCTTGACACTGGCTAGAATTTTCCCACATCAAACCCAAGAAGAATACATTCTAATTAACGTGTTAATGCCTGTTTTACAAATCCTGTTTAGAGATGCACCATCTGGACCAGCAGCAGTGTTCTTTCTGACACCGTCAATAGTGTTTAAAACCTTGTCTGCAGTAAAATCTTCCAAAACAGTATCATTACTAGCCTGAGATAAGCTTTGGCTTTTTTTTAGATTAGATTATGAGGACACGCAGTCCTCTTAATCTATTAATATCAGGTTTACTATTTTTAAATGGCAAAACCAAATACAAAATGCTTTTGCAGACCACCTGTTTCTTTGGGACAACTCATCACTGCAGCTATCTAGTACCATGTAGGAACTCGTTGATGCTGACAGCTTAGATACCTACTGAGCATTCTGCCTTTTGTTTCTTTGATTACTGTTTCCTTTCACTTTTCCTTATTTTCCAGCATTACAGGATGGCGAATGTATCAACTCATTTATATTAGTGCAGTTATTTAATTTGACATCTTAAGGTATGTGGAAAATATTTCATTTTGGCTATTTGTTTCCCTCTGAAAGCTAAATATTGAGCTGAATCATAATAGTAAATGTGTTTCTTGTCCTATGTTATATGAATCGTTCATTTTTTGTTTTTTTTTTGCCATCAAGAGCAGCAGTACAAGACATTTCTTCAAAATACCTCACATGAGGCTGCTTAGCAAGATAAGTACCCTTAGTATTACAGGAAAGATACTAGCATGGATAGAGTATTGGCTGATTGGCAGGAGTCAAAGAGTGAGAATAGAAGGATCCTTTTATGACTGGCTGCCAGTGACTAGTGGTGTTCCACAGGGGTCAGTGTTGGGACCACTTCTTTTTACTTTGTATGCCAGTGATTTGGATGATGGAATTGCTGGCCTTGTGGCTAAGTTTGCAGATGATATGAAGATTGGTGGAGCGGCGGGTAGTGTTGAGGAAGCGGTGAGGCTGCAGAAGGACTTAGATTAGGAGAACGGGCAATGAAGGAATGCAGTGTCTGGCAGTGCGTGGTCAGGTACTTGTTGGAAGGAACAAAAGTGTAGACTATTTTTTAAAATCTGAGGTGCAAAGGGACCTGAGAATCTTCGTGCGGGATTCCCTGAAGGTTAACTTGCAAGTTGAGTTGGTGGTAAAGGAGACGAGATCCTCAAGTCCCTTTGCACCTCACTTGAAATTTTGTGATCAATTTTGGGCCCCTTATCTGAGAAAGGATGTGCTGACATTGGAGAGGGTTCGAAGGAGGTTCATGGGAATGATTCCAGGGCTTATCATAGCAGCATTTGATGGCTTTCGCCTGTACTTGCTGGAATTTAGAAGAATGACGGGTGGATCTTGGGGCAACCTATCAAATGTTGAAAGGCCTAGATAGAGTGGATGTGGAGAGGATGTTTCCTATAGTGAGGGAATCTAGGACCAGAGGGTGCAACTTCAGAATAGAGGTTCTTAAATTTAGAACGGAGATGAGGTATTTATTTAACCAGAGGGTGGGGAATCTGTGGAATTCGTTACCATAGGCGGCTGTGGAGGCCAGGTTGCTGGGTGTACTTAAGGCAGAGGTTGACATATTCTTGATAAGTCAGAGTTGATGGGCCAAAAGGCCTAATTTGCCCCAATGTCTTATGTTCTTAAAACATCATACAAGAAAAAGTATGAAGTTATTACAAAATATGCAAACTTAAGAGGGTTATTGATAGGGTCAATGCAAACAGGCTCTTACCTCTGAGGTTGTGTGGGAATGCAACTAGAGGTTATGGGTTAGGAGTGAAAGGTGAGAAGTTTAAGGGGAACATGAGGGGAAACTTCTTCACTCAGAGGGTTGTGAGAATGTAGAACAAGCTGTCAGTCCAAGTGGTGCATGCTAGCCTCATTTCAACATTTAAGGGTAGTTTGGATGGGTACGTGGATGGCGATGGTCCTGGTGCAGGTCAATGGGAGTAGGCAGTTTATATGGTTCCACACATACTAGATGGGCTGAAGGGCCTATTTCTGTGTTGTATTTTTCGATGACTATAAGTTGTACATAATCTTTACAAGAAAGGGTTTCGACAGGGAGGAAAGAAACAAAGTCCATTTGCATGCAAAATGATCAAAGTGGTCATAGTGTTGCTATACTGAGTTAGTAATTAAGAATTTGCCAGTTGATTCAAGAAGCAAATGATTGAAGGGAAGTAGTTGTTCCTGAACTTAGTGGTTTGGGACTTCAAGTTTCTGTACCTCCTACCCACTGTAGCTGCAAGATGGCATTTTATTCATTCCCTGAATGTGGGCACAGCTGCCAAGCATGACAGTAACTGCCCATCTCTCATTCCCTGACAAGACGTGTTCATGAAGTAACTATGCTCCCAAATTGTCATTAGGTGGGGCGGTGCAAGATTTTGATGCAGAAGCAAACAGTGATAAGTTTCAAATTCAGGATCCTGTGTGACAGATTTTTTTGCAGCAAATACATAGAACAGTACAGCATGGTTACAGGCCTGCTGGTCTTTTAACCTACTCCAAGATCAATCTAATGTTTCCTTCCTGCATGCCCCTCCATTTTCTTTCATCCATGTGCCTATCTAAGAGTCTCATAAATGTTCCTAATGTATTCATCTCTACCACCACCCCGGCAGTGCATTCCACACATTTACCACTCTCTGGAAAGTAACCTATCTTGACATCTCCCCTGTACTTAGCTCCCAATCACCTTAAAATTATAACCATATAATAATTACAGCACGGAAACAGGCCACCTCAGCCCTTCTAGTCCGTGCTGAACTCTTACTCTCACCTAGTCCCACCGACCTACACTCAGCCCATAACCCTCCATTCCTTTCCTGTCCATATATCTATCCAATTTAACTTTAAATGACAACATCGAACCTTCCTCAACCACTTCTGCTGGAAGCTCGTTCCACACAGCCACCACTCTCTGAGTAAAGAAGTTCCCCCTCATGTTGCCCCTAAACTTTTGCCCTTTAACTCTCAACTCATGTCCTCTTGTTTGAATCTCCCCCACTCTCAATGGAAAAAACCTATCCACGTCAACTCTATCTATCCTCCTCATAATTTTAAATACCTCTACCAAGACCCCCCAGACCCCCCTCAACCTTCTACGTTCCAAAGAATAAGGACCCAACTTGTTCAACCTTTTTCTGTAACTTAGGTGATGAAACTCAGGTAACATTCTAGTAAATCTTCTCTGTACTCTCTCTATCTTGTTGACATCTTTCCTATAATTTGGTGACCAAAACAGTACACAATACTCCAAATTTGGCCTCACCAATGCCTTGTACAATTTCAACATTACATCCCAACTCCTATACTCAATGCTCTGATTTATAAAGGCCAGCATACCAAAAGATCTCTTCACCATACTATCCAGATGAGATTCCACCTTCAGGGAACTATGCACCATTATTCCTAGATCCCTCTGTTCTACTGCATTCTTCAATGCCCTACCATTTACCATGTATGTCCTATTTTGATTAGTCCTACCAAAATGTAGCACCTCACATTTATCAGCATTAAACTCCATCTGCCATCTTTCGGCCCACTCTTCTAACTGGCCTAAATCTCTCTGCAAGCTTTGAAAACCTACTTCATTATCCACAACCCCACCTATCTTAGTATCATCTGCATACTTTCTCATCCAGTTTACCACCCCATCATCCAGATCATTAATGTATATGACAAATAACATTGGACCCAGTACAGATCCCTGAGGCACACCACTGGTCACCGGCCTCCAATCTGACAAACAGTTATCCACCACCACTCTCTGGCGTCTCCCATCCAGCCACTGCTGAATCCATTTCACTACTTCACTATTAATACCTAACGATTGAACCTTCCTAACTAACCTTCAGTGTGGAAGCTTGTCAAAGGCCTTACTGAAGTGCATATAGACAACATTCACCGCTTTACCCTTGTAAACTTTCCTAGTAACCGCTTCAAAAAATTCAATAAGATTTGTCAACCATGACCTTCCACGCACAAATCCATGTTGACTGTTCCTAATCAGACCCTGTCTATCCAGATAATTATATACACCATTTCTAAGAATACTTTCCATCAATTTACCCACCACTGACATTAAACTCACAGGCCGATAATTGCTAGGTTTACTCTTAGAACCCTTCTTAAACAATGGAACAACATGAGGAATACACCAATCATCCGGCACCATCCCTGTTTCTAATGACATTTGAAATATTTCTGTCAGTGCCCCTGCTATTTCCACACTAACTTCCCACAAGGTCCTAGGGAATATCCTGTCAGGACCCGGAGACTTATCCACTTTTATATTCCTTAAAAGCTCCAATACTTCCTCTTCTTTAATCATCATAGTTTCCATAACTTCCCTACCTGTTTCCCTTACCTTACACAATTCAATATCCTTCTCCTTAGTGAATACCAAAGAAAAGAAATTGTTCAGAATCTCCCCTGTCTCTTTTGGCTCCACACATAGCTGTCCACTCTGATTCCCTAAGGGACCAATTTTATCCCTCACTATCCTTTTGCTATTAATATAACGGTAGAAACCCTTGGGATTTATTTTCACCTTACCTGCCAAAGCTTTTCTAATTTCTTTCTTAAGATTCTTTTTACATTCTTTATATTCCTCAAGCACCTCATTTACTCCATGCTGCCGATATTTATTGTAGATGTGTCCTCTCATATTAGCCACTTCCACCCTGGCAAAAGGGCTCTGGCTGTGCACTGTATTTATACATCTTACCATCTTATACATTCCTGTCAAGTCATCTTTTATCTTCCATGATCCACAAAGAGAAAAGCCCTAGCTTGGTCAACCTGTCATCAGAAGACTACTATCACAATCTTATATTTCTTTCAACTGTGCGCGATCTCTACAAATTTATTCCTCTAAATCCTGCTGACTATTGGGTGGTCTATAGTATAATCCCATTATGTGGTCATCCCTTTCATAATCCTCAGTTTCACCCATGTAGCCACTGTAGATGAATCCTCCAGTCTGCCCTGTCTAAGCACTCCATTGACATTTTCCAGGACTAGTGATGCCACCTCTCACCCTTTAATTTCCCTCCTTCTTTATCATTGTCTAAAACAACTGAACTCCTGAATACTGAGCTGCCAGTCCTGCTTCTCCTGCAACCATGTCTCACTAATGGCTACAATGTCATAACTCCATGTGCTGGTGTGTGCTCTAAGCTCATCCATCTTTCCTGCAATACTCTTTGCATTGAAATAGATGCAACTCAAAACATTATTTCCACTATGCCTTTCAATTCCTACCTCTGTATGTAGGTATAACAATATCTATTCCCACAACCACTTCCCTCCCTACACGGGCGTTCTGGCTCTCATCCCCCAGCAACTCCAGCTTAAATCCCTCAATGCAACACTAGCAAGCCTTCCTGCAAGGATATTAGTCCTATTCCAATTCAGTTGCAAACCGTCCTTGGAAGAGAGTCAAATAATTCAAAATTCCAAAGCCCTCCCTCCTGTGCTATTTGCTTAACCTAAGCATTGAATCCCCTATCACTATATCTTGTCTCTTTCCCCCCAGCCCCACCACTTCCTCTCTAAGCCCAGAGCCAGACTCAGTACCAGAGACCTGACCGATGTGGCTTTCTTCTGCTAGGTCTTCACCCCGCAGTATCCATAGAGGTATGCCTGTTATTGAAGAGAGTGGCCACAGTGGTACACTGCATTGGCTGGCTATCCCCTTTTCCCTTCCAAATGTTCACCCAGTTACCTGTGTCCTTCACCTTAAGTGATACTACCTCGCACTATCGCCTGCCAATCAACCCCTGAGGCTCCCAAATGATCTGGAGTTCACCCAGCTCAAGCTTCAACTCATTAACACAGTCTATTAGAAGCTGCAACTGGCTGCATTTCTTGCAGGTGTAATTGTCAGGGAAATTGGACATCTTCCCTCCTTTCCACATCCCAGAAGAACAGCATTCCACTATCCTTTCTGACATTCCTAACTCTGCAATAAGAAAGAAGGTTACCCAAAATCAACCCTCATTGAAACCTCTTGAGCCAAAGCCTGAACTCCCCACTCTTACTGCCTCACTCACACAATGGCTGTTCTGCTTCTTTTTATTGGTCCTCGCCAAATGCTTAATAACCTTGTGATTTGTGGCACGCAGAACATCTTGACTGCCCCTGCTATGCACCATCAATTCAAAGACTCTAGTGATCTAATTATTTTTAATACTTGAAATAGATATATTAATATAAACACAAGAAAATGCTATTTAATTTAATTTAATTATTTTAACCCCCAAAAATTAGAAGACCATTTATATTAAAATTCTTGAGCTCCTTACTAGATGCCTTTTAAATGCTACCATTAACAAGGCCAGAACCATCTTCAAACAGGGAAGCTTGAAAAATGTTAAAAACATTTGGCACCTCCCAAATGGGATTACTTTTTAAAAGTACATAATTTACAAGGCTATATTAAATCATGTGTGTTTGGGAAGTATGCTATAAATAAATTTGATAATCAGAATGAGTGGATGGATATGTGTAAATAAAACGAAGTACAAGGCACATCATTTGGACAATGACGTTTGCATTAATTTTTTTCCTCTTTAATTCTGAAGTACAGAACAGATTCCTTGAAGATGGCCTGCAGTAAACCTGTAATTCCATATGGCTTCAAGACTATTGTGGAAACACTGGGGAAAACTGTTCTACTGAAACAACCTACAAATATATATCAATTTGCCTCTATCTATTTCAAGGAATTACTAGAGTTTAGAGCTGGTTTGTATTCAGTTCCTTGTTTGTCCTTTATTAAAGGACTAGTTTTTCAACAAAAATTTATGTTTTCAAAAATTCTTCTATCTGAGAAAAGCCTTTTTGGGTCCTTGAGATATTCATTACTTCATTTTGTTTTTACTAATCAAGAAAATGTCTCTATCTTGCAGTTAATCCAATCCTTGATTTAAAAGAACTGGTGAACTTATTCTATGTGAAAAAAGGTATGAAAGCCAAATTTGCATTATTTGGTAAACTTATTAATTTAGAAGGTAAATATTTGCAAGCTGAATTGGTCCATTACTGAAATGAAACCAATCACGAGACTGAATGACGGATTTCAAAGGGACCCTGATTGGCTGCCAACATCAAACTGAAATCCATACAGCTGTGGATTCTGGGGTCATAGAACAAAGAAAGCATGACTACCAAGATCATAATCTCGGGAATGTTTTTATTTCATAACCCCAGTAAAAGTAGGAAATGTCAGCCTTGCCCAGGTTCTACCACTCACCTACAGTGGGCGCCACAATAGTGTAGTGGGTAACGTAATGCTTTACAGTAGCGTGGTGGTTAATGTAGTGCTTTACAGTAATGGTGGGTAACGTAGTGCTTTACAGTAACGTGGTGGGTAACGTAGTGCTTTACAGTAATGGTGGGTAACGTAGTGCTTTACAGTAACGTGGTGGGTAACGTAGTGCTTTACAGTAACGTGGTGGGTAACGTAGTGCTTTACAGTAATGGTGGGTAACGTAGTGCTTTACAGTAACGTGGTGGTCGACGTGGTGCTTTACAGTGGTGTGGTGGTCAACATGGTGCTTTACAGTGGTGTGGTGGTTAACGTGCTTTACAGTAGCGTGGTGGTCAATGTAGTGCTTTACAGTAGCGTGGTGGTCAACGTGGTGCTTTACAGTAGTGTAGTGGTTAACAGTGCTTTACAGTGGTGTGGTGGTCAATGTGGTGCTTTACAGTAGCGTAGTTGTTAACGTAGTGCTTTACAGTAGCGTGGTGGTTAACGTAATGCTTTACAGTAGTGTGGTTAACGTAGTGCTTTACAGTGGCGTGATGGTCAATTTGGTGCTTTACAGTGGTGTGGTGGTCAACGTCGTGCTTTACAGTAGTGTAGTGGTTAACCTAGTGCTTTACAGTAACTTGGTGGTTAACCTAGTGCTTTACAGCGGCGTGGTGATTAACGTGCTTTACAGTAGCGTGGTGGTCAATGTGGTGCTTTACAGCGGCGTGGTGATTAACGTGCTTTACAGTAGCGTGGTGGTCAACGTGGTGCTTTACAGTGGCGTAGTGATTAACGTGCTTTACAGTAGCGTGGTGGTTAACGTAGTGCTTTAGAGTAGCATGGTGGTTAACGTGGTGCTTTACAGCGGTGTGGTGGTTAACGTGGTGCTTTACACGGTGGTCAACGTGGTGCTTTACAGCGGTGTGGTTAACGTGCTTTACAGCGGCGTGGTGGGTAACGTGGCGCTTTACAGCGGCGTGGTGGGTAACGTGGTGCTTTACAGCGGCGTGGTGGTCAATGTGCTGCTTTACAGTGGCGTGGTGGTAAACGTGGTGCTTTACAGTAGTGTAGTGGTTAACCTAGTGCCTTACAGTAACGTGGTGGTTAACCTAGTGCTTTACAGCGGCGTGGTGATTAACGTGCTTTACAGTAGCGTGGTGGTCAACGTGGTGCTTTACAGCGGCGTGGTGATTAACGTGCTTTACAGTAACATGGTGGTTAACGTAGTGCTTTAGAGTAGCATGGTGGTTAACGTGGTGCTTTACAGCGGTGTGGTGGTTAACGTGGTGCTTTACACGGTGGTCAACGTGGTGCTTTACAGCGGTGTGGTTAACGTGCTTTACAGCGGCGTGGTGGGTAACGTGCTTTACAGCGGCGTGGTGGGTAACGTGCTTTACAGCGGGGTGGTGGGTAACGTGGTGCTTTACAGCGGCGTGGTGGTCAATGTGGTGCTTTACAGTGGCGTGGTGGTCAACGTGGTGCTTTACAGTAGTGTAGTGGTTAACCTAGTGCTTTACAGTGGCGTGGTGATTAACGTGCTTTACAGTAGTGTGGTGGTCAACGTGGTGCTTTACAGTGGCATGGTGATTAACGTGCTTTACAGTAGTGTGGTTAACGTAGTGCTTTACAGTGGCGTGGTGATTAACGTGCTTTACAGTAGTGTGGTGGTCAACGTGGTGCTTTACAGTGGCATGGTGATTAACGTGCTTTACAGTAGTGTGGTTAACGTAGTGCTTTAGAGTAGCATGGTGGTTAACGTGCTTTACAGCGGCGTGGTGGTTAACGTGATGCTTTACACGGTGGTCAACGTGGTGCTTTACAGCGGTGTGGTTAACGTGGTGCTTTACAGCGGCGTGGTGGGTAATGTGGTGCTTTACAGCGGCGTGGTGGTTAATGTGGTGCTTTACAGCGGCATGGTGGTTAGCGTGGTGCTTTACATGGTGGTCAACGTGGTGCTTTACAGCGGCATGGTGGTTAATGTGGTGCTTTACAGCGGCGTGGTGGGTAATGTGGTGCTTTACAGCGGCGTGGTGGTTAATGTGGTGCTTTACAGCGGCATGGTGGTTAGCGTGGTGCTTTACATGGTGGTCAACGTGGTGCTTTACAGCGGCGTGGTTAACGTGCTTTACAGCGGCATGGTGGGTAACGTGGCGCTTTACAGCGGCGTGGTGGTTAATGTGGTGCTTTACATGGTGGTCAACGTGCTTTACAGCGGCATGGTTAACGTGCTTTACAGTGGCGTGGTGGGTAACGTGGCGCTTTACAGCGGCGTGGTGGTTAACGTGCTTTACAGCGGCATGGTGATTAACGTGGTGCTTTACAGCGGCGTGGTGTTTAACATGGTGCTTTACAGCGGCGTGGTGTTTAACGTGGTGCTTTACAGTGGCATGGTTAATATAGTGCTTTACAGCGGTGTGGTGGTCAACGTGGTGCTTTACAGCGGCGTGACGGTCAACGTGGTGCTTTACAGCACCAGTGACTCGGGTTTAATTCTGTCACTGGCTGTCAGGAGTTTGTGTGTTCTCCCTGTGATCTCATAGGTTTCTTCCCGGCACTGCAATTTCCTCCCACGTTCCAGGGACATGCGGGTTGGAAAGTTAGTTGATCATATGGGTGGAATTGGACAGTGTGGGCTCAGTGGACTGAAAGGACCTGTTACCGTGCTGTGTCTCTAAATAAATATGAAATACAGATTTACAATTGGATGTGAGATCATTAATCAATTATGTGAGTAAAATGGAGACATCTAACTAAGAAATTTAATCATGTACTGTATCATCTTTTTTGCCAGCGTCCTTGCAAATTGAACAATTATATCTGTAGTTAAAGCTTTGAGCTTAATAGTTAGGTGTGGGAGGAGATTGATTTGAGTACGGATGTAGGATGGGAATAAATCTTTAAAAATAAAAGGGTCAAGTAATGCTACATAACAAAATGACTAATGTTATTCAATGTTTGTTATCCCTCTGCTTCCTCACCTCCTTCCCTTTATTCCATGGTCCACTGTCCTCTCCTATTATATTTTGTCTTTTCAGCCCTTTACCTCTTCCACCTGTCACTTCCCGGTTTATTACTTCATTCTCCCTGCCCCACCCACCTATCCTCCCCCGCACCTGGTCTTACCTATCATCTACTAGCGTGTACTGCTTAATCCCCCCCACCTTCTAATTCTAGCTCCTACACCCCCCGCCCGTCCTGGTGAGGCTTCAGCGCAAAATGTTGCTTTCCTCCATGGATGTTGCCTGGTTTGCTGAGTTCCTCCAGCATTTTGTATGTGTTGTTCAGTAGATGAGACTTGCCTTCTTCAAGGTTTGAAAGATTGAGAGGTGATCACTTTGAAATTTAGAACATTCTTAAAGGGCTGGATGTTTTTTCCAGGTCAAGGAGTCTAGAAGCAAGGATAACAGTCTCAAAATAAAAGTAGTCCATATGGGACTGAGATTAGGATGCTGGGCGTAATATACTGTCATAGTTTGATGACTGTTTAATGAACAGAAAACAGGGTAAGGAGTAAATATGTCATTCAGTTTGAGCTCTGTAACCATTGGGATGCTGCAGGGATCAGTGCTGGGGCCCCAACTGTTCATAGTCCACATTAGTTATTTGTGTAAGGAGTTTGTGCTCAATGTATCCATGTGTAATATGGTGCTTTGTAAAAGTGTTCAGCCCCCAACCCTTTGTTCTCTTAAATGAATATTACAACCAAGGATTTTGATCAATTTAACTGAGAATTATTTGTGAATCACATACTCCTTTGTCACAGTAGAGTCCAAAAAACGAAAAATTATAAAGCATGAAAAACTAAAAATTCAAAAATGTTAGCAGTTCAAAAGTATTCATCACCCAGCTGTGCCAGGTTAGTTGAGGAGTGGTAATGGACAGCTATCTTGAAGTCACACCAGAGATGTTCGATTGGGTAGCATGTGACTTTACTCCACTGCTGCGAAAATTCCCAGACATCACCAAGCCTACATTTTCCACTACAGTCACAAAACATGGGGTTGAGCACCACATTCCCACAATTAGCACGCCAGTCCACACCTGTGCACATAGAATGGACACCCAGATAAGCTGGAAACTGTGAAGGCTGAGTTTGCCAACATGGAGAGACTCGGCATTGTACGCTGGTCAAATAGCCCCTGGGCTTCACCACTCCATGTGGTCCTAAGTCCGATAATGGCTGTTGCCTATATAGTAATTACCAACACCTTAACGATGCCACCACCCCCGATTGTTCCATGGTCCCACACATCCAAGACTTTTCAGCACGTTTAGCCGGAAAGTTAATTTTTTCCAAAGTCGATCTAATATATGGTTTCACAAGTAAAACGAAGTGAGGTGTTTTATGTTTAATGAAACCTGTGGCACATTTTACCGAAACACAAAAGCATGCTAAAAATTTCTGCGTAATAACATCATTAGGTCAGACTAGCCTCTTAAAATGAAACCCCAACTCAATGTTGGTGGTTGTGAATTATGTATATTTCCCCTAATTATGTTACCCTACAGTCCTGCTACAAGATGAACTTCCTCTCCATTTTAAGCTTTCTGGCAGAGGCTAGCAGGTTTCTATCCAAGATCTCTCTGTATTTAGCAGCATTCATCTTCCCAACAACCCTGACCAGATTTCTGTGCTGCTAAAAAACATCCCTATAACAAGATGCTACCTCCTCCATACTGGGATGGTGTTACTTGGCTGATGTGCAGTATGAGATTTACACCACACGCACTGCTTGGTGTTGAGGCCAAAATTTTCCACTTTAGTCTCATCCTTCTTCCACATCTTTACATTATCTCCTAAGTGACACTTTGTAAAGTCCTTACAGGCAAGGTTATGCTCTTTTTTTAGCCAGGCTTCTTCCTTGCCACTCTTCCATAAACACCCTTTTTGTGCAAGACCTTAGAGATTGTCGAGCCATGAACTTAATCTCCAGTTACAGACCTTGACTTCTGCCGCTTACTCAGACCGACTATTGGTGTCACAGTAGTCTCTCACACAAGCGCCATTCTTCTCTAGTGACCAAGCTTAGAAGGATGACCTGACCTAGGCAGCGTGGCTGTGGTTTCATATTGTTCCACCCTTTCATGATGGACTTCACTGAGCTCTGAGGTATGTTTGGTCCCTTCGAGATGGTTTTGTACTCTTCCCCAAGTTTGTGCTTCTCTGTTATCATTTGCCCGACTTGTCTTGAATGCTCTTTTGTTTTCATTTTGGGTTAGTCTGTTAAAAATCTTACTATCGGACCTTACAGAGAGAGGGGTATTTATTCTGATGAATTCATTGAAAACAGGTGATCCTCCAATTTTGTACATCAACAAATTGGGTGAGTTGATAAGGTAATGCCCTATTCTCACTGTTACCATCAGGTAGGAGGTACAGAAGCATGGAGGCACACACTCAGCGATTCAGGAACAGCTTCTTCCCCTCTGCCATCCGATTACTAAATAGACATTGAATCCTTGGACACTACCTCACTTTTTTAACATATACTATTTCTGTATTTTTGCATGATTTTTAATCTATTTGATATACATATACTGTAATTTATTTATTATTATTTTATTTTTTCTTCTATATTATGTATTGTCTTGAACTGCTACTCTTAAGTTAACAAATCTCACAACACATGCCGGTGATAATAAATGTGATTCTGATTCTAATATACAGTATTGCACCTGAGGAAAACGAGGCTAGCAGTTACAAAGGGGATGAATACTTTTTCAGCCTCACAATTTTGTTTTTTAGTTTTTAGTAAATTGTTGACAGGTTTTGGAATTTTTCTCTTGTAGATTAGTTCAAAAAATTTTACTTCAATATATTTTAAATTTAGAAAATGAGACAGTAAAGTGTGAAAATAGTTGTGGGGTCTGAATACTTTTTGAAGACCCTCTATATCGATGTTTGCTGATGTGATTGCTTGACACATTATCAACGTTTAAATATCATCTCAATAAGTACATGGGTAGGAGAGGTTTCAAATGCTGTGCGCCAAATCCATCAGAGGGGCCTAGCTTGCTGGACAACACAGTCAGCGTGGACAAGTTGGGCTGTAAGACCTGTGACCATGCTGCAAGACTGTGATTCTAATATCTCACTGTTCCTGATAAGAAGTTGTGAAAACGCAAGTCACTATCTTTGAGCAGACAACCTGCAGATACTGTTCAGACCTTGTTTAGATTGCTTAGTCTTTCAAAGGATGTGGTCATTGCTAGCAATTTATTAAACATTTATAACTGTCTCTGAATTGAAAAAGCAGTTTAGAAGTTAACAGCATTGAGGAGTCTGGAATTATATAGAGGTCAGACCTTCCCCTGAAGGTCATTACTGAATCAGAAAGGTTTTAATAACATCTCGGTACTTTCATGGTTTCATCACTGAGCTTGGGTTTGTTTGTTTAATTCCAGATTTATTATTTAAGTTTGAATTCCTCAGGTGGCATGGTTGGACTCAAACTCATGTCCATGAATCATTGGTTCAAAATTCTAGCTTTCGGCCAGTAACTTAAGGATCATAGATAATATAGGAAAGGTAATTGGATTCTGATATTAAGTTTTAAAATATTACTGTGGCTTAAAGCAAAACTACATGTGATATTTGGTTGTATTTTTTCGATAAGTAGTGATAACGGAAGATTCAGAGCACAGGACAGCATCTGAAGAGCCAGCTGGTGAGAATGACCTAAATGTAACTCTACCCTGCAATTTGTTTGTAACCATTGACCAGAAAGTTTGCTTCCCTATTGAAAGCCCTTCATCAGAAGATGTTTCCATTACACATGAGGACTTGATGCCAAAAGTATCAATTTCAGATGTAAGCATTAATAAACCTAACACAGAATTCGAAACGGAGATCGCTGAAACGGCTGCTGAAGATAAACCTTGTTTTGTGTATCTTTACACAAGTTCAATGCACCAGGATGCTTATGTTTGTCCAGATGTTCCTTCAGTCAAGCAAAAAGATAAATTAGGGAACGTTGAGCATGAACCAGCTCACACTGAAGATGTAACATCGCAAGTGACAGAAAAAGGCTCCCATGCTAACCGCACGTGTACGTCTTATGAATTCAACAGCATTCCAATTCTGACTCGGAAAAAACAAGCTCAGATTTACAGAAGCATGAACTGGCAAACATCTGGTCGCAAGGGTCGAAAGACTGCTTGTAAATCGGCATCTTTTCCCATTCATCATGCTCTTTCATCAGATATGGCAATGATCCAGAAACCAATCCATCTGACTCACAAAACAGTCCCAATTAATTCTGAGGCAATTTCTACCTATGCTGAGCACTTTCCAGTCCTGCCCACTGACTTATCAGTGCTGGATAATTACAAGCATCATTTAATTTTTCTGGAGAAAGATTCATCTCCCATAGAAGTAGCACCAGCCGATAAGGAATTTCATCAGAATTCGCTGGCACAAATTGTTGATGCCACACCAGGTGACCATAAAAAGCATCTTGAGAAATGTAATTCCCATGAATGTTCCTCTGTCCTTGAAACTGGAAGAGTTAAATGGAAGGTATCAGGAAAATTATATGAAAGTTTGCAGAACACTGTGAAAACAAATGTCAATGAGACACATACAAACGAGATGGAATATGTAAAAGAAACTGGTAAGTTTTTGTTTAGGTATATTTGTGTTAAATTTTACTGAGCCTGGAATTAATGCAGCTTCTGCTTAACGATGTTGATCATCAGCTTTGTATTTTATCTGTTATGCATCCAAAAGAAGGAAATGTTAAAGCAAAAGCATCATGTATGTATCAGGGACAGTAATGGACGGAGGCACCTGAAGAGTACACATGCATAGTTCATTGAAAGTGACAGATAGACTGGTGAAAAAAGTGATTTGGATATTGGCTTTCATAAATCAGATCACTGAGTGTAGGAATTAGAATGTTAAATTGCAGTTGTATACAATATGTCTGGTGAGGCTGCTCTTGGAGCATTGTGTACAGTTTTAGCCCCCCTATTATAGGAAAGACAGAGTGAAACTGGAAAAAGTGCAGATTCTATGACTCTAAAATATTTACAAGGATATTGCCAGGACTAGAAGGCCTGAGTTATTGGGAGAGGTTGACTAGGCTGGATCTTAATTCTTTGCAATGTAGAAGAATAATGGATAACATTATGGACGTGTTTAAAATTGAGAGGCATCAATAAAGTGGATGGTAACAATGTTTTCTCCAGGGTTGGAGAGCCGAAAAATATGGAGCAGAGATTTAGGGTGAGGGGGAAAGGTTTAGAAGTGGACTGAGGGGCAACATTTTCACCCAGAGGGTGGTGAGTGTATAGAATGAGCTACTGAGGAAGTAATTGAGGCAGGTACAGTAGTGTAAATTAAGAAGCACTTGAATGATAAGTACATGGAGAGGAGGGGCTTAGCGGAATATGGGTCAACGTTACATTTCTTTATCTCAAAATACCCTAGCATATTAACGCATCTCCCTATCCTCCATGTTCTTCTCCTGAGTAAATACCGATGCAGAGAACTAATTTAGGACCTCACCCATATCCTCTGCCTCTAAGCACATTGCTTTTTAATCCTTGAGCGGTCCTGCCCTCTCCCTAGTTATCTTCTTGCTCTTGATGTATATTTAGAATGCCTTAAGATTCTCTTTAGTCCTACTTGCTAAGGGCACTTCCTTTTTATATATTTGTATTAAGGGCAGTGTAAAGAAGGTTCACCAGGCTTTAGATGTTTCAGAAAGGACAGGGAGGGAGGCAAAAGAGGTGGGGGCATAGCACTGTTGATCAGGGATAGTGTCACGGCTGCAGAAAAGGAGGAGGTCATGGAGGGGTTGTCTGCAGAGTCTCTGTGGGTGGAAGTTAGAAAGAGGAAGGGATCAATAACTCTACTGGGTGTTTTTTATAGACCACCCAATAGTAACAGGGACATTGAGGAGCAGATAGGGAGACAGATCCTGGAAAGAAGTAATAATAACAGAGTTGTCATGGTGGGAGATTTTAATTTCCCAAATATTGATTGGCATCTCCCTAGAGCAAGGGGTTTAGATGGAGTGAAGTTTGTTAGGTGTGTTCAGGAAGGTTTCTTGACACAATATGCAGGTAAGCCTACAAGAGGAGAGGCTGTACTTGATCTGGTATTGGGAAATGAACATGGTCAGGTGTCAGGTCGCTCAGTGGGAAAGCATTTTGGAGATGGTGATCACAATTCTATCTCCTTTATCATAGCATTGGAGAGGGATCGGAACAGACAAGGGAAACGCTTAATTGGAGTAAGGGATATATGAAGCTATCAGGCAGGAACTTGGAAGCATGAATTGGAAACAGATGTTCTCAGGGAAACGAATGGAAGAAATGTGGCAAATGTTCAGGGGATATTTGTGTGGGGTTCTGCATAGGTACGTTCCAATGAGACAGGGAAAGGATGGTAGGGTACAGGAACCATGGTGTACAAAGGCTGTTGTAAATCTAGTCAAGAAGAAAAGAAGAGCTTATGAAAGGTTCAAAAAACTAGGTAATGATAGGAATCTAGAAGATTATAAGGCTAGCAGGAAGGAGCTTAAGAATGAAATTGGGAGAGCCAGGAGGGGCCATGAGAAGACCTTGGTGGACAGGATTAAGGAAAACCCCAAGGCATTCTACAAGTATGTGAAGAGCAAGAGGATAAGATGTGAGAGAATAGGACCAATCAAGTGTGACAGTGGAAAAGTATGTATGGAACTGGAGGAGTTAGCAGAGGTACTTAATGAATACTTTGCTTCAGTATTCACTACTTATAAGGATCTTGGTGATTGTAGGGATGACTTGCAGTGGACTGAAAAGCTTGAGCATGTAAGTATGAAGGAAGAGGATGTGCTGAAGCTTTTGGAAAACATTAAGTTAAGTAAGTCACCGGGACCCGACGAGATGTACTCCAGGCTACTGTGGGAAGTGAGGGAGGAGATTGCTAAGTCTCTGGCGATGATCTTTGCATCATCAATGAGGACGGGAGATGTTCCGGAGGATTGAAGATTTGTGGATGTTGTCCCCTTATTCAAGAAAGGGAGTAGAGATATCCCAGGAAATTATCGATTACTGAGTCTTACTTCAGTGGTTGGTAAATTGATGGAGAAGATCCTGAGAGGCAGGATTTATGAACATTTGGAGAGGCATAGTATGATTAGGAATAGTCAGCATGGCTTTGTTAAAAAAAAAAGGTCGTGCCTTACGAGCCTGATTGAAATTTTTGAGGATGTGACTAAACACATTGATGAAGGTAGAGCCGTAGATGTAGTGTATATGCATTTCAGCAAGGCATTTGATAAGCTACCCCATGGAAGGCTTATTGAGAAAGTAAGGAGGCATGGGATCCAAGGGGACGTTGCTTTGTGGATCCAGAACTGGCTTGCCCACAGAAGGCAAAGACTGGTTGTAAACGGGTCATATTCTGCATGGAGGCCAGTGACCAGTGGTGTGCCTCAGGGATCTGTTCTGGGACCCCTACTCTTTGTGATTTTTATAAATGACCTGGAAGGGGAAGTGGAGGGGTGGGTTAGTAAATTTGCTGATGACACAAAGGTTGGGGGTGTTGTGGATAGTGTGGAGGCCTGTCAGAGGTGACAGCGGGACATTGATAGGATGCAAAAGTGCACTGAGAAATGGCAGATGGAGTTCAACCCAGATAAGTGTGAAGTGGTTCATTTTGGTAGGTCAAATATGATGGCAGAATACAGCCTTAATGGTAAGACTCTTGGCAGTGTGGAGGATCAGAGGGATCTTGGGGTCAGAGTCCATAGGACACTCAAGGCTGTTGTGCAGGTTGACTCTGTGGTTAAAAAGGCATACGATGCATTGGCCTTCATCAATCTTGGGACTGATTTTAAGAGCCGAGAGGTAATGTTGCAGCTGCATAGGACCCTGGTCAGACCCCACTACTGTGCTCAATTTTGGTCGCTTCACTACAGGGAGAATGTGGAAACCATAGAAAGGGTGCAGAGGAGATTTACAGGGATGTTGCCTGGATTGGGGAGCATGCCTTATGAGATTAGGTTGAATGAACTCTGCCTTTTCTCCTTAGAGTGGCAGAGAATGAGCAGTGACCTGATAGAGGTGTACAAGATAATGAGAGGCATTGATCATGTGGATAGTCAGAGGCTTTTTCCCAGGGCTGAAATGGCTAGCGCGAGAGGGCACAGTTTTAAGGTGCTTGGAAGTAGGTACAGAGGAAATGTCAGGGGTAAGTTTTTTACGCAGAGTGGTGAGTGTGTGGAATGGGCTGCCGATGGTGGTGTTGGAGGCGGAAACGATAGGGTCTTTTAAGAGACTCCTGGATCGGTACATGGAGCTTAGAAAAATAGAGGGCTATGGGTAAGCCTAGGTAGTTCTAAGGTAAGGACATGCTAGGGCCTGTATTTTGCTGTAGGTTTTCTATGTTTCTGTGTTAATTCCTGAGATGAAGAGGTCTTATGAAGAAAATTTGTATTTGTTGGACTTGTATTCGTATTGCATTGAAATATAGTGTATTGAAGGGGGTAATTTAATTTGCACTGTAATGTCAAGAAATGATGGTAGTACTCGATACAGCAAAGGCTTTGGACCTGGAAAAAATCCTCGGCTGTACACCTGTAATGAACCAGGGGTGATTAGAGAGATTGAGGTGAAGGAATCCTTAGGAGGCGGTGATCATAACATGATTGAGTTCACTCTGAGATTTGAGAAAGAGAAGCCAAAATCTGATGTGTCAGTCTTTCAGTGGAGTAAGGAAATTACAGTGGCATGAGAGAGGAACTGGTCAAAGTTGACTGGAAAGGGACACTAGCGGGATGGACGGCAGAGCAGGAGTGGCTGGAGTTTATGCGAGAAGTGAGGAAGGTGCAAGACAGATATATTCCAAAAAAAGAAGAAATTTTCGAATGGAAAAAGGATGCAACCATGGTTGACAAGAGAGGTCAAAGCCAAAGTTAAAGCAAAAGAGAGGGCATACAAGGAAACAAAGATTAGTGGGAAGAGAGAGGATTGGGAAGTTTTTAAAAGCTTTCAAAAGGAAACTAAGAAGGTCATTAAGAGGGAAAAGATGACCTACGAAAGGAAGCTAGAAAATAATATCAGAGAGGATACTAAAAGCTTTTTCAAGTATATAAGGAGTGAAAGACAGGTGAGAGTAGATATAGGACCGATAGAAAATGATGCTGGAGAAATTGTAATGGGAGATAAGGAGATGGCAGAGGAACTGAACGAGTATTTTGCATCAGTCTTCACCGAGGAAGACAGCAGTATGCCGGACACTCAAGGGTGGCAGGGAAGAGAAGTGTGCGCAGTCACAATTACGGCAGAGAAAATACTCAGGAAGCTGAATAGTCTAAGGGTAGATAAATCTCCTGGACCAGATGGAATGCACCCTCGTGTTCTGAAGGAAGTAGCTGTGGAGATTGCGGAGGCATTAGCAATGATCTTTCAAAAGTCAATAGATTCTGGCATGGTTTCGGAGTACTGGAAGATTGCAAATGTCACTCCGCTATTTAAGAAGGGGGCAAGGAAGCAAAAAGTAAATTATAGACCTTTTAGCTTGACATCGGTGGTTGGGAAGTTGTTGGAGTCGATTGTCAAGGATGAGGTTATGGAGTACCCGGAGGCATATGACAAGACAGGCAGTACTTAGCATGGTTTCCTTAAAGGAAAATCCTGCCTAACAAACATATTTTAATTTTTTTAGGAAATTACAAGTAGGCTAGACAAAGGAGATGCAGTAGATGTTGCGTATTTGGATTTTCAGAAGGCCTTTGACAAGGTGCTGCACGTGAGGCTACTTAACAAGATAAGAGCCTATGGAATTACGGGAAAGTTACATACGTGGATAGAGTGTTGGCTGATTGGCAGGAAACAGAGAGTGGGAATAAAGGGATCCCATTCTGGTTGGCTGCTGGTTACCAGTGGTGTTCCACAGGGGTCCGTGTTGGGGCCGCTTCTTTTTACATTGTACATCAACGATTTGGATTATGGAATAGATGGCTTTGTGGCTAAGTTTGCTGATGATACAAAGATAGGTGGAGGGGCCGGTAGTGCTGAGGAAACGGAGAGTCTGCAGAGAGACTTGGATAGATTGGGAGAATGGGCAAAGAAGTGGCAAATGAAATACAATGTTGGAAAGTGTGTGGTCATGCACTTTGACAGAAGAAATAAACGGGCAGACTATTATTTAAACAGGGAAAGAATTCAAAGTTCTGAGATGCAACGGGACTTGGGAGTCCTCGTGCAGGATACACTTAAGGTTAACCTCCAGGTTGAGTCGGTGGTGAAGGAGGCGAATGCAATGTTGGCATTCATTTCTAGAGGAATAGAGTATAGGAGCAGGGATGTGATGTTGAGGCTCTACAAGGCTGGTAAGACCTCACTTGGAGTACTGTGTGCAGTTTTGGGCTCCTTATTTATGAAAGGATATGCCGACATTGGAGGGAGTTCAGAGAAGATTCACTGGAATGATTCTGGGAATGAGAGGGTTAACATATGAGGAACGTTTGACCACTCTTGGACTGTACTCCTTGGAGTTTAGAAGAATGAGGGGAGACCTCACAGAAACATTTTAAATGTTGAAAGGCATGGACAGAGTGGATGTGGCAAAGTTATTTCCTGTGGTGGGGGAGTCTGGTATGAGAGGGCATGACTTAAGGATTGAAGGGCACCCATTCAGAATAGGGATGCAAAGAAATTTTTTTAGCCAGAGGGTGGTGAATCTGTGGAATTTGTTGCCATGGGCGGCAGTGGAGGCCAAGTCATTGGGTGTATTTAAGACAGGGATTGATAGGTATCTGAGTAGCCAGGGCATCAAAGGTTATGGTGAGAAGGCGGGAGAGTGGGACTAAATGGGGGAATGGATCAGCTCATGATAAAATGGCGGAGCAGACTCGATGGACCAAATGGCTGACTTCAGCTCCTTTGTCTTGTGGTCTCATCCCAGAACTAACTGTGCCTCTTGCCATGGCGTTTCAGAACAATAACAGACGATGTGAAACATGACCCAGGTATATTGTGGCCACATAAAACTGGACAAATAATATTCATCCAACTTGTCCATTCTCAATTATCAGTAAAATGATTGAAAGTATCAGTGCCATTGCTTTAAATACAGTAGGTACTGCCTTACCAATAACCAGTATGTCAGTGTCTAGTTTGTTATGTCAAGACCAGTTGGCTCCAGATCTTAGCATGGCTTTAGTTCAAGCATGGAACAAGGTGAGGTAAGAGACAATGCTCTGGACGCCAAGGGAACCCTAACCAGGTGTGGCATCAGGAACCCTGGTAAAACTGACGCCAAAGACATCAAGAGGAAAACACTTCACTGGTTGGAGTCTTTCCTCTAACCAGCTGTTGAGGGGGAGGTTAATCATCCCAGCCCTCTTTTCCCCCCCCCCCACAGGATATCATTGGAGTTCCTAGACCTATCCATCTTAGCTGCTCCATCAGTACCTTCACTCCATCTTTAGACATTAAGATGTTGAAGCAAAATTAGGCCACTTGGCTGATTGAGTCTGCTGCACTATTCAATCATGGTTGATTCTGTTTTCAACCCCAGTCTCCTGTTATCTCTCTGTAACCCTAAACCCTCTTACCAGTCAAGAAGCTTATGAATCGCTGAAGTTAGAAGTGGGGATATTCTCTGAAGAGTCAACAGTGTTGAATCCCATTAGCAATTCTTCAAAATAAATTGTCCATGCCTCTGTGTGGTTAGAATGTAACAACATTTCAGGCTTGGACTGATGTGGAAAGTATATGTTGCTTACTAGGTAATGGACACTTCCAACAAGACACAGTCTAGCCATCTGCCCCTGACTTCAATGGCTTTGTCATTGCTGAGCAGCAAAATCTTGGAAGTTTCTGAGATAAGAAACTCAACTGGAGCAGCCCCATAAATGCTGAATAAGTCAAGATTACTTGCCTGGATGAGTGCTGTTCCAAAAGGAACATATAAGAAGCTTAATACTACCCACTTTCCACCCTAAACATTAATCCCTCCTCAGTTGGGAAACTGTGGCTGTAGTGTGTGGCATCCATATAATGCACTGCAGTTACTAACTAGCATAGAATTACACAGTCATAACAGGCATAGGTGAGTGAAAAGCTAGTTTGTCATGGTAATGTTTAAAACCAAAGAGCATGGATGTAAGAAGCAAGTTTAAAGGGAACTTGGGGGCAAATTTTACACACACAGTAGCTGGAATGAGTGCCAGGGTAGATTGGGGCAGGAATAAAGTTTAAGAGACATCTAGACTGTTATTTGAATGAATAAGGCATAGAGGGATATGGTATTAATGCAGGTAAGGAATTACTATAGATGGGAGTGATGGTCAGCATAGTTGAGTCAGAAGGGCTGTTTTAAGGAGTGTGCTTGCTGATTTTAATGAATCGTAATGAATCCCTAAAATTGAACCCAAACTCAAATCTCTAAATAAAGTTCAAGCAAAAGTCAGAGAGTAAAAGAAATATAACCAGGAAAGAAAAATGTAGTCATTGCTGTGTTTTAAATCCATCGCAGGTTCATTTTTTATGAGGAAATTCACTAATTTGTCTTTACAGTGAACTTCCTTTCCTACTTTTCATAGTTTTTAGTCAGGAAGGCCAAACACAATGTTCTGTTATGTACATCAAATTCTCATGCCAATAGGTTCCCTTAGAAAATTATTTGTAGATCCTCCTTCTTCACCCCTCTGGTCCACCATGCTTTGCCCTGGGAAAGACTGATTCCACCTGCTCAGAGCTGCCATTGACACTTGGAAAGACTCCAAGAGAACTCCTGCAATGAAGGCTAGAGATGATGAGAAATAAGAGCAGGAATAAGCTATGTGGCACCTTAAGCCTGCCCCACCATTCACGAAGACCGTGATCACCCTTTAATCATTGACCTCAGCTCCGTCTTCCTGCCTACTTTCCCTGTAGTTTAACAGTTATCTCAGCCGTCATGAGAAGGTATAGAAGGATGCTGGATGTTGCCATGGAAGCTGCCTCCTGGTGTTTGATTCATTAACCCATCTTATTGAAAAGCAGATTAATCAATGACGACTGACAGGGGAAGATTATTCAGAAAAACATCTCTACTTGAAACCTTAATTAGTTTTTTTTTTGAACTGTTTTGAAGATAATCCTATTAGTTGTTTCAGTATGTGAATTAAATTTTGATTGAGTTAATAACGGAAAATAAGATTATTATGAATGGGCAAAAAGGTTGGCACAGGCTTGGGGCAAAAGGCTTGTTCTTAGACCATAAGACACAGGAGCAGAATTAGGCCATTTGGCCCATCGAGTCTCTGCCATTCAATCATAGCTGACACTTTTTTCCCCTCTTCATCCCCATTCCCCCACAACCTTTGATGCCATGTCCAATCAGGAATCTATCGATCTTTGCCTTAAATACACCCAATGATCCGGCCTCCAAAGCTGCATGTGGTAACAAATTCCACAAATTCACCGCCCTCTGGCTAAGGAATTTTCTCCGCATCTTTGTTTTAAATGGACGCCCCTCTATCCTGAGGCTGTGCTCTCTTGTTCTATACTCCCCCACCATGGGAAACATTTTTGTGCTGTGCAACTCCATGACTTTATGGCAGGGAATGATGGTCATTGAATTGAAGTTGCTAGTGTGGCCGTTCAAGATTGTTTAATGTAATTTCCTGTATACAAGTGTAAAGGAGAACAAAATAATTGTTGCTCCAGATCCAATGCAGCACAAAATTTTAAAAAAACAAAAGATAAAGAACACAGTAATAATATAAACGCAACAAATATAAATACATAAGATAGCTTATATATGTTGAATGTATGTGCATAAAGTGATACCAGACTGTATATGAGGTGACTGACAGGAAATAATAAAGTAGTGTGAAGTTAGTGGGCAGAGGCAATGATCAGCCTCATTGCTCGGGGAAAGTAACTGTTTTTGAGTCTGGTGGTCTGGCGTGGATGCTACATTGCTTGCTCCCTGATGGGAGTGGGACAAACAGTTCATGAGCAGGGTTGATGGGATTTTTTATGATGTTATAGAACATAGAATAGTACAGCACAGTACAGGCCCTTTGGCCAACATTGTCCTGCTGACCCTCAAACCCTGCCTCCCATATAACCCCCCACCTTAAATTCCTCCATATACCTGTCTAGTAGTCTCTCAAATTTCAATAGTGTATCTGCCTCCACCACTGACTCAGGCAGTGTATTCCATGCACCAACCACTCTCTGAGTAAAAAAACCTTCCTCTAATATCCCCCTTGAACTTCCCACCCCTTACCTTAAAGCCATGTCCTCTTGTATTGAGCAGTGGTGCCCTGGGGAAGAGGTGCTGGCTATCCACTCTACCTATTCCTCTTAATATCTTGTATACCCTTATCATGTTTCCTCTCATCCTCCTTCTCTCCAAAGAGTAAAGCCTTAGCTCCTTTAATCTCTGATCATAATCTATACTCTCTAAAACAGGCAGCATCCTGGTAAATCTCCTCTGTACCCTTTCTAATGCTTCCACATCCTTCCTATAGTGAGGCGACCAGAACTGGACACAGTACTCCAGGTGTGGCCTAACCAAAGTTTTATAGAGCTGCATCATTACCTCGCGACTCTTAAACTCTGTCCCCCGACTTATGAAAGCTAACACCCCATAAGCTTTCTTAACTACCCTATCTACCTGTGAGGCAACTTTCAGGGATCTGTGGATATGTACCCCCCGATCCCTCTGCTTCTCCGCACTACCAAGTATCCTGCCATTTACTTTGTACTCTGCCTTGGAGTTTGTCCTTCCAAAGTGTACCACCTCACACTTCTCTGGGTTGAACTCCATTTGCCACTTCTCAGCCCACTTCTGCAACCTATCAATGTCTCTCTGCAATCTTCAACAATCCTCTACACTATCTACAACACCACCAACCTCTGTGTCGTCTGCAAACTTGCCAACCCACCCTTCTACCCCCACATCCAGGTCGTTAATAAAAATCACGAAAAGTAGAGGTCCCAGAACCCATCCTTTTGGGACACCACTAGTCACAACCCTCCAATCCGAATGACCTCCCTCCACCACAACCCTCTGCCTTCTGTAGGTAAGCCCAATTCTTAATCCACCTGGCCAAACTTCCCTGGATCCCATGCCTTCTGATTTTCTGAATAAGCCTACCGTGTGGAACCTTGTCAAATGCCTTACTAAAATCCATATAGATCACATCCACTGCACTATCCTCATCTACATGCATGGTCACCTCCTCAAAGAACTCTATCAGGCTTGTTAGACATGAACTGCCCTTCACAAAGTCATGTTGACTGTCCCTGATCAGACCATGATTCTCTAAATGCCCATAGATCCTATCTCTAATAATCTTTTTCAACAGCTTTCCCACCACAGACGTAAGGCTCACTGGTCTATCATTACCCGGACTATCCCTACTACCTTTTTTGAACAAGGGGACATTTGCCTCCCTCCCTCCAATCCTCCGGTACCATTCCCGTAGACAACGTGGACATAAAGATCCTAGCCAGAGGCTCAGCAATCTCTTCCCTCGCCTCATGGAGCAGCCTGGGGAATATTCCGTCAGGCCCCGGGGACTAATGTATTCCGTCCTAACGGATTTTAATAACTCCAACACCTCCTCTCCCTTAATATCAACATGCTCCAGAACATCAACCTCACTCATATTGTCCTCATCGTCACCTCTCATTGGTGAATACCGAAGAGAAGTATTCATTGACGACCTTGCTCACTTCCACAGCCTCCATGCACATCTTCCCACCTTTATCTCTAATCCGTCCTACCTTCACTCCTGTCATCCTTTTTTTCCTCACATAATTGAAGAATGCCTTGGGGTTTTCCTTTACCGTACTTGCCAAGGCCTTCTCATGCCCCCTTCTTGCTCTTCTCAGCCCCTTCTTAAGCTCCTTTCTTGCTTCCCTATATTCCTCAATAGACCCATCTGATCCTTGCTTCCTAAACCTCATGTATGCTGCCTTCTTCCACCTGACTAGATTTTCCACCTCACTTGTCACCCATGGTTCCTTCACCCTACCATTCTTTATCTTCCCCACTGGGACAAATTTATCCCTAACATCATATAAGAGATCTCTAAACATCGACCACATGTCCATAGTATATTTCCCTGCAAAAACATCATCCCAATTCACACCCTGAAGTTCTAGCTTGATAGCCTCATAATTTGCCTTTCCCCAATTAAAAATTTTCCTGTCCTCTCTGATTCTATCCTTTTCCATGATAATGCTGAAGGCCAGGGAGCGGTGGTCACTCTCCCCCAGATGTTCACCCACTGAGAGATCTGTGACCTGACCTGATCTGTTACCTAATACTAGATCTAGTATGGCATTCCCCCTAGTCGGCCTGTCAACATATTGTGACAGGAATCCATCCTGGACACACTTAACAAACTCTGCCCTGTCCAAACCCTTGGAACTAATCAGGTGCCAATCAATATTAGGGAAGTTAAAGTCACCCATAATAACAATCCTGCTATTTTTGCACCTTTCTAAAATCTGCCTCCCAATCTGCTCCACGGTATCTCTGCTGCTGCCAGGGGGCCTATAGAATACTCCCAATAGAGCAACTGCTCCCTTTCTGTTCCTGACTTCCACCCATACTGACTCAAAAGAGGATCCTGCTACATTACCCACCCTTTCTGTAGGTGTAATAGTATCCTTGACCAGTAATGCCACCCCTCCTCCCCCTTTTCGCCCCTCTCTATCCCTTTTAAAGCACTGAAATCCAGGAATATTGAGAATCCATTGTTGGCTCTTTTCCAGCACCTTTCTGTATAAATGTACTTGATTTTGGTGATGTGTTGGGCAGGTTTGACTACCCATTGCCTTCCTGTTGCTGCAGTGTAGTTACTGTAACGTGCAGTGATACAGCTTGTCAGGATGCTCTCTACTGCATATCTGTAGAATGATGTGAGTATAGTATTGATGTGCAAAGTCCAGTTCTCTTCAGCCTCCTCAGAAAGTTGAGGTTGGTGAGTTTTCCTGACTGTGTAGAATGTGTTTTGGACAATGAGAGGTTCTTCGTGATATGCACTTGCAGGAGTTTGAAATTGTTTGCAGGTTTCCACTGCTGTGCCACCAATACGAAAAGGGGTTGTGAGTGGTGTGAGTTCTGAAGTTAGTAGCCTGCTCCTTAGTCTTGTTGACATTAAGGAAGAGATTATTTGCCTGGCACCAGGCCTCAAGCTTCTTTACCTTCTTCCTTTTTGTGAGCTGCCTTAATTGTTGTTGGTGATGAGCCCCACCACTGTTGTCATTGGCAAACTTAACGATGTGATAGCTGGGACGTTTGGCTGTGCAGTCATATGTGAGCAGAATGTACAGCAATGGACTCAGCATACAGCCATGGGGGGGGCAGCCATGGGGGGGCACCCATGTTGAGGATGCCATAGAAACATAGAAAATAGGTGCAGGAGTAGGCCATTCGGCCCTTCGAGCCTGCACCGCCATTCACTATGATCATGGCTGATCATCCAACTCAGAACCCTGCACCAGCCTTCCCTCCATACCCCCTGACCCCCGTAGCCACAAGGGCCATATCTAACTCCCTCTTAAATATAGCCAATGAACTGGCCTCAACTGTTTCCTGTGGCAGAGAATTCCACAGATTCACCACTCTCTGTGTGAAGAAGTTTTTCCTCATCTCGGTCCTAAAAGGCTTCCCCTTTATCCTCAAACTGTGACCCCTTGTTCTGGACTTCCCCAACATTGGGAACAATCTTCCTGCATCTAGCCTGTCCAATCTCTTTAGGATTTTATACGTTTCAATCAGATCCCCCCTTAATCTTCTAAATTCCAACAAGTATAAGCCTAGTTCATCCAGTCTTTCATCATATGAAAGTCCTGCCATCCCAGGAATCAATCTGGTGAACAGTCTTTGTACTCCCTCTATGGCAAGGATGTCTTTCCTCAGATTAGGGGGCCAAAACTGCACACAATACTCCAGGTGTGGTCTCACCAAGGCCTTGTACAACTGCAGTAGTACCTCCCTGCTCCTGTACTCGAATCCTCTTGCTATAAATGCCAGCATACCATTCGCCTTTTGCGCCGCCTGCTGTACCTGCATGCCCACTTTCAATGACTGGTGTACAATGACACCCAGGTCTCGTTGCACCTCCCCTTTTCCTAATCGGCCACCATTCAGATAATAATCTGTTTTCCTATTTTTGCCACCAAAGTGGCTAACTCTACATTTATCCACAATAAATTTCATCTGCCATGAATTTGCCCACTCACCTAACCTATCCAAGTCACCCTGCATCCTCTTAGCATCCTCCTCACAGCTAACACTGCTGCCCAGCTTCGTGTCATCCGCAGACTTGGAGATGCTGCATTTAATGCCCTCATCCAAGTCATTAATATATATTGTAAACAACTGGGGTCCCAGCACTGAGCCTTGCGGTACCCCACTAGTCACTGCCTGCCATTCTGAAAAGGTCCCGTTTATTCCCACTCTTTGCTTCCTGTCTGCCAACCAATTCTCTATCCACATCAATACCTTACCCCCAATACCATGTGCTTTAAGTTTGCACACTAAACTCCTGTGTGAGACCTTGTCAAAAGCCTTTTGAAAATCCAAATATACCACATCCACTGGTTCTTCCCTATCCACTCTACTAGTTACATCCTCAAAAAATTCTATGAGATTCGTCAGACATGATTTTCCTTTCACAAATCCATGCTGACTTTGTCCGATGATTTCACCGCTTTCCAAATGTGCAGTTATCACATCTTTGATAACTGACTCTAGCAGTTTCCCCACCACCGATGTTAGGCTAACCGGTCTATAATTCCCTGGTTTCTCTCTCCCTCCTTTTTTAAAAGTGGGGTTACATTAGCCACCCTCCGATCCTCAGGAACTAGTCCAGAATTACCACTAATGCATCCACTATTTTTTGGGCTACTTCCTTAAGCACTCTGGGATGCAGACCATCTGGCCCTGGGGATTTATCTGCCTTTAATCCCTTCAATTTACCTAACACCACTTCTCTACTAACATGTATTTCCCTCAGTTCCTCCATCTCACTGGACCCTCTGTCCCCTACTATTTCTGGAAGATTATTTATGTCCTCCTTAGTGAAGACAGAACCAAAGTAATTATTCAATTGGTCTGCCATGTCCTTGCTCCCCATAATCAATTCACCTGTTTCTGTCTGTAGGGGACCTACATTTGTCTTAACCAATCTTTTTTCTTTTCACATATCTATAAAAGCTTTTACAGTCAATTTTTATGTTCCCCACCAGTTTTCTCTCAATCTTTTTTCCCCTTCCTAATTGGTCTTTATGGCAGGGAATGATGTTCATTTAATTCAAGTTGCTAGTGTGATAGTTTCACATTATTGTAACAAATGAGTATGCTCAGACTATAGGACTAAGGGACTTTATTAAGTAGAGATGAGAAGAGACTTTACATTCTGATCTCTTCCCCCCCCCCACCCCCCACTAATAGTAAGGCATACAGTACTGAAACAGGCTTTTTGGCCCAACTAGTTCATGTTGACCAAAATTTCCCATCTAAGCTAGACTCATTTGCCCATTTTGCTCATATCCTTCTTAGCCTTTCCTCTTTATGCATTTGTCCAAGTACCTGTAGAATGTTGTTAATGTACCACTCTCTACCACTTTCTCTGGCAGCTTATTCCATATATGGACTACAATCTGCCCCCTCAGGTTCCTGTTAAAGTCTTTCCTCTCACCTTAAACCTACACTCTCCAGTTCTCGATTCTCCAACCCTGGGAAAAAGATTGTGCATTCACCCTATCTGCCCCTCATGATTTTATACACCTCTATAAGATCACCCCTCATTCTCCAACACTCCTATGTCCAACTTCTCTCCATAACTCGAGTATTTCCTTTACACTCTATCCACCTTAGTGACATCTTTCCTATAGCAGGATGACCGAAAACTGAATACATCATTCCAAATGTCTTGTACAAGAAGCAAAGCATGTATGTATTGTGTGGGTGTGGGGAGGAAACAATGGGTGGTTGGTGATTGTGGTGGGATGTGGCTGGATGGAACTAATGGGAAGTTGTTTCAGAGAACTAACAATAAGTCCTGACGAAGGGTCTGGGCCTGAAACGTCGACTGCACCTCTTCCTAGAGATGCTGCCTGGCCTGCTGCGTGCACCAGCAACTTTGATGTGTGTTGTTGTAACAATAGGCAAAATGGCTTACATTGCTGGTGAATATTTCAATGGACAGCTTCTAATCATTAAAACAAAAGGACCAATCAGCGGAGCATTCCAAAAGGCTTCAGGATGAGGTGTAAGAGCACTATAGTTTTTTTTTTACAGATGCTGTCATAACTAAGCATGCATCAGTCAAAATATGATCTTGTTCCATGAAGTAAACTGTTCATGCTGTTAAAAATTCACAATGCTGTTACTGTTCTAGTTCATTTTTCAATGATTGTCATGACTTGCCCCAAAATTTTATACCTTTTCTGGTCTGTTTTTTTCCCTCTGTAGGAGTTTACGAAACTGCAAATGAAGTGCAGGATATGGAATCTTTATCAAAGTCTTCCCAAAGCGAAAGGTGTTCTGAAAATGATTTTTCGCCACCATCGGCTTACTGCAGTTGCAAAGAGACATCAAACTTAGTGGATGTACAAATGTTACTTTCAGAAACCCAGCAGGAATTGCTTAACATCATGACTGAAGTTTTTCACAAGTTATTTGTCCAGCTTGGTGATCTGGAATTCCAAGTTCAGGATCTGGTAAACCGCCTTGAAGACCTGACTGTTACTGTGAATGAAATACATTCTGTAATGAACATCACTAAAACAGGTGACTCATTTTGCTGTAAGACATTTGATCAAAATGAAAATTATTTTCAAAATTAATTGTTCAGTGGTCATATCACTGTTAATCCACGTAAACTGAAGACCATGATATTAAAAAATTGCAATTTTCTGCACTAAAAATAGCTTTTGAATTGAATAATACTTTATTATCCATTGTCCCTGAAGTTTAGACTTGGTAGTAAAATTGATAAATTGGTTTATTACTGTCGCATGTACTGAGGTTTAGTGGGAAAACTTGCCTTGTATACCATTTATACAGTTAATTCATTACAAAACTTCATCGAGGTGGTACAAGGAAACAAAATAGCGGAATACACAAGAAAATGGAGAGAAAGTGCAGTGCAGCTGAACAATAAGGTGCAAGGTCATAGTGAGGTAGATTGTGAAAGGCCTAGCTTATTGTGCTGAGAGATTGTTCAATGATCTTGTAACAGCTGTGGACTCACTTTGAGTGCTCTTGTTCATGTTCCATGGGTTTTTGTTTTTTTTTTACAAGGTGTTGAGGCCGAGGGTGAAGGATAAACCTGTGTTCAGCTTACTGCTCCACAAGGTTTACTTACTTCAGCACTGAACTGACTCTGTGGCTAATGTTCTGTGTGTTATTTGTTTACTTTTTTATTGTTTGTATGATTTTTTTCACACATTGGGTTTTTTTGTGCAAAGTTTTTAATGGGTTTTATTGTTTCTTTAGTTGATTACAAGAAGATAAATCTCAAGGTTGTATACTGTATTAATGCTTTGAGAAGAGTGGGATAGAAACTGTCTTTGAACCTGGTGGTGAGTACTTTAAGGCTTTTGTATCTTTTGCTTAATGGGAGGAGACAGAAGTGAGTATTTAATTCAGAAGATTGGGTCTATACTATGGAGTCTCAAAGAACCCTACTAAAAGGGAGTAGAATTAACAAGATGGATGTTTCCCTGCTCAGCAAAGGTAGAACTAGAGGGTGATGGTCTAGGGATAAAAGTGAGCATGTAAAACAGATTAGGTGGAATTACTTCTTGAGTTGTGAAACCCATGTGAAAGAGAAGTTGAGGCTAAGATTAGAGTGGCATGGTTTTTCTTTATGACAGAGGAAGCTCCTGCTTTCATTTCTTATATTCATTGATTCTAAACACATTGGAGTCCTAAAGGGATAGTGGGAGAGGCAAGAATGCATTCAGTGCTATATACTTTATTAGAATGTATAAATAATCTTGAACTTTTGATCTCCCACTGTACCTGCACTTTCTCTGTAACTAACACTTTATTCTGCATTCTGTTTTCCTTTTACCAACCTTGATATAATTATGTATGGAATTATCTGTGATTGACATGCAAATCAGAGACTTTCACTGTCTCTTTGTACATGTGATAATAGTAAACCAACATAATATTTTGTAGTGGTGGTTCCCTACGTGTAGAAGCCTGCTGAGGATGGTAAGGGCATTGATTACAAGAAAGGTGGAATATGGAGGGGAGAGAGATTAATTAGTTTACTTGAATTTTAAAACAATTTAAAATTTTTGGGAACATATGAAATCATGTCAGTGAAGACTGATATGTAGATGAAATATATCCATCATACACTGTACCCCTCAGATCTAGTTATTAAACTGATAAACTAACATCTCTAAATCTGGAATGTTGTTTCAGATGCACAAGCTGAATCCCGCCACAGTGGTTTAGGGAAATTTAAATGTAAGTGATTAAAAATACTATATCCTTAAATATCTGGTATCAGATTACTGTAACCTGTCCCAGAATGTTAGTGAACCACTTATTTTAATCTGGTATAGTATTTGACCCTCCCCCTGCCCCAAAAAGAAATAGTTGATGCTGTGCTGAGTCAGTATATAGTTGTACAGTACAGAAACAGGCTCTTCAGCTTAATGAGTCTATGCCCACTAAGCCATCCACCTTTCTTCTTCCTATTAAAGTGCATAATCTCAGTTTCCAAAGCTGTATCCTTGTCTGGGATAATCTCTCTCCAATCTATTCCTCCCCCTTCATTAAATAACTTGCTCTCTCCCAATTCTGGCAAAGTCTTGGATCTGAAACTTACTCTGAACACAGATGTCATTTCACCTACCAGCTGTTTCCTGTATGTTCTGTTTTAAATTTGGATTTCCAGCATCTGAAGTTTTTATAAATGTAAATATCAAGTTTTTGTAAAGCCTTTATTTAGCAATAACATTTTATACAATTACATTAAGTGACAAAACAGTTGTTAAAATCCAACAGTGTTACCCTTCCAGTAGATCTGACCTATAAACTAGATACCTAGAAATATGTTTTCTTCAAATTCAATCTAATACACCACTAGTGAAAATGGTAACAGTAGACATAGGATCCCAAATCTATCTTGCATTCTTCAGAGATGAAAATATAGGAAAAAAAGCAAGTATGTGAACAATCCAGTCAGGAGTTTAATTAAATTCAGTGTCATCAACTGCAATGCATCATGTATGTGAAATGTGCAGAAAGCTTAACAATGAATTCTACTTATTTTTGTACAAACATGATAATGTGCAACCGAAAAGCACGCCAATTGTCAGTGCCAATAATTGTAGTATTTCGCAATTGATTTATGAAGGCCAGATCAATTGCAAATCCACAGAATAGATTTTTTTGTATAGTGGAAGTGTTTTGTCCAATCCATTAACAGTGCACAAAACTAGTCATAATTTAACTATAAATATTGCAGTTTTAACAGTTTTGTTGAAGATTTCAGGAACACAAGTTCTGATGTACTGTACAAATAATTACAGAATTCTCTTTACACATTTAGCAACACAGCTTTTCAAACTGGGGTTGCAAGGCTTGCTATAGCTTTGAAACTTCCGAATAAAACACTACATGTCGTCATATTCAAAACAAACATTAAATAAACAAAAACCATGGAAATGAAGCTGGAGCACATTGCACAAAGGTAAAAATACCTTTCCACTTCCATGCAAACACTTCTGGAGTGAAAGGTTCATGAGTGAAGGACTGAACAAGGGTTCAGGTTACTAAATCACTGAAATATTTCAAATAATGGGTGATTTATGCAATCTAAATGGGAAAATATACTGTTTACAAAACAGTTCAATAGAGGTTGCTACTCTATAATTAGTTTTCATCCATCTCCAGAACAGATCTGAACAAGAGCAATATTCAGTCCAACTTGCATCATTTGAAATACTGTAACTTTAGAATGATTAAGTCAAACTAGCGTGATTAAGTAAAAACAGTAAAGTTACCATATAATCATCTGTCTCTAAAGTCCACAGGCCAGTTATGCTCCCATATTGCCTTACGTGAAACCTGCCAGAGGTAGCTTAAGAGTTTTATGCCAAGGCATGTATAGGTTTCAATAATCATTCAACAGCTGGAGAAGACAGTCACAAGTACAAGTTTGTCAATGTGATGTTCTCAGTAAGAGACTGCTATTGTACATACTTGGCAGTACTTAAAAACTCTCAAAGAACATTTGTATTGTAAGAAATAAATTTGCATTGGTTGAGGTTTACTGATTTAAAATTTTCTGCCCTGAAACTTGCTTGCAGCAGTAAGAGATGCTGACAAAATCAATCTGCTGTGTTAATAAATATCACAGCACTGTGAGTAATTCCTGTCCCAGTACCCTCCTGAGTACAGCCAGTCTGATGCTCCAACATAAGGATTGGTCCCTTGATGGAACCACCTGTTAACAGATTGAAAATTACAGAGCATGAAAATCCAAAATAAAAACTGCAAATGCAAAACTCTTAAATAAAAACAACCAGGAAATGTTGGAAACTTTCAGCAGAATTAAGTAGTTTATGTGAAAAAGCCGGACAATGAAGTTGAATAAAAAAGCCATGATTAAATAGCAGAGCAGATTCGATAGGCCAACTGGCCCAATTCTGCTCCTGTATATTATGGTTGGAGATCCTTTATCTAGACCAGCAAAGAATTCTTCCTTAGTTGTGGTGAAGTCTTGCACCTGAAAAATGACTCCATTCACCTTTCCACAGATGTCGCCTGAACTGCTAAGTTTCCAGTATTTTTCTGTTTACTTTTAATACATGGGAGAATGCCTCTGAATACTGTGCAGCTGATGTTACAGTGGCATGCAAAAGTTTGGGCACCCCTGGTCAAAATTTCTGTTACTGTGAATAGCTAAGCGAGTAAAAGATGAACTGATTTCCAAAAGGCATAGTTAAAGATGACACATTTCTTTAATATTTTAAGCAAGATTACTTTTTTATTTCCATCTTTTACAGTTTCAAAACAACAAAAAAGGAAAAGGGCCCGAAGCAGAAGTTTGGGCACCCTGCATGGCAGTACTTAGTAACACCCCCTTTTGCAAGTATCACAGCTTGTGAACACTTTCTGTAGCCAGTTAAGAGTCTTTCAATTCTTGTTTGGGGGATTTTCGCCCATTCTTCCTTACAAAAGGCTTCTAGTTCTGTAAGATTCTTGGGCTGTCTTGCATGTACTGCTCTTTTGAGGTCTATCCACAGATTCTCGTGATGTTTAGGTCAGGGGACTGTGAGGGCCATGGCAAAACCTTCAGCTTGCACTTCTTGAGATAGTCCATTGTGGATTTTGAGGTGTGTTTAGGTTCATTATCCTGTTGTAGAAGCCGTCCTCTTTTCATCTTCGGCTTTTTTACAGACGGTGTGACGTTTGCTTCCAGAATTTGCTGGTATTTAATTGAGTTCATTCTTCTCTCTACCAGTAAATGTTCCCCATGCCACTGGCTGCAACACAAGCTCAAAGTATGATCGATCCACCCCCGTGCTTAACAGTTGGAGAGGGGTCCTTTTCATGAAATTCTGCACCCTTTTTTCTCCAAACATACCTTTGCTCATTGCAGCCAAAAGGTTCTATTCAAAAGCTTCAAAGGAACATCTAACCTGTGGACTGATGAAGTTAAAATAGAACTTTTTGGCCGCAATGAGCAAAGGTCACACATCACACCGTCTGTAAAAAACGCCGAAGATGAAAAGAGGATGGCTTCTACAACAGGATAATGAACCTAAACACACCTCAAAATCCACAATGGACTACCTCAAGAGGTGCAAGCTGAAGGTTTTGCCATGGCCCTCACAGTCCCCTGACCTAAACATCATCGAGAACCTGTGGAGAGACCTCAAAAGAGCAGTGCATGCAAGACAGCCCAAGAATCTCACAGAACCAGAAGTCTTTTGCAAGGAAGAATGGGTGAAAATCCCCCAAACAACAATTGAAAGACTTAGCTGGCTACAGAAAGCATTTACAAGCTGTGATACTTGCCAAAGGGGGTGTTAACTAAATCCTGCCATGGAGGGTGCCCAAACTTTTGCTTCGGGCCCTTTTCCTTTTTTGTTATTTTGAAACTGTAAAAGATGGAAATAAAAAAAGTAATTTTGCTTAAAATATTTAAGAAATATGTCATCTTTAACTTTATGCCTTTTGGAAATCAGTTCATCTTTTACTCGCTTAGCTATTTGCAGTAACAGAAATTTTGACCGGGGGTGCCCAAACTTTTGCATACCACTGTATGAAAGAGGTGAAGCTGCAGCTCAAACCACACTATTTCTTGCACCAAGAACTTTGTTTTGCTCATTCCAATCCATTTGACCTACCTCACTTTTCAATTCACAAATATTTGCATACATTGAAAAGCCTACAGAACTTTGAAGAATGCAGTATATAAAGAACAGACCATTAGGTCAGGAGTGCTCAATACATGAGTTAATGGCCAAATATGACCTTGGAGTAGCTCCTGGCTCATTAACAGAGTACCAGCTTCTTAACCAGCATGCAGAACAATTTACTGGTTAATGCACAGATGAATGGAAAATACAACTTCATGATTAGGGATTTTACACCAATTAAGTCTGCTTCTGTTTTACAGAATCCGGCCTTCCTCATGCAGCACATTTAAGAAAATATATAGAAGATGAGCTCGGTAACTTTTATTTCTGATGGGATTTAACTGTTGTATATGGTTACTTCCTGTGCTGTGTTTTGTCCTGTGATATCTATCCTGCATATTAAAGGCTCCTGTGCATCTGGCATTAAACTGAGTAGTTTCCCATCTTGTTGGTAGGCGACCTTTTTTCTCCTATTTCTATTCAATTGGTTGGACCACAATAAGTGCAGTTGTGCATTTTGTAGGTGTGGATGATTTCACACGTTTGCATAATAAATCAACGAAGTCCCACACTACCAGGTTCAAGAATATCTACTTCCCTTCAACAATTGAGCAAGATTCTGTTCTGACCTCTAGAGGCACTGTTTGCTTTGGATGAACATAATTTCCTTTATGGAAATTTTTTTTATATCAGTTCCTGCATGTAAGATTTCATTAAGAAACCCTGAACGAAGGTAATGGGGTGATTTTTGAGAAGGTATTTAGCTCACTGTATAGCTTTGTATATAGGTAGAGTGAAAAGATAACTTGTCTTCAAAGGCACTGCACGATAAGTCAGCTTCTGACCCAAGCAACATCAATCGCCAAGACCTGGAAGTTGTGTGGCGTGTTGACTGTGTCACTGCGACACTAACAAATCCACAATTAGCATAGCTGCAGCACAAGCTTACGCTACAGCTGAAACAGCAAGAAATAGAGCAGCTTATGGTAAGCGCGAAGCTGAGATGTAAATGGAGAAAGCTTGCACAGACATGAAGAGAGCACACGTAGAGGCTACACTGTGCACTCAAGAAAGGGCATGAAGCTGAGGCTCCCTCAGCAGAGGCAAAGGTATATGAAGCAGCAGCTGAGTCTACAACCAGTATCAGTCATGCTTTGCCATCACAACAGCCAATGCAGCTTACTAAAGAGTATGTCCAAATGCAATTTGGCCGTAAAAAGACAGTGTTCCAGCTCTGCAAGTAGAAGCTACCTACACCACACAGCCAACATGTCTTTCACATGGTTCCGGTTATGGTAGCCCTATCTACACAAATGTGGACAGATTGAATTTCCATCCATCCCAGGACACACATTTGGCAAACTAGCCTCCACACTGCCCTCATTCATGAGCTGCAGGTGCATTAGATTTTGCATAGTATCTGGCTCATCAAGATCTAGTCACAGCAGGACTAAAAGTGTTTGACAACCAGTCGTATGTCCTGGAAGTCAAGCTTTTGCAATGCCGTGGAAGAACAAAGTCTCAAACCTAGTGAAGAGCTAGACCTCTGTAAATGGCTTGGTAGGCAGTCACTGCAACATGCAACAAGGGTTAGGGCAGCACACATTAATAATCCAGCTAAGGGTTTGTAAATGCTGTGACTCCAGAGCCAATGGAAGAATCTCTTCAGCAGACTCAACAATTTTCCAAGGCTCTCAAAGAACCGCAGGAGCTACTGGAGCTTGCAGATCTGTTGTTGGAACTGCAAGTCCCAAACAAACAAGGGTTATGTATTTGGAAACAACACACATCAAAGTTGCTGGTGAACGCAGCAGGCCAGGCAGCATCTCTAGGAAGAGGTACAGTCGACGTTTCAGGCCGAGACCCTTCGTCAGGACTAACTGAAGGAAGAGTTAGTAAGAGATTTGAAAGTGGGAGGGGGAGGGGGAGGGGGAGATCCAAAATGACAGGAGAAGACAGGAGGGGGAGGGATGGAGCCAAGAGCTGGACAGGTGATTGGTAAAGGGGATATGAGAGGATCATGGGACAGGAGGTCCGGGAAGAAAGACGGGGGGGGGGGGGACCCAGAGGATGGGCAAGGGGTATAGTCAGAGGGACAGAGGGAGAAAAAGGAGAGTGAGAGAAAGAGTGTGTGTATAAAAATAAATAACGGATGGGGTACGAGGGGGAGGTGGGGCATTAGCGGAAGTTAGAGAAGTCGATGTTCATGCCATCAGGTTGGAGGCTACCCAGACGGAATATAAGGTGTTATTCCTCCAACCTGAGTGTGGCTTCATCTTTACGGTAGAGGAGGCCATGGATAGACATGTCAGAATGGGAATGGGATGTGGAATTAAAATGTGTGGCCAGTGGGAGATCCTGCTTTCTCTGGCGGACAGAGCATAGGTGTTCAGCAAAGCGGTCTCCCAGTCTGCGTCGGGTCTTGCCAATATATATAGAAGGCCACATCGGGAGCACCGGACACAGTATATCACCCCAGCTGACTCACAGATGAAGTGTCGCCTCACCTGGAAGGACTGTTTGGGGCCCTGAATGGTGGTAAGGGAGGAAGTGTAAGGACATATGTAGCACTTGTTCCACTTACAAGGATAAGTGCCAGGAGGGAGATCAGTGGGGAGGGATGGGGGGGACAAATGGACAAGGGAGTCGCGTAGGGAGCGATCCCTGTGGAAAGCAGGGTGGGGGGGAGGGAAAGATGTGCTTAGTGGTGGGATCCCGTTGGAGGTGGCGGAAGTTACGGAGAATAATATGTTGGACCCAGAGGCTGGTGGGGTGGTAGGTGAGGACCAGGGGAACCCTATTCCTAGTGGGGTGGCAGGAGGATGGAGTGAGAGCAGATGTACGTGAAATGGGGGAGATGCATTTAAGAGCAGAGTTGATGGTGGAGGAAGGGAAGCCCCTTTCTTTTAAAAAAAGGAGGACATCTCCCTCGTCCTGGAATGAAAAGCCTTATCCTGAGAGCAGATGCGGCGGAGACGGAGGAATTGCGAGAAGGGGATGGCGTTTTTGCAAGAGACAGGGTGAGAAGAGGAATAGTCCAGATAGCTGTGAGAGTCAGTAGGCTCATAGTAGACATCAGTGGATAAGCTGTCTCCAGAGACAGAGACAGAAAGATCTAGAAAGGGGAGGGAGGTGTCGGAAATGGACCAGGTAAACTTGAGGGCAGGGTGAAAGTTGGAGGCAAAGTTAATAAAGTCAATGAGCTCAGCATGCGTGCAGGAAGCAGCGCCAATGCAGTCGTCGATGTAGCGAAGGAAAAGTGGGGGACAGATACCAGAATAGGCACGGAACATAGATTGTTCCACAAAGCCAACAAAAAGGCAGGCATAGCTAGGACCCATACGGGTGCCCATAGCTACACCTTTAGTTTGGAGGAAGTGGGAAGAGCCAAAGGAGAAATTATTAAGAGTAAGGACTAATTCCGCTAGACGGAGCAGAGTGGTGGTAGAGGGGAACTGATTAGGTCTGGAATCCAAAAAGAAGCAGAGAGCTTTGAGATCTTCCTGATGGGGGATGGAAGTATTCAGGGACTGGACATCCATAGTGAAAATAAAGCGGTGGGGGCCAGGGAACTTAAAATCATCGAAAAGTTTAAGAGCGTGAGAAGTGTCACGAACATAGGTAGGAAGGAATTGAACAAGGGGGGATAAAACCGTGTGGAGGTATGCAGAAATGAGTTCGGTGGGGCAGGAGCAAACTGAGACAATAGGTCTGCCAGGACAGGCACGTTTGTGGATCTTGGGTAGGAGGTAGAAACGGGAAGTGCGAGGTGTGGGAACTATAAGGTTGGTGGCAGTGGATGGGCGATCCCCTGAGCGGATAAAGTCGGTGATGGTGTGGGAGACAATGGCCTGGTGCTCCTTAGTGGGGTCACGGTTGAGGGGTAAATAAGAGGAGGTATCTGCGAGTTGTTGCTGTGCCTCGGCAAGGTAGAGGTCAGTACGCCAGACTACAACAGCACCCCCCTTATCGGCGGGTTTAATAATAAGATTAGGATTAGTGCGGAGGGAGTGGAGAGCTGAATGTTCCGAAGGAGTAAGGTTGGAATGGAAACAACGTGTGGTGAAGTCGAGATGGTTGATGTCCCATTGGCAGTTAGCGATAAAGTGATCCAGAGCAGGCAGAAGACCAGAGCGGGGTGTCCATGAAGAAGAGGAGGGTTGAAGATGAGAAGGGGTCATCGGTGGGGGTGGAAGAGTCCTTGCCGAAGAAGTAGGTTCAGACCTATGTATTTATTTGGACCGAGTTTCTTGGATACAGCAAGAGGAATAAACCCTAATGGGAGGAAATACCAAATAACAGTGCAAGAACAGTGGGTAACTGTAGATTTCAAGTATAAAATAAAGCATCATGCCCACTATCTGCCATTTTCATTCTTTGTAGAATTCATCTGCCGCCATGGAGAAATGCAAGATACTCTCAACATCAGGTAACAACTCATTCAAAGAGAGGTGTCCAGCAAAAGCATGGAAGACAAAAGCCTCTATCACGGTCCACAAAACTTAAGTAGAAAACTCAATCATGAAACCTAAGAGAGAATGCTCTGTCCATAAGAAACCTCACCCCTTAAGGAAATCCATAGGATTCAGAGAAAAAAATGCTTGCAGACCAAAGGCACTTTCTAAAGGAGCACTCAATATGTTTCAAATATTGTGCTTCAACTGCACAATAAGCAAAAGCCTGTGAAGCTATCATACACTGCACTGAGTGCAAAAGGAAGCCAGCTGAGCATCCATCAGATGTAACTGCTTCTTCATGCACAGAGGTATGCAGGAAAGGGTTCCAAGGCAAACTCTGCTCTAAAATATGCCAATATCTACCCAAAAGTAGAAAAAAAAAGGCAAATGTGATCTTGGATGATCAGAACTTTGTGTTATTGGCAAAGTCAACATTCTGACACGTTCACTATTCTGTTTCCCCACACACCCAAAAGACATGTTCTGGAACATCAGAAGTTTTCAGGGAGAAAAGCCAGTGGATTTGTCATGGAGTCAGTAAGGAAGGGAGTCTGCTTACCCTTACCAACCCTCAGTGTGTGACCATCATTCCCAACAACAGGGGTGAAATCCCAACACCTGAAGCTGCACAAAGGCCATTCACATCTTAAGGATATAGCTGTCAAAATTCCTCCACTTAACTATTTTGCTGAGATTCTCCTGTTGCTTGGCAGAGACACCATCCATACACATAAGGGATGTGGACAATGCACCTTTATACCCAATGACTGGATCTGGGTTGGGTTATGGTGGGTGAAGTCTGCCTCAGTGGTGGTCCTCAGCCCATTGACAGCACATGAAGACTAATGTCATGGAGAATGGGTGCCCAACCCATTTCAGACCCTGTGAGAATAGGCCCTTAGTTGACTCATGTCCCACATTGAGAAGAAAACCAGAAATGAAAGCTCTTGGAGAGACTCTTCAGGTACAATCATGCTGAGTTAGCACCTTTAACAGATCCCAACAAGTAAAATTAGTGTTTTCCAACTTGTGTTTATTCCCCCCCACCCCTGAAACCTGCTCAAATATGAAATGTCTTTGACTCAAGTGCGTGGTTCAAAGTTGTCTCACTGAATGATGTGCTCTTGCAGGGTGCAGACCTCAGTAACAGTCTGCTTGGGGTGCTCATGAGCTTCAGAACTAAGTCCATCACAGTGATGGCAGATGTTTGACAAATGTTCCACAGCTTCCTAGTGAGAGAGGATCATTGAGACTACCTGAGACAACTATCAAATGGACAACAAGATTCTGGAGTACTGCATGTATTTGGTAACTGCCCCTCACCAGCTGTGACAGTCTATGGCCTTGAGAGGACTGTGATTGAGGGAGAGAAGGAATTCAGGACTGAAGCACAGAGATACATAGAAAGACATTTCTATGTTGATGGTCTTAAATCATTTTCTAGTGCTGAAGAAGCAGCGTGCTGAAAGCAGTGCAAGATTTGTTGGCACAGTCTAGTCTCAGACTGCTAAGATCGCATCCAACAGTGTTGATGTCATACAAGACTTCCCATCTGAAGATCTGGCAAAGGTTGACAGAATTTTGATCTTGGACAGGAAACCCCTCTGATGTAGTGCAGTCAGGGCCTTGGATGGGAACTCGTTACTGACACCCTTACTCTCCAGGTCTCTGATACCAAAAAACTCTTTATGCATCACAGCATGCTATCGACTATCAACAGTCTATTTGATCCTCTTGGATTTGCTGCTCCAGTTAGTATCCAGGGATGCCTCATGTTAAGAGAGAAGCATCAGCAGTGACCTTCTTCCCTTCAGGATCTTAACGGTTTGAAGATTCCAAAACCTACACAACAATTCTGCTATCTATGGTAGAAAGAGCTCTGTATCTTCTGTGATGCATCAACTAAAGCCATTGCTGATGTTGCATACCTGAAGGTCACAGACAATACTGGATATAGTAAAGTTAGATTCATCCTGGCCAGGGCAAAACTCACTTTAGAGGTAACTCACCCAATCGTCATTCTGGGTAAGCATCATGTTACCTATCTGCTCATTGGACATTACCATAAGCAAGTACAGTTTGTCATCAAGGATGACATTTTCAAAGTGAGAACGGTTAAAGACTGTGGACTAAGACCCCGAGTCTCTGAGACTATTCTTCTTTTGCCAAAGATTTAATGAAATGATTATCTGACTTTTAGTTTTAGTAGTCAATTTTGGTGTCTTACGGATGTCGGGCAAGATGTGTTCTGACCTCTAGAGACACTCTTCGTTTTTTATGAGCATGATTTCCCATACGTAAGCTGTTTTTTTTATATCATGTCCCACACAGGTTAATTTGGATTTCAACTTAAAGCACATGGTGAAAAGACATCCATCTTCATCAACTTTTCATTTACTCTTGAAACAGCATTATCTTTTTGCAAGTAAGATCTCCCTAAAAACCTTGAATGAAGCTTCGATCGTGGATGATTTTTGAGAAGGTGCATAGCTTTGTATGTACACACTGCAAGGGCAGTAGAGCACCATGATCACTTAGCACTACAATGGACTTGATTTGCATTTTGTCCTAATTGTGCTCTTTCTCATAAAAATGTGTAATTTATGCTTAATTTATGAATTTTCTTGTGAACATCATGCCTCTGATGCTATGTGCCTGTGATGCTCCTGAAATTAACTTTTTCATTGCACCTGTGCATGACAGTAAACTCTAATTTAAGTGAACCTGAAATTAATCCGCTACAAGCTCCTGTCAAATGGGAATAATAAATCTGTTACATATTTAACAAATTGTGCCGCATTCTTCAAATACGTAGTGTATCACTGCTTGATAAACAATACAAGTAAAATTTATTAAACCAAGCCAGATAATAAATCTATTCCAATTTGCCGTAAAGAATGCATCACAGATGATTTAACAAGGAACTCATTATCTAGGCATGCTGGTCTCTCAAATCCTGGAAATGGGCCACAACATACTGTTAGAGAAAATGTATCATACTGCCAGCTTAGATGTAGTTAGGTAATAAAAGTACCACATACACGAAAAGGCAGTTAGCATGCTAGTGGCTGCAATTCTGGATTCTCAATTTGAATGCTTTCATTTCAAGGTGCATAAATGACCAAACTGTACATTTTTGATCACCGTTACAGGAAAGATGGGATTAAACTGGAAAGATTTAGAAGGTTGTTGCCAGGCCTAGAGGCCTGAGCTATAAGGAGAGGTTGGCCAAATTGGATCTTTATTTTTTGGAACATAGGAGAACAAGGAGTGATCTTACAGAAGTGCTTAAAACCAGGAGGCATAGTGGATGGCAACAGTCTTTTTCCCGGCATAGGGTAATCTAAAACCTTGGAGGCAAAGGTTTAGAGATTGTGTGGAAAGATTTATAAGGGCCATGAACAGCAACTTTTTTTAATGCAGAGGGCAGTGAATACATGGAATGAACTGGTGAAGTAAGTGGTTTTGGTGCATAAGTAGTGCATCATTTGAGAAGCACATGGAAGGGCGGGTCTGAAAGGGAGATGTGCTGAACACAGGAAATTGAGACCAGCTAGGTAGGCACATGGTCAGTATGGACCAAAGGGCCTGTATGCTGTGTAGCTACATGATTCTTAACACATCTGCTATCAGTGTGGGCTCATATATTACAGCATGTGAATAGAAAGTCTAAACATCCTGAAGAGAGAGCCTATTGTATAGGAACATTTAACTACAACAACTTTTTTAAAGCTATTATTTTAAAAGGGTTCACTTCCACCCCAGTGACTATGCTGAGAAACATTCTTTGGCTGGTGCCCACGTCCACTAGAATTCATTTTGGTTGTGTGATTCTGAAAGGAGCTTTTTGGTAAAATGCCCACAGTTTATCCAGTCACTGCTTTCATCTTCAGCCAACTTTTCCTGAGTATCAGGTAACAGGTGCTGATGTGGTAGGCAAGTTTTTATCTGACTGATTTTCTGCTATTATGCATAGGAATTCCCATCAAACACTGTGAATTTGCCTCAGTGGCTGAATGAGATATGCAGGTGTCCTGAATTGATCCCGCACTATCCAGAACAACCCAAATCTACTGAGAAAGCATTTTCATCTTTTTCTCATGGTAAGGACACCAAAAGCAAGTGGGCATGGGTTTTAGGTGAAAGGAAAGATTTTTAAGGGGTTGAAATTTTTTTTACTCAGAGTGGTTGATGTTTGGAACACAGTGACAGCAGTGTAATCAGATACAAATTCTACATTTCAGAGGCACTTGGACAGACACTTGAATAGGAAAGGCAGAGGCGAATATGTTCCTAACACTGACAAATGGGATCTGTGGAGATGGAATTGACATAGCCATTTCTGTGCTATATCCTTTTCAGCAGTCAGGGCATCAAGAGTAGGAGCTGATGCAGTTGTGAGTAGTGTGTATAGTTTTGATCACATAGTTTTAGGAAACATGTTAAACTGGAAAGAGTACAGAAAAGATTTGAGGATGTTGTCAGTACTGGGGGCGGGGGGGGGGGCTTGAATTATAGGGAGAGCTTTACCAGGCTATGTCTTTTTATTCCTTGAAATGTAGGGGGAATGAGGGGGCAAACTTATAGAAAGGCACAGCAAGATGGGTGTTAACAGTATTTGGCCACTAATATACAGGATACTATGTTTTACTAATTTCCGTCACAATCTTACATAAAGTCATGCAATATAGACCCAGGTCTCTCTGATAACCTTGTAACGCAAACACCCAGATTACACACTTCCTTTTGAGAATATAAAAACTGAAGAAAATGTAAAAGCAGCTTCTAAGGGTGATTCCAAAACTGAGAAATTAGCAGAAAATACTGAATATACTGCAGTTAATTTATTTGTTCTGGAAAGAGTAAGCCATCTTTAAAATTCTGAAAGGAATTTCGCAGAGTTGATATAGATACAGTAGATTCCAGTTAATTAGGACACATACCTTTTGGCCCAATTAAACAGCTGTCTCAATTAGCCTAAGTGTTATGGAAATAGTTAAAAGGTATAAAAAAAGGCAAGCTACCATTTAACTGAGTAATAATTTATGTATTTAAATGAAATACAGAGCAAATGAAAATACTACTAATACCTCTACAGTGCTATAAAACTTGCTGGAGGAATTCATCTGCCATGTTCTTTTGATTAATTGTAAATGAACAAATCAGCACAGGCACCTTAAGCAGATAATGATAGATTGCCTTTATGCAATGCTTTAAATGATTACATCCTCCAAATCTACGTTTTCATTTAAACATTCAAGATGATTGTTGGTACCTTCCAATTCTTCATAATTCCTAACTTGCTGAAGTAGTGAAATAGTGTCAGTTTCACCCCAGTCGTTTCTGGATTCTCTAAGTCTGAATGCTTGAAACCACAGTGAGTAAAACAGTTTGGAGTTGTCTACTACTTATTTCTTGCCAGCTATCAGTGACAAAAATAGCTGCTTTTTGAACACAAACACATACAACTGAGACTGTTTAAAAACTGATTGCTCTAAGCACGGTGTGGTGTCCAAGATCATACAAGTGCACCCGACTGACGCTAGTTAGAAACTGCTCAGCAACAGTCTTCTGCTCAGTTAAGTGGCATAGTGATCCTAATAAATGAAGGGAATTCTGGATATTTTCTCAGTTTAGTTTTTGTTAAAAGCTATCCCAAATAAATGTCTGCCCCAATTAACCAGAATCTACCGTACTTGAAATTGTGAGAATTAACCAAAGCGAAGACCCATAATGTCAGGAATACATCCAGTGGGATAGTTAGGAGAAACTTCTCCATCCAGATTAGTGATTAAAATGTGGGACTTGCTGCCACAAGGAGTAGTTGAGATGAGTAGCAGAGATGATTATAAAGCTGGGTAAACTTGAGGGTGGAACAAAAAAAATATACCCTTCCTGACTAGTGTCTTGATCTGGCCAGCCTCCAGGTGTGGTCTAACCAGGGTTTTGTGTAATTCTGGCTAGAAGGTCTTAGGACAAACTGTGTGTACAAGCAGATGGAGCAGGATGGGAAGGTTTTTGTGTGTGACAGCTATAACTGTTAAAAAAAAGTCAGGCCACACTTGGAGTGTTGTGTGCAGTTCCTGGTCATACCATTATAGGAAAAAAGTGGAGACTCTGGAAAGGGTGCAGAAGAGACTGAGGGAAGACCTAATGGAAGTTTTTAAAATAATATGAAGCATAGAAAGGGGGGAAAGAATTTTATCCCCAGGGTAGAAATGTCCAACACCAGAGGACATGTTCTTAAAGTTAAGAGGGGGAAAGTTTAAAGGTAATGTGAGGGGCAAGATTTTTTTAATACAGAGAGTGGTAGGTGCCTAGAATGGGTTACTAGGGGTAGAAGTGGAAGCAAGCAATTGGGTGAAATTTAAGAGGCTGTTGGACAGACACGTAAATATGAAGTGAATGGAGGGATATGGATGATACTGAGGAGGGCATTTGGTATAAATTGGTATCCAGATCATTACAACATTGTGGGCTGAATGGCCTTTCCAGTGCCATACTGTTCAGTAAGTTGGACTGAATGGCCTGTTTCTGTTATTTAATTTCTCCACAAATGAGAGCCTTTTAAATGTGACCTGCACTGACAAACTCCATTAAACAGTGTGTCATTTTTCACTCAAAATTTAACTCAAATCAGGGAGCATTTTGAAACCAAATGGACGTCATTTTGCAGTTTGCCATTTTGATGGGTAGGATGAAATATTATGTCAATCACCTCTATTCTTCAATAAGGACTGGTTTTGGTCAGGTCTATTTTGAGTAAGTGTGGCCATACATTTCGTCGAGAATTAGGTTTGGATTGTAGTGTTCATTTCAAAAGTTGTGAATGTTAATCCAAGCATTTAAAACACAGCAAACAATGTGCAAACAAGCCAAACCTGGGCCCCTCTGCCAACTGGTTCCTTTGGGGGTAACAGTAGAGAGAAGCAAAGATCGTTAGATAACATTTGAAACATTTGACCATTTTTCTGCTGAACAGGCAAGCAACACAAGTTCAAACCTTCAAATGTTTGAATAAAGAAAATCTAAATTGCAACTTTGGATGTGTGATGAAAGTTAGAGTCCTTCCGAGTGGATGTGATGAGGTATTCAGCAGGTACTCTGGACTCAGATTGTGCTAAGTAGTATGCATACTTCAGGTCCAGGTTCAAGGTTAATGCGACATTGGTCACAACAACATTAAATCTACATATTCATGTCATGAATATCAAATCACATTATCATATTTTCATATGACATAAAGGTTTCCTGCTCGTTCACCATCTCACTCTGAGACTCTTGAATGGGCCTATTAAAGGATAAAGATGAACCTGATCTCCCACCTCATCGTGGCCCTTGCACTTCATTTGTGTATCTGCACTGCTCTCTAACAGTAACAAATTTCACAGTATATGTCAGTGATTTCAATATTCTGTTCTCCTTTTGTAACTCCTCGATGTAAACCAATTACCCCATTTATTGCCCTGTAACCCACTCTCCCACAGGCTCATCAACCTCTTGATTCTCTCGTTACCTAGCTAGACTAATGGTACATTACAGTTAACCTACAAACCAGCAAGTATTTGGGATGTGGGAGGAAACTGGAGCTCCCAGGGAAAGCCCATGCAGTCACAGGATCGATGTGCAAACTGCACATAGGCAACGCCAGGTGCCAAGAATGTATCCAAGTCTCTGGAGCTGTAATGCATGCCCTGGTATGCTACTGTAACAGCCTGGTTTCTATAAGATAAATTACAGCTTAAGAACACAATAGGGGCAGGTCACTCAAGCCTGCCCCACTATTCAACAATGATCATGGTTAATCTACATTGGCCTCAACTCCTCTAATTGAGGAAAAACCTTTTCACCCAGAGAGTTGTGGATCTGTGGAATGCTCTGCCTCAGAAGGCAGTGGAGACCAATTCTCTGGGTGTTTTCAAGAAATTGTTAGATAGAGCTCTTAATGATAGTGGAGTCAAGGGATATGGGGAGAAGGCAGGAACGAGGTACTGACTATGGATGATCAGACATGATCACAGTGCATGGCGGTGCTGGCTCAAAGGGCTGAATGGCCTACTCCTGCACCTACTGTCTATAATACAGCCAGAGTTGTAACAGCATAGAAAAAGGCACTTTAGCCATTGCTGACCATCATGCCTATCTATACTAACTCCATGCACTCTGCTCATTTATGTACCTGTCCAGATACCCTTTAAAGACCTTAACACACAGGAGCAGAATTAGGTCATTTGGCTCATAAGGTCTGCTCTGCCATTCCATCACAGCGGATTTATCATTCCTCTCAACCCTACTCTCCTGCCTTCCCTGACCTTTGAGGCCCTTACTAATCAGGAACCTATCAACCTTTGCTTTAAACATACCCAGTGACTTGGCCCCCTCAGCCCTCTGTGGCAATGAATTCCACAGATTCACCACCCTTTGGCTAAACAGAGTCCTCCTTATCTCTATTCCATAAGGACAGATGTTGCTACTGTTCTTGTCTCCATCACCTTCTCATTCTAGATATCAACCACTCGGAAAAGTTTACCCTTCAGATCAGCTTCAAACCTACCCCCGCTCATGTTAAAGCTCTGCCCTTGCTTTAGTCACTCTTACATGGAAAAAGACTCTGGCTATCTATCCCATCTGTACAGCTCCCCAAAATCACGCTTGCCTTGTTTGGGACTCTCCACCAGTGAAAATATCTCAACAAGTGTAGGAACTGGAGAAGGTAATATAAAACAGTACAGTGCAGGAAGAGGCCCTCAGCACTGACCACGATGCCGATCTAACTAACCTCAAGAGCCTGCAGATGTACAAGTCTGTTAATGCATCTAAAAATAAATCAAACCCGAGCACGTTATACTGCAAAGCTGTGTTGCACTTTGGGAAGAGACATCAGGGTAGGGTTTTCATGAACTGTAGCGCTTTGGGAAGCACTGTAGAATAGAGGGGACCTAGCAGTGCTAGTTTATGGTTCCCTGGGGCTGGTGTGACAGGTAGATAGGCTGGTGAAGGCGGCTTTGGCGCAATGGCCTTCATCAGTTGGGCAGTAAGTATCACTCACAACACGCTGGAGGAACTCAGCAGGTTGGACAGCATCCGTGGAAACGATCAGTCAATGTTTCCACAGATGCTGCCCGACCTGCTGAGTTCCTCCAGCATGTTGTGAGTGTTGCTTTGACCCCAGCATCTGCAGAGTACTTTGGGCAGTAAGTATAGATTTTGTAGTTGTAAGGGGGTTTCGATTTTTATGTTACTGCGGAGGCTAATTAAAATGGCGTTTTTGTTATGTTAATCTGGGGAATGCGGCTTTGTTGTGCTTTAACGCTGAGAAAGTTTGCGCTAGCAGCTTGTTGTGGTTTAGAGGGTGATAAGAAATACGTTATTAACCAATTGGGATAGTTGTTATGTTTTTGGTGTATTTGAAGATACTGTATGCGCGGGGTTTTGGGGCAGAAGGCGGGAGGGTGAGACAGAGGATGGACGAGGTGCTGTGAGTCCGCTAACGGGGTCGGACCCCGAGCGGGACGTTCGGCGAGGAAAGGAGACGGAGATGGACTCGTATGGAGCGTCTGGTCGACCACCGTTGTTGGTCCCAGGCGGCCGGTCGAGGTGGTCCGAGGGGGTCGCAGGGTGAAGAAGAAGGTCCTTGAGCTCCAACGGTTTTTGTGCACGAAGAGATTGAACTTTGATAAGTGTGGCGCCTTTTATTTTCCTTTTATATTTTATTCTCTTTTAATTATATAGTTCCAGTAATATCTATAAACTGTAAATCATTTAATTGCATCTGGTGTAATGTCTGTTATTTGGGCGGGGTGGGGTACCTCACACAGCATCCACACAAACGAATTACCCAGTTTGGCGGGGCCGAGGCTGTTTCCCTAGACGACAACGAGCCGAGCGACCCTGAGGGTGGCCAGGGGGCTACATAGTGTTATGTCACAATTGTATAAGATATTGGTGAAACCATATTTGGAATATTGTGTTCAGTTTTGGTCACCCAGCTAAAGGAAATATGCCAATAAGCTGGAAAGAATGCAGAGGACACTTATGAAGATATTTGAGGGACTGAGTTATGGAGAGACATTGAGCAGGTTGGGACAATTATTTTTGGAGCATAGGAGAGTGAAGCGTAATTTTACAGAGGTGTATATAATTATGTGGAGCATAGGTAGGAAGAAAACATTCTTTTTCCTTAGGATGGGGAATCAAGAACTAGAGAGCACAGTATTGAGGTGATGGAAGAGATTTACTAAGAACTTGAGGGGCAATGTTTTCATCCAGAGTGTAGTCCGTATCAAGAACAAGCTGCCTGAGGAAGGTACATTAACACAACATTTGGACAGGTATATGGATAGGGAGAATTGACAGGGCTATAAGCTTATGAAATTTACAGATGGGCATCTTGGTCGGCATAGACCAGTCAGGTTGAAATGCCCATTTCCATGCTGTCTGACTCTAACATACAGGATGGCAATTACTTCAAGTCATCAACACCAATATGTACAAACACTATTTGAATCCTAACACACTAAGGATCCACACTCAGTATAAAGTTGGATTTAATACAAATGTAGGGGAGAAGGTCTTAATTCTCTCCTTAAGCTTCAATAATGACTAGGTCATAAAGCAAGAAAATTCAATACTAACTTAATTTTCCATTCAGTGTCTGTCTTGGCTTGGTGTTTGCGAGCAGCTCTTTGCTTTTCTTCCAATCTCTTCTTTTCTTCACTGGCTAAATCTGCAGAACAGGAACATTCACATGGGCTCTCACAGTAAACAAAAGGGAGCTGCAGATTGAAGGAAAATGAGTGCCCCCCAACTCTAGTGCTCAATCTTTCAGCAATTACCCATTCGTCTCATGACAGCACCAAACAGGATAATGAAAAAGGCAATTTTCAGCTCTTCCACAGGTAATTGCCACTTTAAATACAGTCACTTTCTGTAAACAACTATGTTAATGCTTTTAATTCTCCTGAATTAATTAACTTCTAACATGGCTGTGCATACAGATCACTGCTGTGACACACAGAGGGGGAGATGATGCTCCTTTGTTCCAGGTGATCCAGTTGACAAGATTACTGCTAATGTTACTGTAACAAACCAGTTCTTCGAATGCAGGAGAATCAGGGGCATCTTTATAGAGTGTACATACTGTAATCAAAGAATCACCTTCAAAGGGCAACACCTCAAAGTGGCGTCCATCATTAAGGACCCTCACCACCCAGGACATGCCCTCTTCTCATTACTACCATCAGGGAGGAGGTACAGGTGCCTGAGGCCTCAAAGTTTTAGTAACATCTTCTTCCCCTCCTCCTTCAGATTTCTGAACAGTCCGTGAACCCGTGAAGACTACCTCTCTGTTTATCCACTTTTTTAATGTATATTTCTTATGGTAACTAATAGCATTTTTTTGTACTTCATGTACTGCTGCTGCAAAACAAAACGTTTCAGGACATATGTTAGAGATAATAAACCTGATTCTGAAGTGATGAAAGGCATAGATAAAGTGGGTGGTAACAGTCCTTTCCCCAGGGCAGGACAGTCCACAACTCGGGGACACAGGGTTAGGGTGAGACAGAAAAGTTTTTAAATGGACTCAAGGAGGGCAACGTTTGCCACACAAGAGGCTGGTGAGTGTATGAAAAGAGGTGCCAGAGGAAGTGGTTGAGACAAACAATAGTAGAACTTGCACTTGGATAGGTACATAGAGGGATGGGATGTGAGATGAACCCAGAAAATAGGGGCTAGCTGGATGGGCATGGTCCAGCTGGGCCCAAGAACTTGTATCCATGCTGTAATGCTCTACAACTCTTTCATCAGATTTAACTCGCTTGCAGGAGAGTAACTGGTTTGAATATCAATACTGTAAAGAGTTGGTACACAGCAGCACCACTTATCACAAACCTGTTCTGTCTTCTGATGTGACTTCATTCTCGTTTCAAGTACCGACAGACAGGTGGCAAGGAAAGTAAATGCAATGTAATTACTAAACATCACCGTGTCAATTAATTTGTTTTTAATCTGCAAATTAGGATGATTGATACAATCTTCAAATTGCTGGAATACATGGATTTTACCATAGACATCACTCTTTTTGTGTGTGCTATACTCTGCCAGAGCCTCAGCGACCACTTTTTTTCAAGTGGTTGTCTTGGAGGAAAGATTCTGTGAGTGGTCCCCCATGTCCTTCTCACAGCACAGTTTTTGTTTTTTACGAGGCCGAGTTGCAAGCTTGACACTCAACCGGGCACAGATGGACAGCATGCCAGGGAGCGGCCCGACTCGACTCGAACTTGGGAACCTTTGCTCCGGAGTCCGGCACTGATGTCACTGCACCACCAGCCGAAGACATCACATAGCTGAGCATAAATCCAACTGCACTCTGATCAGAAGCAGAGAGGAGTTAAGGTCACAGAATGGGGAAAGGGATGAAAATTTGAATGCAAACTCACAGGGTAGCAGAGTGCTTGCTTTTCTGTAGGCTTCTGTCTACACTTCTCGCTGCCTTAATAAAGCAGCCAAGAGAATCAAAGACTCCATCCAACCCAGACTTTGCTCGTCTCCCCCTCCCATTGTGCTGAAGATACTAAAGCTTGAAAGCACGTACCACCAACCTCAAGTAGGTCTTCTATCCCACTGTTAGAAAGTTATCAGGCTAGAAAAGATCCACAAGGATGTTGCTGGGACTGGAAGGCTTGAATTATCAGGAGAGACTGGAGTGAAGGAGGGTAAAGGGTAACCTTAAAGAGGTTTATAAAATGAGGGGCACAGTCTTTTTCCCCCAGGGCAGTGGAGTCGAAAACTACAGGGCATGGGTTTAAAATGAGAGGCAGAAGAGTTAAAGGGAGCCTGAGGGGCAACGTTTTCAAAGAGGGTGGTGGGTACATGCAACAAGCTGCCAGACGAAGTGGTAGAGGCAGGTAAGGTTACAGTCTTTGAAAGGCAATTGGACAGGTGAGAGGATCAAAGTTGAGTTTATTGTCAAATGCACAAGTACAGGCGGAAAGGGCCAAATGCAGGCACATGGGACTCAGGTAGGCAACTTGGTTTGCACAAACATGTTGAGCTGAAGGATCTGTTTTTGTGCGGTGTAACTAATTATGAATTTGCAAATGCCTAGATTAACTGCATAAATAAAAATTGCAACAATGAGGGAGTATATCGGGAAAATACAATGATCTCAGATGTGGACGGGTCTTATCCTGTACCCTGGCCAAATTTCCTACCTTAAGCCTGTTCTCCCACCACTCCCTGCCACCCTTGCAACAACAATTGTAATTTGTTTCCAAATGATTGCACAGTTTGTAATGATTTGATCTAAATGAACCGTACGCAAATCAAGCTTTTCACTGTGTCTTGGTACCTGTGAGAATAAATAAACCAATTCCAATTATTTACCGTAGACGTTCAAACTTCATTGACTTCAATCCTGCTGCTCAGAATATAGTAATAATGAAGACTACTTTCCTTTTCTATGTAACTTTATACCTGATCATACCTATATCTCCATTTTCCATTGCTTTAATGTCAGGTCGCAGACGGCAGTCAGTAGGGGCAATGACATTCTCCATTTCTTTATCCAGTTCATTTAATGACATTGCAAAGTTGGTGAAATTATACATCTGGAAAGTAGTCCAAAAATTAATTATTAGACCCTTAAAATGGAAACTACCGACATTTAGCATCTGGATTTTGCAAAGTAGAACTGAATGAACTGGAATTGGTACACAGTACTATGAAAGCATCAATCACCCTTCCCAGTTGGAGAAATAAAGAGCAGATCCAAAATAGATAAACAGAATATTTCCTCCAGAGGTTGGCGGGTCATGTTGCAACTGTATAAAACTTTGGTCTGCCCACATTTGGAACATTGTATACAGTTTTGGTCACTCCATTATAGGAGGTTGTGTAGGTTTCAGAGTGGGTACAGAAGAGGTTCAACAGGATGCTGGCTGGTTTAGAGAGTATTAGCTCTAGATGGCTTTCATCACTAAGAGTCCTCACTGTCCAGGACATATCTTCTGGTTACTACTACTGGGCAACAGGTACAGGAACCTGAAGACCCACACTCAATGATTCAGGAACAGCCTCTTTCTCTCCACCATCAGATTTCTGAACTGTCTATGAACATAACCTTGTTTTTTTTTTACACTGTTCATTGAGTTTGTAATTCACACTAATTTTATGACTGCACTGTACTGCTGCCACAAAGCATCAAATTTTACATCCATACACAAAATGCTAGAGGAACTCAGCAGGTCAGGCAGCATTTATGGAAAGTTGACGTTTTGGGCTGAGACCCTTCATTTTGGACTGGAAATGCGATGAGAAATTTCTCCTTTCTTCTCCAGTCCTGATGAAGGGTCTCGGCACAAAATGTTGACTGTACTCTTTTCCATTGATGCTGCCTGGTCTGTCTGGTTCGTCCAGCATTTTGTGGATGTTGCTTGGATTTCCAGCATCTGCAGATTTTTTCTAGTTTGAAATTTCACATCATCATGGAGTGAACTTTCTAATAAGAAAATAAAGGGCGATTTGATAGGGGTTCACAAAATTATAAGGGATTTAGATTGGGGAAATTCCAGCAGGCTTTTTCCACTAAGGCTTGGCTGAGACTAGAAGTAGACATTAAATGTTAAGGGTGAAGGGTGAAGGATTTAAGGGAAACTCGAGATGGAACTTCTTTACTCAGAGGGTGGTGGGAATGTGGAACAAGATGCGAGCAGAAGTGCTGGATGTGGATTTGATTGCAACACTTAAGAGAAGTTCAAATGGTTCTATTTTAATAAATGGTTTCATTTTAATAGAATATACAACCTGAAATCCTTACTCTTCACAGACATCCATGAAAAGAGAAGACAACCCCAAAGAATGAATGACAGAAAATAATTGGAACCACAAAACTCCCTCTCCCCCTTCGCATGTAGCAAAGCATCAATCTCACCCCTCTCTGACCCATTTCAGAAGAAAGACTCAGAGCCCACCACCCACAAAGCAACAGCAAAGCCCCAAAGAAACCATGATCTGCTGTCAATAAAAATTATTGTTTACCTGACAATTCGACATGCCACAGGCTCTCCCTCTCACTAACAAGGGACAGAGAGATGTCACACATTTTACAGTGAAAGGGGAGACTAACAGTCACTGTTAAGATGTGACAGTCTGCTGCGTCACTTTTTATTTCCAGGTTCTCCAACTCGAGAATCAGCAGGAAACTCTCCCCACCGAGAGCGAGAGAGAGAGAGTGCACGCGCAATTGACAGAGTTTGGGTAAGTGTACAGTTGGGAGGGGTATGGAGGGCTAATGGTCTAGTTGCAGATTTGGAACTAGGCAGAATAATAGTTTGGCATGGACTAGGTGGGCCAAGGGGCTTGTTTCTGTGTTGTAGTGCTCTGTGACTCTGTCTAAGTAGGCAATGATAGATCTGATTTTGGTTCTGAGGTTGGATATACAGTGGTGCTAGAAAGTTTGTGAACCCTGTAGAATTTTCTCTATTTCTGGATAAATATGACCTAAAATGTAATTAGATCTTCAAGTATATCCTAAAACTAGATAAAGGGAACCCAATTAAATAAATAACACAAAAAGCATTATACTTGTTCATTTATTTATTACAAAAAATGATCCAATATTACATGTATTTATTGGAAAAAGTAATTGGTGTAACCCCCTTGTACAGCAATAACTTCAACCACATGTTTTCAGTAAGTGTCGATCAATCCTGCACGATGGCTTGGAGGAATTTTAGGCCATTCCTCCTTACAAAACTACTTATACTCTGGCTTCCTTGCAAGAACCGCTTGCTTCAGGTCCTTTCAGAAAATTTCTATAGGATTAAGGTCAGGACTTTGACTTGGCCATTCCAGAACATGAATTTTCTTTTTTTTTTATAACCATTCTGTTGTTGATTTACTTTTGTGTTTTGGATCATTGTCTTGCTGCATCATTCGACTTCTACTAAATTTCAGGTGCCAGACTGCTATCCTGACAATCTCCCGTAAAATGTCTTGATACAATTTTGAATTCATTGTCCCCTCAATGATTGCAAGCTGTTCAGACCCTGAGGCAGCAAAGCAGCCCCAAACCATGATGCTGACAGTTGGGATGAGGTTTTGGTGTTCGTCTGCTCTGCCCTTTTTCCTCCAAGCATAGCATGTGCATTTCTGCCAAAAAGTTCAACTTTCGTCTTGTCTGCCCACAGAACATTGTCCCAGAAGCACTGTAGAAAATCCAGGTGGTCTTTCGGAGACTTGAGACGTGCAGCAATGTTTTTTTTTGGAGAGCAGTGGTTTCCTCCGTGGTGTCCTTCATGAAAACCAGTCTTGTTCAGTGTTTTTCTTTATTGTGGACACACAATCAGAGACTTTAGCAAGTTCTAGAGATTTCTGCAGGACTCTTTTCCGTTACCCTTGGATTATTTTTCACCTCCTTCAGCATTGCACGTTGTGCTCTTGGTGTGATCTTTTCAGGATGTCCACTCATAGGGAGAGTAGCAACAGTACAGAGTTTCCTCCACTTGTAGAGTTTCTCTTAATGTGGACTGATGAACACTCAGGTCTTTAGCAGTGCTTTTGTAGCCTTTTCTAGCTTGGCGCACTCTACAAATCTTATAAAATCCCTCTGAAAATTGTTTTGATTGAGGCTTGGTGCACATAAACAGATCTTTCTTGAGAAGAGAAGGCTCTGTCAGTAACCTGACTTTGTGTGTCTTTTCTTCAGGGCAGGGCACTTCTACAACCCACACCGCCAATCTCATCTCATTGATTGGAACACCTGACTCCAAATAGCTTCTGTAGAAGGCATTACCCCAGAGGCTCACATACTTTTTCCAACGAATACATATAATATTGGATCATTTTCTCAATAAATAAATGAACGAGTAAAATATTTTTGTGTTATTTATTTAATTGGGTTCTCTTTATCTAGTTTTGGGACTTACATGAAGATCTGATCACATTTTAGGTCAAATTTATGCAGAAATAGAGAAAATTTTACAGGGATCACAGACTTTCTAGCACCAGGTGGTTTTCTCTGGAGTGTCAGAGTCTAATGGAAATTTACAAAATCATGGGAGGTATAGATAGGGTAGATCATTTTTCCTCAATGTGGATAGGGGGAACATTTAAAGGAGATGTGCAAGGCAAGTTTTTGTTTTACAGAGAGAGATGGATGTCTATAATGGGCTAATAGTTGTGGTGGTGGCAGAAGATATGACAGTGCAGTTTAAGAGGCATTTATTTAGACACACGAACAGTTAGGGAATGGAGGGATGTGGATTATCACAGACATAGAGTCACACAGCACCACAGCACAGAATTAGGCGCTTTGGCCCATCTAGTCCATGCCTAGTCCAATCTGCCCACACCCGGACCATATCCCTCCAAACTGCTGCCATCCACGGACCCACCCAAATTTCTCATGTTGCAACTGAACCCACATCTATGAATTCAACATTAACTAATGACCTCTAAATTCTTGTCATACACAGTGGGGGGGGGGGGGGGGGGAGAATCTGCATGCATTTACCCCATCCATATCCCTCATAATTTTGTGTGCTTCTGCAAGATCTCTAATGCTCCAGTGTTCCAGGAAGTAAAGTCCTAGGTTATTCAGCTTTTCCCTGTAACTCTCAAGTCCTGGCAACATCCTTGTAAATTTCCTTTGCAAGCATATTGATACCTTTCCTGTAGGTAGGTGACCAGAACTGCACACAATACTCCAAATTCAGCCTCACCAACATCTTGACAACTTTAACATAACATCCCAACTCTTGTACTCTTACGAATTCGAAGGCAAGAGGCTCACCTTTTCAGAATTTGGTGGCCTTGGTGATATTTTCCAGAGCAGCCTGCTTCCTGGTATAACCTGTACACTTTCCAAGGTATCTGGCAGTGGCATGTCATCGGGTTCTGATCTCTCCGGAGCTACTGACTAGGATGGTCACACAGATACGCATTGTGATATAAACATAACAGCAATAATAAAGATAGTACAGAAAAGTTCAATGTTTCTGTGGAGATTACTTTTTCATTCATTCATGGGATGCAGTCGCCATTGACAAAGCCAGGGATTAAAGCCCACTCCCATGAATGTGGACAGTGGGAGGGGGCAGCCTCTGTTCCCCTCTATCGTGAGGACTGCAGAGACCTCAGCGTCAGACACAGAGAACAGCAGGATCGCAAACCTTAAGTTCATCAGTGCCAAGGTGAAGAGAGCCAACCCAAGTCTGGCCAGGAGTCAGATTTCAAGGACAAGGGAGATTGAGGGAATTCAACAGCATCAAGGAGTCTGAATGATGAAAGTTTAACTTCAGGGTATCAGGATTATCCAAGAGCCACAAGCAGTCTGAGAGGGATGCAGAGGTTGACTGGGTCAGGGATGAATCCACAGAAAGTACTGCAACTGAGGAATAGAAGCGTTTCATTTGGGAAACTGGTGCCCAGTCCACTCGGAGAGGACAGGTTCCAGAAAATAGAGGGAGACAAAAGTCCCAAGTATCACAGCAGGATTCTTGAAATATCAAGGTATTTCAGACTCTCTGGGGTCTTTGTATAGCTGCTTTGCATCACTTTGCCATTAATCTCAAAGCAAAGGCTGTAATTAAACAAAAGACCCAGGAGCAGAGTGCCAAATATCAGGGACCAGAGCACCAGGAGCACAGGGGAAAGAACTAGAGGAACAGGAGGTCTGCCCAGGGGAGTGCAGGGCAGGGACAGAAGGGTAGGGATTAGCAGAGAAGGCTGGAGTCTAAAGGGACATCAGGCTGGGGACATACATCACAGCAATGACATTCTGGCGTGCAACTTGCAGTACCACATGTGTTCTGAGCAGTTACTACATCACCTGTAGCTTCATGGGAAAGGGGAAAAGGGAGTGGGTGATGGATACTGGAGTGAGCAGCAGAGATCTGCAGAGGGAATTGTCCCTGTGGATATGTTGGAGGAGTAGGGATGGGTCTGCAACCTGGAGCTATTGGGAGACTGATCCCCTGAAGGTGGAGGCTGGGGCCAACAGATAGGAGGAGAGGGAGGTGGGAGCATGTCCAGGAATTAAAACCCGCAAGGTTGAGAGCACTCATCTACAAGACGGTGGCCAAGGGGAAAGGAAAGTGTGCCAGAAGAACCAGGAGCACTGGTCAACCACAATCTGCTGGATGAACTCATCGAGCCGAGCAGCATCTGCGCGAGGACAGGAATTGCCGTTGCTTTAGTTCAAAACCCTGCATCAGCCCTGCAGTTGCTGCTTGGCCTGCTGAATTCCTTCAGCAGCCTGTTCGTTGCTGCAGATCCCACAAATGGCAGTCTCTTGTGTCTCCAATATACTTTCAGACTGGGGGAGTGGACTTCAGGCACGTGATCTGCCATGATCCTGATCAGTGGAGTTGGCTTCAGGGGCCAGCTCCTGCTTCTATTTCCCACTGGGCAATCAAGAACAAATCCAAACTGACCTAATTACTGCACAAACAAAAAGCTACAGTCAGCCAGACATGGGAACGGACAACGAGGTATCAATTTTAATTAATTCATCATTTACCGATTTGCTCGACTTCTTCTCTTCTGAATTTTTCTTATCGTTTTTTTTGTGGGAATCAAAAGTATTGGCATCAACACACCACAGGCACTCGGTCCACTTCCCATAGATTGCACAGAGCTTCCTCTTGCTGTAACACAGCAGGTTACAATTTTCAGGGCGGTACGCCAGTGACAGTTCATTAACAGTACACCATCATTCACTTATCTCGGCTTGGATCCCCCAGGGTGACAAAAGTACATGTGAGGGACAGAAGGGGAGGTCCGGAGAACACACACCAATACTCATTGAGTGGTCAGCAGTGGAAAGGGTGAGCAGCTTCAAGTTCCTGCCATCAACATCTCAGATGATCTATCCTGGGATAACATGTCGGTGCAATCTCGAGGAAAACATGACAACCTTAATCCCTCGTTAGAACTTTGAGGAGATTTGTATGTCGCCAAAGATTTGCAAATTTCTACAAATATATGGTGGAAAACATTCTGACTGGTGGCGTTATGGTGTCTTTAATGTGCTGGGTCCAAGGAGGCTGCAGAGAGTTGTAGCCTCAGCCAGCTTGAACGCAGACACAAGCCTCCCCACCACCCAGGCATCATCAAGAAGGCAGCATCCACCCTCACCATCCAGGACATGCAGTTTTCCCACAGCAAACTGAAGACACTCACTCGATGCTTTAGGAACAGCTTCTTGCCTTTCACCATCAGATTTCTGAATGGTCCATGAACACTACCTCAGTATTCCTCATTTCTGCTGATTATTTATTTTATGCTTTATTATAACTTAATATTTCTATGTCTTGCACTGTCCTTCTGCCACAAAACAACAAATTTCATAACATGTGCCAATGATAAAACCTCATTCTGATTCATGTAAAGGGACAGCACACCATTAATGGCATGACCCTTAGCAATATTGAAGTAAAGGAAGCTTGGGGTCCTAGTCCATAGCTCCCTGAAAGTGACTGCATGGGTTAATAGGGTAGTATTGTATTCAGTTTTGGTTGCCTCATTACAGGAAGGATGTAGAGGCATTAGAGAGGATTTCTAAATATGTCTATCAGAGACCATCTGCTATGAGGAGAGGTTGGACAAACTTGGCCTGTTTTCTCTGGAGTGATGGAGGCTAAGGGGAGAACTGATAGAAGTATGTAAGATTATAAGAGACATAGATACAATAGACAGCTGGTATCTTCCCCAAATTCAAAATGTCTAACGACAGAAGGCAAGCATTTAAGATGAGAGGGGCAGCACGCTTGTAAACCTCTGTGCTCTTTCCAGCTTAATGGCATCTTTCCTACAGCAGGACGACCAAAACTGAACACAATATTCTAAGTATGGCTTGTGCAATTGCAACATAACATCCCACACTCTACACTCAATGCTCTGACTGATGAAGGCCAGCTTGTCAAAAGCCTTCTTCACCATCCTGTCTACCTGTGACACTACTTTCATTGGACCATTTACTTGTACAACAGGGCTTTTCTCTTTGGAGCATAGGAGGATGAGAGGTGACGACAGAGGTGTATAAGATGATGTAAGTGTGGACAGCCAGCACCTTTTTCCCAAGACGGCAATGACTAATACGAACGGGCAGGAAAATATAGAAATATAGTGGGGGGGGGGGGAATTGTCAGAGGTAGGTAGTTTACAAAAAGTGATAGGTGTGTGAAATGCACTGCCGGGCTGATAGCAGAAACAATTACACTGACATTTAAGAAACTCTTAGGTAGGCACATAGACAAGAAAAATGGAAGGCTGCATGGGAGGGAAGCACTAATTGATTTTGGAGTAGGGTGAAAGGTCAGCAGGGCACTTTGAGCCAAGTTGCCTGTACTGTGCTCTACTGTCCTTCGTTCCAACACTCCCAGGTGCCCTGTCATTCACTGTAAAAAAAAAACCTACCCTGATTTGTCTTCCCAAATGCAACACCTCACCCTTCTCTAAATTAAACTCCATTTGCCATTCCTCAGCCCACTTGCCCAGCTGATCAAGGTCCCTCTATAAATCCTGATAAGCTAACAATAAAATGAGCAAAATTGGCAGGAGATTCATCCTACCTTTTGTCTTGAATGTAGCCTTCTACCTTATGCAGTTCTTTGCCAAAGAGCCCACAGGGCTTAAAGTTCAGAATGCACTTCTCCCCCGACCTGTGCACAGACAAACACAATTAATACGTCCCCACCTCCAAAGTGAAGATTAATTCAAACACAGTGTGGTACTTACTTGTGATTAATTATCTCAACGTTTCCATACTGTTCAATCCAGAGACGGCCAACTATAATATTATGCACACAGCAGGTTGGATTTGACCAAGTGTACGCTTCGTTGTGTCTGTAACAGAAACACATCAAACAATGGCAAAGGTATTAAATACATGACTGGCCCATCAGCTTCTCTGAGGTGAAAAATAGGATGCATGAAGTTCATGGCCTGGAAAGATACAGCACTGAGTCAGGTCCTCAGCCATCACGTCCATGCCGACTCACTCTGCACTGACCCCCACGTCCCCATGCAGGTTCAACTGTAACACTTAAGGGAAAGTTGGACAGGTACATGGATGGGTGGGGTGTGGAGGACGAGGGCAACGTGCAGGTAAATGGGACTAGGCAGAAGACCAGGTTGGCATGGACTTGATGGGCCAAAGGGCCTGTTTCTTATGTCATAATGCTCTATAAGTCTACACCCAGATTCTACCCCTCACCCACAAACTAAAGGCAGCACAGTAGGGTGGCGGGTCAATTCCCACCGCTGCCTGTCAGGAGTTTGCACGTTCTGTCCGTGACCCCGTGGGTTTCCTCTGTGTGCTCTGGTTTCTTCCCACATTCCAAAGACATGGGTTAGAGCTACTTAATTGTGGGCATGCTATGTTGGTGCCAGAAGCACGGCAAAACCTACAGCCTGCCCCCAGCGCACCTTCGGACTGTGCTGGTTGTTGATACAAACAACACATTTCACCGTATGTTTCTGTATTTCGATAAATACGTGACAAATAAAGCTAATCTAATCACGGCAGTCAATTATCTTAAAAACTTGCATGCCTTTGGAATGTGGGAGGAGAGGGGAGCACCTACAGAAAAGCCCCCCCCCCCCGTCACAGAGAGAATGTTCAACTCCGTACAGATAGTACCAGTGGCTGGGATTGAACCTCTGAGGTAGCAGCTGTCCTTCCTCACTGCATCAGAGTTTTTTGCAAACTCCTTTTATCTTTAAATACTTTGACTTTGCATATGCCAGTTTGTTTTACAAAGGTGATAGGGTGGTTAAGAAGGCATATGGTGTGCCGGTCTTCATTAGTCAGGGGACTGAGTTCAAGAGCTGTGAACTAATGTTGCAGCTCTATAAAACCCTGGTTAGATTACATTTGGAATATCGTGTTCAGTTCTGGTTGCCTCAGTTTAGGAAGGACGTGGATGATCGAGAGAGGGTGTAGAGGAGATTTAACAGGATGCTGCCTGGATTAGAGAGCATGTCTTATGAGCAGATGCTTAGTGAGTTAGGGCTTTTCTCTTTGGAGGACGAGAGGTGACCTGACAGAGGTGTACAAGGTTATGAGAGGTATAGGCAGAGTGGGCCACCAGTACTTCCCCCCGCCTCAGGGTGGCAATGGCTAATACCAGAGGACATCCTTTTAAGGTGAGTGGAGAAAAGTTTATCACACAGAAAGCAGTGGGTGTCTGGAATGTACTGCCAGGGATGGTAGCGGAGGTTGATAGATTAGGGATATTTAAAAGACTCTCAGATCGGCATATGTATGAGAGGAAACTGGAAGGCTATAGACTCTGTAGAAGGAATGTGTTAGATTGATCGTGGCACACACACAAAGTGCTGGAGGGATTCAAGATGACGGATCACGGCCCAAAACTTCGACTGCACTCTTTTCCATGCTGTCTGACCTGATGAGTTCCTCCAGCATTTTGTGTGTGCTGCTTGGATTTCCAACATCTGCAGATTTTCTCTTGCTTGTGATTGATCGTGGAGTAGGTTTATATAGTTTGGCATAGTATCGTGGGCTGACGTGGAAACATATTGTGGTCTATTGTTCCATTTTCTTAAAACAAAAATGTGTCTCATCACTGTGCGACACAGGACACCATCTTCTGTTCTGCCCTTCAGTTAAAATTACGGCCGAGAGCTGCATTTTGGCTGTCTTAGTTCTACAATACTCATTACCCTGCAGAATCGGTTACTTACTTGTTCAGTTCTAATGTGATAATTCCTTTCGGCTCAGCTTCCACACTCTTCCCCCAGAATTTCAGTTTAGGATATATAGATCCATGGAAAGCAAAGTTCTGATGGAGTCCTTCGGCATGGAAGGCACTGATTGGAGGATGGTGACTAACTTGTTCTGATATTAACTTGAATCCCAGATCCGGCCTGTGGAAGCAGATTGTTCGTCAATAGAACCTGCGAATCAACTCTAGTACGAACTGAACACTGCACAACATAGCAGACTGAGAGAGGAGGGTGTGGAGATGTTCACACTGGTGGAAAAGTCATAAACAAAGGGGACAGAGCTACAAAAAAGGTTAGTAGGGTAACTGGGCTCACGGATGCAATTGGACAGCTCAGGTTCAGTGGGACAGAAGGGCCAGTTACCATGCTGTATCTCAAAGTAAAACTTATGGAGCTGATCTCTGAGAACTGAGGTACTTCAAAATTACTTCAATTGCTCAGCGACTAGCTGAGGAAGAAACTTTGGTTGCTATGAATGAGTTGGGCCAAAGGACCTGTTTCAATGCTGTATTCCTCTAGGATATCCCATCAGGATAAACATCTCCTTTCTTTTTCACGCGTGTATCCAGCTTCTTAAAGGAGCCAAAACATTCCACCTCTTCATCTGGCAGTGAGTAGCACACTGCTCACACCTGACCCAAGCTTGGAACAATATGGCCTCATAAAAGCACTTGTCAGCATTATCTGGTTGAGCAAATGACTGGACAAGCAGATAGAACTGTACACGTTCCTCACCTGACAAGTTCATACGTCTCGCCGAGGAGAGGGTTAAATGGCTTCCCCGTTCTCTCCCACTGAGAGGCCACAGCTGAAACGGCGAAAGCTGCCACACACTGTTTTAGTGTTAATAAAAGATACAAAAATATATTACTCCAAAACAATCAACGGTACTACTACTTGGATTAGAATCATCTACAGAAGCTTCCTCATTACATTAACACATTCAACTCATTCACATAAAGCTGATTATTTAGAGAGAGAGCCTATTAGCGTTGTGTCATGACAACCGCCTTTCCCTCAATGTCAGCAAAACAGAAGAGCTGGTCATTGACTTTAGGAAGGGGCAGTCCACATGTTTATGTTTACATCAATGGCTCTGAGATCAAGAGGATAAGAGCTTCACATTCCTAGGAATAATTATAATCAACAGCCCGTCCTGATGCAACTATGTAGATGCCACAGCCAAGAAAGCTTACAAGCACCTCGACCCCCTCAAGAAGCCAAAGAAATTTGGCTTGTTCCCCCTTGACCCTCAGAGATTTTTACTGGTGCACCACAGAAAGCATCTTATCCACATCTATCACGGCTTGGTACAGCCACTGCCATTCCGTCACTGCAAGAAACTGCAGAGTTGTGGACACAGATCAGCACATCACAGAAACCAGCTTCCCCTCCGTGGACTCTTCCTACTCTTCTTGCTTCCTCATAGTCAAAGACATCACCCACCCCAGACATTCTCTCTTCTCCCTCCTCCCACCAGGCAGAAGAAACAAAAGCCTGAAAGCCTGAAGATTCAAGAACAGCTTCTATCCTTCTGCTGGAAGACTACTGAATGCTGCCCTAGAATGGATCCTTGTTATGGCCTTACACCTTACTGTCTCCCCACACCCGCACTCTCTCTGTATCTGGAACACTTTATTCTGCATTCTGTTATTGTTTTTTTTCCTTGTATTACCTCCATGAACTGTTGTAATGAATTGAACCAAATGAACAGTTTGTAAGTTAACATTTCCAATATTGTATGTGTACTTCTAATTTTTGAAATATAAAATTGATCAACATTTTACCCAATGAAAAGATGTAATAATTGTGAAGAACAGCAACTTTAGATGTAAGATCTAAGAAGCACACCATCGAGTACATCTTCAAAAGATTAGTGAAGGTAAAATCCATCTCTCTGGACCTTCACCACCCAGGAGGTACCCTCCTCTCATTTCTACCATCAGGGTGGAGATACAGGACTCTGAAAAATCCACACTCAACAATGTAGAAACAGCTTCTTCCCCTCTATCATCAGATTTCTAAACAGTCTACAAGCCCATAAATACTACTTCATTATTCCTTTATCTTAAACGAGCTTTGTAACTTAATTTTATATATCTGCATTGTACTGGTGCCACAAAACAACAAAGTTCACATCATCTAAGTCAGTGATAATAAACCAGAATGATTCTGATGTACACAGTAATGTGATTTCAATAGACAACAGATACACCTGCATTCTTTCTAACGAAGTTTGGGAATTGACTGCTTCGTGGATGAGATATGTGTGCTCCATGTATTCTGTGAGTCGTTGGAGGAAGCTAAGTGGCTCATTAAATATAACAGGCATGGCAATCTTGGACAGCTCCTGCAACAGAGAATTTAAAGGTTACTTGAGTTCAAAAATTTCATCTACACAATGAAATCACAATGTAATTTCATCCACAGATTCTAATGTAACAAGAAGAGCAGTTCAGGTCACTGCAGGGCCACTGACGGACAACAAACTTTGCATTTAACAAATCAATAATACTAATCAGAACATAAGAAATAGGAGCAGCAGTAGGCCATCCGGCCCATCGAGCCTGCCCCACCATTCAGCAAGATCATGGCTGATCTGTCCGTAAATTCAGCTCCATCTACCTGCCTTCTCCCCCCAACCCTTAATTCCCTTACTATGTAAAAACCTATCTAGCTGTATCTTAAATATATCTAGTGAAGAAGCCTCAATTGCTTCCCTAGGCAGAGAATTCCACTCTCTGGGAAAAACAGTTCCTTCTCATCCCCGTCCTAAATCTTCTCCCCTGAATCTTGAGGCAATGTCCTCTAGTTCTAGTCTCACCTACCATTGGAAAAAAACTTTCCTACATCTATCTTATCTATCCCTTTCAAAATTTTGTATTCCTCTTCACATAGCCAGCTGGGCTATTATGATACATTACAGATACGACATGAGTATTTGGTAGTAACAAAGAGTTCAAGCTGAGCATGCCCTCTTCCTCTGGAAGTATAGCTTCAGTAATAATATCCAGTTTCGGAATTGAGCCCAACAACGAGTCCAGTCGGAAGCTACGGAGAGTAGTGGACTCTTCCAAATACATCAGAGGCATATTCCTCTCCACTTGGTAGTATGTGCAGGGGGCACTGTCTCCACCATTAAAGGTCTGCAACATCTTCTTGTGGCTACTACCGGACTGGAGGTACAGAAGCCTGCAGTCCCACACCACCAGGTTCAGGAGCAGGAACAGCTACTTCCGTTCAACCATATGGTTCTTGAACCAGCCCGCACAACCCTAATCACTACACTTTGATCACTCAGACTACTTTGCACAAAAATTGACTTTTTTTTGTTCTAATTGTATTTTCTTGCAAAAAGTTGTATATAATTTATGTTTTATTTGTGAATGCTGCTTATCTGATGCTCTGCACCTGTGATGCTGCTGCAAGTAAGTTTTTCATTGCACCTGTACATACAGGGACTTGTGCACACTCAAATTTGACTTTAATCCAGACCCATCACAAACCACAGGTATCCACTTATACTAATGCCATTTTACTCTCCCTTCGTTCCCATCAACTCTCCCTCCACCACTCACCTACACACTAGGGGTAATATACAGCAGCTAATTATCATATTAACCTGCATATGTAACTTTGGGATGTGGCAAGAAACTGGAGTACCTGGGGGAAACAATGACAATTGGCCAGAATTGATTAGAAAAGGACACTGGCAAGGATGACGATGGAGCAGCAATGGCTGGAATTTCTGGGAGCAATTCGGAAAGCACAGGGTATATACATCCCAAAGAGGAAGAAGTATTCTAACGGCAGGATGATGCAGCTGTGGCTGACGAGAAGTCAAAGCCAGTATAAAAGCCAAAGAGAGAGCATATAATGGAGCAAAAATCAGTGGGAAGTTAGAGGATTGGGAAACTTAAAAAACAATAGAAGGTAAACAAAAAGTCATAAAGAAGGAAAAATGGAATATGAAGGTAATCTAGCCAATAACAATAAAGGGGATACCAAATGTTTCTTCAGATATATCAAATGTAAAAGAGAGGCGAGAGTATCGGACAGCTGGAGGATGATTTTGGAGAAGGGGACAAGGAAATGACGGATGAACTGAGTAAGTATTATGCATCAGTCTTCACTGTGGAAGACACTAGCAGAATGCCAGAAGTTCGAGAGTGTTGGGGGCAGAAGTGTGTGAAGTAGCCATTATTAGGGGCAAGGTGTTTGGGAAACTGAAAGGTCTAAAATTAGCTAAGTCACCTGGATCAGATGGTATACACCCCAGGGTTCTGAAAGAGGTGGCTGAAGAGATTGTGGAGGCATTAGTAATGATCCTTCAAGAATCAATTGATCCTGGCATGGTCCTAGTTGAACAGAAACTTGCAAATGTCACTCCACTCTTCAAGAAGGGACAGAGACAGAAGAAATGAAACTGTAGGCCAGTTAGTTTGACCCTAGTGGTTGGGAAGATGTTAGAATGGATTGTTAAGGATGTGGTTTTGGGGTACTTGGAGGCACGTGATAAAATAGGCTAAAGTCAGCAAGAGTTCCTTAAGGGAAAATCTTGCCTGACAAATCTGATGGAATTCTTTGAAGAAATAACAAGCAGGATAGACAAAAGAGAATCGGTACATGTTGTGTACTTGGATTTTCAGAAGGCCTTTGATAAGGTGCCACTCAAGGGTGCTTAACATGTTTAAGAACCTTGATATTTCAGGAAAGATACCAGCATGGATAGAGCTTTGACTGATTGGCAGGAAGCAAAGAGTGGGAATAAAGAGAGCATTTTTTGGTTGGCCGTCGGTGACTGGTGGTGTTCCACAGGTGTCTCTGTTGGGACCACTTCTTTTTAAGTTTATATGTCAACGATTTGGATGACAGAATTGTGGCCAAGTTTGTGTAAGATACAAAGATAGTAGAGGGGCAGGTAGTTCTGAGGAATTAAGAGAGGCTACAGAAGAACTTAGACAGATTAAGAAAATGGGCAAAGAAGTGGCAGATGGAATACAGTGTTGGGAAGTGTTATGGTCATGCACTTTGGTAAAAGAAATAAAAGCACAGACCATTTACTACATGGAGAGAAAATACAAAAAAAACTGAGGTGCAAAGGGCCTTGGGGGTCCTTGCACAGGATTCCCTAAAGGCTAATATACAGGTGGCAAGGAAGCCAAATGCAATGCTAGCATTCATTTTGAAAGGACTAGAATATAAAAGGATGTGATGCTGAGGCTTTATAAAGTACTGGTGAGGCCTCACTTGGAGTTTTGTGAACAGTTTTGAGCTCTTATTCAAGAAAGGAAGTACTTACATTGGAGAGGGTTTAAAGAAGGTTCATGAAAACGATTCCAGGATTGAAAGGCTGATCATATAAAGAGTGTCTGATGGCTCTGGGCCTCTACTCACTGGAATTCAGAAGAATGAGTGGTGACTTAATTGAAACCTGTCAAACATTGAAAGGCCTCAACACAGTGGACCTGGAGAGGATGTTTCCTGTGGTGGGGGAGTCCGAGACCAGAGGGTACAGCCTCCAAATGTCCTTTTAGAATGGAGATGGGGAGGAATTTCTTTAGCAGGAGAGCAGTGAATCTGTGGAATTCATTGCCACAAGCAGCTGTGGAGGCTAAGTCATTGGGTTATTTAAGGGACAGGTTGATAGATTATTGATTAGTCCAGGCATGAAGGGATACGTGGGAAGGCGTGAGATTGAGAGGGAAAATGGTTCAGCCATGATGAAATGACAGAGCAGACTCGATGGGCCAAATGGCCTAATCCTGCTCCTATATCTTATGGTTTCTATTTAAAATTTTTATTTACGATACCTGGTTCAGTTCTCCACTCTCCCCCCAACCCCCGCATCCCCCCCAACACCATAGAGCTCACCTGCTGAACATTTCTAGTCCTAGTTTCCTTTTTTCAGTTGCCTAGAGCTGGTTGATTTGAATTTTCTTTTTTTTGGGTGTGAAATAGCTTGGGAAGACAGAATGTATAATTGAGGAGGGAGAAGGGAGAATGAGTAGCTGGTTCATGGAGATGTCAGTGCTGACAGAGACATCATGGCACAGGTCCTGGAGTGTCAGCCTCTGCCGGAGGAGGACACACAATTTATGGAATCACCTCTCACCTTCGTAAGCCCATGGAGAATTTGTTGGTCCAAGACCAGCAACGCTCCATTGTTGGCAGATTTCAAGGCACTGGAGACTACAGATTTTCTGGATGGTGTGGGCTTGATGTGGGACACCTCCTCCACACAAGGTGCCTGGTCTAGTCTCAGTTTGGCATCTGTGGACCTCAGTTAAGATTAGAACTCTCCCTTGCCATCAGGTACTTTAAACTGGCAAGGACTAAGACAGTAAGAATGCAGCAATTAAAACAGTGGTGTGGTGATCAGTGAAGAAGGGTATTTTAAATTACTACAGGATCTAGAAATGAGCCAAGCAATGGCAGGTGGAATTTAACTCTGACAAGTGCAAAGTTACTTTTTATTCAGTTAAAGCAAAGCAAGGCAAGGTGGCAGGACTCTGGAAAGTGGAACAGTGAGATAGAGCGCAGGCTTTCATTGGCCTGAGCACTGTGCTGTCCTGGGCCTAACACATTGATGAAGTCACAAAGAAGGCAATGGCAACACTCTACTTGGTTAGGAGTTTGAGGTGGTTTGGGAAGTCACTGGCAGATGTCTACAGATACACAGTGAAGAGCATTCAGAGAAGTGGCATCACAGCCTGGTGTGGAGGCTCCAATTACAGGATCAAAAGAAGCTGCAGAGGTTTGTAGGCTCAGACACAGCCCTCTCAGCTTCAAAGGACAATGCCTTCAGGAGCCTCGCCACCCAGGACATACCTTCTGATTAATCCCATCAGAGGAGGACGACACACTCAATGTTTCTGGAACAGCTTCTTCCCCATGGCTGTCAGATTTCTTTACAGTCCACCATCCCCACCTCAGTATTGCTTTATTCGCACTATTTACTTATTTTTTAATTTATAGTAATATTTATGTCTTTGCTGCTACCACAAAACAAATTTCATGTCATATAAGACCGTGATGATAAATCCGATTCTGACTCTGAATACACAAGCTGGGGTGGCAAGATGTCGGTGACACTGCAATTTGAGTACTGTGTGCAGATTTGGTCACGAGCCAGAGGAAGAACGTGATTAAATGGGAAAGGGTGCAGCAAAGATGTCAATGGGACCAGAAGGCTTGGATTATAAAGAGAGATTGGTTAGGTTAGGACTTTTAGACCCCACACCCACACTCCCGGAGCACTTTGGAATGATTAGTGACTTTTTGGAGCACACAAAATCAAGAGGGACATACTTCCGATAAGGACGTACGGAATGGTCAGTCTCCTCCCAGGGTAGAAGTGGCAAACTGACAGGGTCAGTCTTAAGGTCAGAGGGGAACCATTTAAAGGGGATCTGAATGGCCTTTTCCACATGGGGCTGGTGGGTATATGGAACAAGCTGCAGGATGAATTGGTAGGGGTGGGTATAATAACAACATCTAAAAGACACTTGGACAGATACATGGAAAGGAAAGGTTAGAGGAATATGGGCTAAATGCAGGAAAATGGGGCTAGCTCGGGTAGGCAACTTGGTCAGCATGGATCGGTTGGGCATAAGGAGCTGTTTCCATTCTGTACACCAAGTGTCATCAGTGGGCAGAGGCCAAACTGGACCAACCATCTATCTGCCTTGGCTCTAACGGGAGGTCAGAGTCTGGGTATCTGGTGCTTAATGGGAGGTCAGATTCTGGGTATCTGGTGATCTAACAGGAGGTCAGAGTCTGGGTGTCTGGTGATCTAACGGGAGGTCAGAGTCTGGGTATCTGGTGGTCTAACGGGAGGTCAGAGTCTGGGTATCTGGTGGTCTAACGGGAGAGTCAGAGTCTGGGTATCTGGTGGTCTAACGGGAGGTCAGAGTCTGGGTATCTGGTGGTCTAACGGGAGAGTCAGAGTCTGGGTATCTGGTGGTCTAACGGGAGGTCAGAGTCTGGGTATCTGGTGCTCTAACGGGAGGTCAGAGTCTGGGTATCTGGTGGTCTAATGGGAGGTCAGAGTCTGGGTATCTGGTGGTCTAATGGGAGGTCAGAGTCTGGGTATCTGGTGGTCTAACGGGAGATCAGTGTCTGGGTATCTGGTAGTGGGTGACTCAGCCCTCTCCACCAGATGAACGTCAGGAGTGGGAGGGAATACCCTTCGCTTACCCGGGTGCATACAGCAACCCTCAAAGAGTTTGGTCCCATCCAGGACTAATCAGCCTGTTTAATTAGCACTCGGCTGCCACCTTAATCATGATGGCATCATCTGCTTGTGGTGCTGCTGCAATTAAGTTTTTCCACTGCATGTGTGTATCCATGCATTTTTGCCTATGACAATAAACTTAATTTTGAATTGAGTGGGCTAGATTGAGTGACTTTTTGAAGTGATTTGAAGAATAGATAGAAGAATGAGAGAGAAAATGAGGAGTCCAATCACAAATACTGGTGGAATTGTCGTCAATTTCACTTTACACTCGCACATCAACACGTCTGTTCACAGACTGCTCCATTGCCTAGTTGAAACCAGGCATAGATTAGAGGAACAGCACCTGATATTCCACCTGGGTGATCTTCAACCTGCCGCATTAACATCCAGTATCCACTTTCCTCGGTCCCTTCCTCTTTACTTACATTATCCTGATCCCACCAGCCCAACAACCCTCCCCTTTCCTCTCCAACCTCCTCAATCAGCCCATCAGCCACTCATTCCTCCCTCAGTTCTCCTCCTTCTCTTTACTTCAAGGCTCTCTACCGTCTCCTAGCAGATTGCATTTTCTTTCAGCCCTTTATCACTTGCACCGATCACCTCCCAGCTTCTGAAATCATTCCCACTCTCCACTCTCTCTCATCTGCCTATCAACCCCCTCACCTGGATCCACTCATCACCTGCCAGCTCTTGCTCCACCCTTTCCCCACTTCTTCATACCAGCTACCTCCCCTCTTTCTGTCCAGTCCTGTTGAAGGGTCTCGCCCTGAAACATAGACTGAATATTTCCTTCAATAGGTGCTGCCTGACCTGTGAAGTTCCTCCAGTTTATGGTAGAGGCTTGGAGTTCACTACCAGAAAGAGGCAGGACCTCCTTCACATTAACACAGCCCTAGGATGCTGCATGAAAGGCTGGGACCTGCAGGGTTATGGACCTGGTACCAGAGGTGGGGGACAGACTAGAACGAACACAGTGGGCCGAATAGCAGCCTTCCACCCTAAGATTGTTGTACTATTCGGTTCTATGAGCACTACAGAATGTTGGATTCACTCACCATTCCAATGCATTTACGCAGAATACTCCAAATACTAAAATCGTCTCTGGAAAACATTGGGGCTGGCAAACTTGTCCTGAAGTAGATAAGAAAGTCATCAATTACTCAATTTATACACAAGCGAATAAAAAATGAAAGTAACATTTAATTTACAGATCAGATTAATTTGCAAATGAAACAGGGAAAATTTTATTAGTGCCTCATTAAATTAACATTTAAATCCAGTCTCCTTCAAGCAATGATTAGACATTGATCTGATCTTCGTCTATTGGTGTCGGCTCATTTCCTCCCCTCACTCCCCACCCAAACTAGGTGAGGAGGTAATAAAATCACTCTCACACACACACACACAAATCCCAGTGGACACGGTGAAAGAAAGACCAAAAACTATTTGTAATTTGGGCAAATCTTTGCCATCGCTTGCACTGGTTAAGCATGCAAATTAAACATGTTCTTTTATGTGCTGAGGTAAAATATCACTACATTTTCAAGTGATATAGCAGACGAGGGGCTAAATGGTCAGCTACCTACTCCTACTCCTTGGACCATGAGGCAGAACAGATGGCATTACCGAAAAAAGACCCTTCAGAAGGAACACTCATTGGTAAAGCCTCCTTGCCCAGTTGTCCTGGAAATAGCTGTCCCTCCTGATCATGCAGCTGGAGGAGGGGGGAATGGACAGGGGCACAGAGATCTGAACACAACAATAAAATCTTCAAATCAAGGGCATTTCATCAGATTCCTTCTTCTTCAACCCTCCTCCTCTTCTCCCTATCCCCTCTCAGATTCTCACAACATCTCTCTCCCCACCCACCTTCCTATCACCTGCCAGCTTGTACCCCTCCCCCCTCTTTCCACCTTCTTATTCCCATCCTGTTGAAGGATCTCAGCTCAAAACGATGATGTTCATTCCCCTCCAAGATGCTATCTGACCTGCTGAGTTCCACCAGCATTTTGTGTGTGTTGTTCAAGGCTTCCCGCATCTGCAGAATCCCTTGTGTCATTAAATCAGGGTTTGTAATGTAGCATGAAGGTGATGGAGAAATGGCCTACTTGTTAATAAAGAACAGTTAATAGTGTGACCCTCACTCTTTTCAGAGTACCAGGATGGAACAGGAGGTTATCTTTGTATTGATCCACCGAGCACAGTTGGTGTGAGACAAAGCAAGGCGGTGGGTTGTGGAGTATTGTGTCTTATTTAGTTCATTCGCAGGTGAATTGTACAGGACTGAAAGCTGCTGAGACCTTTGAATCAGCACAGTGGGTGGAGACACTGCCTCACAGCACCAGATACGAGGGTACTCCTGGTACTGGGTGGAGTCTGCACATTCTCCCTGTGAATACAGGGCTTTCCTCCAGCTGCTCCAATTCCATCGCACATCAACCACGTATGGACCAGTGGGTAGACTGGCTGCCATAAGCTGTCCTCGTGCGCAGTGAGGGTGGAATTTGGGGTGGGGGGGGGAGATGATGGGAATGTGGGGAGAATAAAAAATGTGATTAATGCAGGAGTGGTACAAGGTCTTGGTGAGGCCGCACTTAAAATGTGTTTGGTTTTGGTCACCTGCTATATGAGTGCAGAGAGGTTTCCAAGGATGTTTCTGGCCTTGAGGGAGCGAATTATGAGGAGAGGTTGAGCAGCTGGTGATTTTATTCAGCGGAGTGCAGGAGAATGAGGTGTGATCTTACAGAGCTGTATAAACTCATGAGGATTAAAGAACTAGAAAATACAGGTTAAAGGTGAGAGGAGAGATAATTAATAGGAACTTGAGAGGCAACTTTTTTGTTCAGAGGGTGGTAGGTATATTGATTGAGCTGTCAGAAGAAGTGGTTGAAGTAGGTACCTTAACAATATTTAATAAGATATGTGGACAGGTACATGGATAGGAAAAGTTGAGAGGGATTTGGGCCAAACATGGTCAAATGGGATTAGCTTAGATGGGAATTGTGATTGGTGGGACCAGATGGGCCCTGCTGTATGAGGGCAGAGAATATTTACAAGGATATTGCCCAGACTTAAGGACCCGAGTTATTGGGAAAGGGTATATAGAATTTTATTTCCTGGAGTGTAGGAGAACACGGAGATATACAAAATTATGAGGGGTATAGGTAGGGTTAACGCAAGCAGGCTTTTTCCACTGAAGTTGGGTGAGACTAGAATTAGAGGTCATAGTAGAAGGGAGAGAGGTAAAATATTTAAGGGGAACTCCTTCAATCAGAGGGTGATGTAAGTGTGGAAAGATATACCAGAGGATTAGATTGCAATATTTCAGAGAAGTTTTGGATAAGTACATGGATGGAAGGGCTATGGTCTAGGAGCAAGTTGATGGGGCTAGGCAGAACAACAGTCAGCATGGACTAGATGGGCCGAAGGGCCTGTTTCTGTGCTGTAGTGCTCGATGACACTCTGTTTGATTAAGCACACCTTGTTTGCCTGAAAGTGGTCTGAAGTCAATTCAGTTTCTTAACATTCCTGGAGGAGTGCTTCAGGAATACTACAGAGTGTTAGTTATGCAAAATAAACTATTTACTTGTGTAGCTGTACAATCTGTAACAGGAGAAATAGAATCACCAGCACAGCAAAGGCACAAGAACTGTCATCACAACACCTTCATTATTTATATAGTTTGACATGACAGCAAGCACCAGTTCACTGTCAAACTGCTAAACACAGGCAGCTTCAAATTACAGAGATGGGGTTTCCAAATTTTCCTTGACAGTTTGCGAGAGTTTCAATATCTGAATACCAACAAAGCAAAAACACCAAAGCACGGGGTACCTTTTACCTTGCACCGTGATTGCACCAACTCACCCAGTACAAAATTACTTCAGTGGTTACAGTACTTTCACACTCCAGTGTGACTCTATCAGAGTTTACCCAAAGGTCAGGGTTCCAAACTGTTACTCTGCCTTACTCTACACATCTCCAAACTGTTACTCTGCCCTACTCTACACATCTCCACCATTCATTCACAAGATCACATGGAAAGAGTTTGTATGTCCGCCCTACGGAAAGTGTGGGATTTCCTTGGGTGCCCCAGCTTCCTCCCATAGTCCAAAGTTGTGCTGGTTAGTAGGTTAGTTGGTCATTGCAAATTGTCCTGTGATTAGGCTTGGGTTAGATCAGGGGTTGCTGGGTGACTGAAAGGGTGAGAAAGGCCTATTTTGAGCTGTATCTCAATAGGTAAATGAGTTAACAAAGCCAATTTATTTAAGCTGTTTCAGTGAGGTGATTCAATGGGGAAGTGGGGCTCAATCCTATATCATAGGACATGGAATATGAGTACAGCATAGTATAGGCCTTTCAATCCACAATGTTTCAATAAGTACCTTTAATGTCAGAGAAATGTATACAATATACATTCTGAAATTCTTTTTCTTTGCAAACATCCACGAAAAGAGGAGTGACCCAAAGAATGAATGACAGTTAAATGTTAGAACCCAAAGCCCCTCCCAAGCATAAGCAGCAGCAAAGCGATGACCCCCTTCCCCACCAGCAAAAAAGCATCTGCACCCTCCACCAAGCACTCAGCCGTGCAGCAAAGCACCAAGACAGACTTGCAGTATCCCAAAGACTACTTGTTCAGCCAGTAATTCTACATATCACTGGCTCTCTCTCTCTCTCCCCCCCAATAAGGGAAAAAGAGGTGTCCTTGTTGTGCCGACCTTTTAATCTACTCTAGTATCAATCTAATCATTCCCTCCCACATAGCCCTCCAGTTTTCTTTCATCCACGTGCTTATCTAAGTCTCTTATCTGTCTCAATGTATCTGCCTCTATCTCCAGTCCCAGCAGTGTGTTCCACATAACATCAGTGTGTAATAAACCTACCTCTGACATCCCCCTAGACTTTCTTCCAATCACCTTGGTCAAGTTTGTTGTTTTGTGACAGCAGGACAGTACAGTGGCCTTGAAGTTCTAAACGTGGTCTATTTATTTATGTGGAGATACCGCATGAAACAGGCCCTTCCAGTTCACTGAGCTGTGCTGCACATCAACCCACAAATTAAATCCTAGCCTAACCGCAGGACAATCTGCAACCACCAATTAACCAGTACGTCTGGGAGGAAACTGGAGCACCTGGAGGAAACCCACACACACAGACTTTCTTACAGAGGAAGCCAGAACCAAACTCCGGCACTCTGAGCTGTAATATTGCCGCGCTAATTGCTACTCTGCCGTGGTTAATCCACAAAATTCTCTGCTTCCATCTTGAATATGTGCAGAGTTCAACTGGGGCAAAGGTTCCGTTCCCCAATTCTCTCTTTCAGTCTTCGATGCAGTGACACACAGATATTCGTGTTTCTGCAGTGGTGTATCTGACAATTCAACCCCTAATGTACGGACTTCCAAGCTTTGTAACCCTGGATTGTCCTGTCTTTGCCCAAGACACCCTTGCCTGCAGGGCTCTTTTTAGGAGCATTATAGTACAGCATGGTTACAGTGGGCCAAAGTACCTGTGCTGTATGATTCCAGGAGATCCAAATTTATCCTAAAAACTTTGCAGGGGTTCTGCTAAATAAAACTGAAGGCAAGTTTGAAAAGTTTACATGTAACTGGGTCTTGTCTAGTCATTACAGCATACATGGGCTAGAATAACAACCAATACTATTTTGCACCAACAATTATGTTGCACCAACTCAAACATCTGAAAATGAATTAAGAAAATAAACAGAAATGATGCTGGAAATGCACAGTAACACACACAAGCTCCATCTGCCAAAAGTGGAATTTCCCAGTGGCCAACCATTCTAACTGTTATCCCATTTCTATATGTCAGTCCTTTTCTGCCACGATGAGGCCACCCTCAGGTTGGAGGAGCAACACTTCATATTCCATCTACGTAGCCTCCAACCTGATGGCATGAACATTGATTAGTAATTTTTTTTCTTTTCCTCTTCCGCCTCCCTCTTCTTCTCTTCCCCACTCTGGCCTCTTACCACTTCTCCTCACCTCCCCCAGTGCCCCTCCTTCTGTCCTTTGTCCTATCGTCCACTATCCTCTCCTGTCAGATTCCTTCTTCTCCAACCCTTTACCTTTCCTACCCACCTGGTCTCACCTATCACCTTCCAACTTGTCCTCCTTCCCTCCCCAACCCTTTTATTCTGGTGTCTTCCCCCTTCTTTTCCAGTCCTGATGAAGGGTGTTGGCCCGAAATGATGACTGTCTATTTCCCTCCATGGATGCTGCCTGACCAGCTGAGTCCCTCCAGCATTTTGTGTGTGTAGCACAGAAACAAGCTTTGTTTGTAGGGTTGTTCGCTGAGCCTGGAGGTTAGATTGCAAACGTCCGTCACCAGGCGACATCATCAGTGCTTCTGCCGAGTGCTGGCGTTTATATTAATCCGACTTGTTCTGTTTGGTTGGCTGCCGCACCGGCCGCTAATCTCTGCTGGACCCTGGCCAACCAGATATCTGAGCGATCTCCGCTGGCCCGTATCCCTGGTTATCAGTCACTGTGAACGTTCATTCCTTGAGTGTCCACGGCTCACCTTCAGCCCCGATCCCTCAGAAAAATAAGTTCGTAAATTGCATCCAGTTCAATGTGCTTATTATTAATAGAATCTTCTGTTGATAATCAAGCGTCTAGGAATTCTTTTGATTTCTTGTTCTGTGCTTCTGCCAGTACTTTTGTAGTTTCCTAGATGAACTTGTGTCCTTAATCTTCATGTACTGAGATGCGTGGCAGAAGAATGTGTTATTTTACAGCCAGGTGATGTTGTAAAAACAAAGGAGCTGGTTGCGGACTACAGGAGGAATGGAGACAGGCTCACCCCTATAGACATCAATGGATCTGGGATTGAGAGGGTGAACAGCTTTAAATTCCTCGGCATAAACATCACTGAGGATCTTACATACCAGCTGTTTGGTAAAGCACAACAGTTGGCGTGTGGCCAATTGGTTAAGGCTAGTGATTTGAAGGTCGCTAGTTCGAGCCTCGGCTGAGGCAGCGTGTGTGTCCTTGAGCAAGGCACTTAACCACACATTGCTCTGCGACGACACCGGTGCCAAGCTGTATGGGTCCTAGTGCCCTTCCCTTTGGACAACATTGGTGTCGTGGAGAGGAGAGACTTGCAGCATGGGCAACTGCCGGTCTTCCAGACAACCTTGCCTAGGCCTGTGCCCTGGAACCCTTCCAAGGTGTAAATCCATGGTCTCATGAGACTAACGGATGCCTATAGTGCTTCCTTCACCTCAAACGGTTGAAGGAGTTTGGTACGGGCCCCCCAGATCCTAAGAAATTTCTACAGGAGCACAATTGAGAGCATCCTGAATAGAAACTGTACTTCCCTTAATCGTAGGACTCTGCAGATAGTGGTGCGGACAGCCCAGTGCATCTGTAGATGTGAACTTCCCACTTTTCAGGACATTTACAGCGACAGGTGTGTAAAAAGGGCCCGAAGGATCATTAGGGACTCAAGTCACCCCAACCACAAACTGTTTCAGCTACTAACATCCAGGAAGCAGCACCCCAGCATAAAATACAAGACCACCAGGCTCCAGGACAACTTTTTCCACCAGGCCATCAGACCGATCAATTCATGCTGATACAATGTTATTTCTTTGTTATATTGATGTATATTGCTTATATTGATGTATACACTATTTATTATAAATTACTATAAATTGCACATTTAGAAAGGGATGTAATGTAAAGATTTTTTACTCCTCATGTATTTGAAGGATGTAAGAAATAAAGTCAGTTCAATGCAATGTAGTCTCATGGATAGTTTTCTCCCCATTTGTCTTACAAGCTTTTTGGCTGAAGTTGTCCTAAGGTAACCCGGCTGGTGGCGTAATTGCATCAGTGCTGGACTTCGGGACGAAAGGACGAAAGTTTGAATCCAGCCGGCTCCCCTGCACGCTTTCCATCCGTGCTGGGTTACAAGCTGGTGATCTCTTTGGAAACTCACCCGGCAGAAGGCAATGGCAAACCACTGCTGTAACTTGCCTCGTACGCGGTTCCCCACTACGTTAGAGAGGTGTGGAGGGAAATCATCTGCTAACCAGAGAAACTCTGGATGCAACGTACCTTCCCTTTTGTCCTCAGTTGTCCTTCTCAACTAGTCCCATTAGCCTGTATCTGGCCCATATCCCTTTAAACCTTTCGTATCCACAGATCCGTCCAAAGAGCTTTTAAGTGTTGTGCTTATCTACACTTCCCTGGAAGCTCATTCCACATATCCATCACCCTTTAGAAAAACCTGCCCTTTAAATATTTCCCCTCTCACCTTGAACCTATGCTCTCTAGTTTTCAGACTCCCCAATCCTGGGAAAAGAACCTCTGTTCCTCACGACTGTACAAGGCACCCCTCAATCTCCTGCATTCCAGCCTATCCTGTCTCTCGTTGTAAAACACAAGCCCTGTGGTCCTGGCAACACCCTTGTGCAGCCTTTCCTGCAGCCATTCCAGTTTAATGACACCCCTCCTATAGTGTGGTGACCAGACCTGCACACAATACTCCAATGGCAGGCTGATTTAAAATACAATTAAACTTCAACTGCAATGGTAAACCAATACACTGTTATTTTAGCAAGAGTTTGGTTCAGTAATTTGAATAAATTGCTTTAACATTAAGGCTTTCAAATGGAGAATGGGCAGCAAAGTAGAGTCTGGTTTAATCCTGACTCCTAGTGTGGAGTGTGCACGATCTTCATGACCATGTTGTTTGCCCCTCCCCCCGATACTCATGCATCCTCTCACATCCCTAAGTCGTGGGGGCTGGTGGGTTAATTAGCCACTGCAAATTGTCCCCAGTGTGCAGGTGGAATCTGGAAGGGGTGTGGGAATTGATGGAAATGTAGATTTCTGTAGTCAGTCTCGACTAATGAAGACCAGAATCCCATAAGCCTTCCCAACCACGTAATCTGCCTGTGCTGCCACCTTCAAGGACCTGTGGGCTAGTACACCAGGGTCCCTCTGCTCCTTAATATTCTACACAACTCTTGATTAAACTTCTTAAATGAACTCTTGATCTCCAATCCGTCTTGGAATGGCTCTTGCTCGTAATTTGTCTGTACTTGCTTGCACCTTCTCTGTAATTGTCACAATGCATTCTGGGTTGTTTTTTGTGACTCCCTCCATGTACACATGTATGGCCTGATCTGTATGGGCAGCACGCAGTGTATCCTGGTACACAGGGCTTCCTGAGTACACAATGGTGTCAGGTTTTCACCACTGTACACTAACCATGTATCCCTCCAAACCCTTCCTATCCATGTGTTTGCCCAAGTACCTTTTAAATGCTGTTAATGTACCTGCCTCAGCCACTTCCTCTGAGGGCTCACTCCATACAATGTCTATCTTCTGGGTGAAATGTTGCCCCTCAAGTTCCTATTAGATCTCTCCCCTCCTCTCACTCAGTTTACCACCGTCTTTCATTCATCTGCCATAATCTTCCAACTCCACTCCTTGCTTTCCTCCCCAGCAATACACGTTTGGGGGCGGGCAGCATGGTAATGTAGCAGTTAGCTATTACAGCGCCACTAACCCAGGTTCAATTCTCACCGCTGTGTGTGAGGAGTTTGTATGCTCTCCCCATGTCCGTATGGGTTTCTGAAGGTCAGAGGGACAGTTAAACCAGGTCTCGTTAGAGGTCCTGGATGTGAAACATTAACTGCTTCGCTCTCCACAGATACTACAGTACCTGGCTTGCAGGAGTGTTCGCAGCGTTTCTGTTATCTCCTCACACCCGGGATGGCTCGTTAGCCAACTCTGCTAACGGCTACATGAATCAGTGGTGAGAGGACCACCTTTCATAAACAATATATGTCTAGGGTCAGTATGATTTGGGGTTCAGTCAAACAGGAATGTCAGGATGTTCCGATTAAAAGAATCTCAATTTGAGTGGATGCTGCATAAATACTGTCCATACACAGTTATCAGTAGCATAGATCATACACCAGCATAAAATTATAAAGGAAGTATATTTACCAATTTTAAACTTTATCAGTTAACAGAGAAAGGAAAAAAGATCAAAGGGTCCATTACAGTTAAACCAGTCTAAATATACATATAAATATTGGAGCTCATTTCTGAAGTAGTCAGGGGTGTACCACAGTACTCACACACACTGGACCCACGGTCTGTGTGAAACCACCCGCCACAGTCCGAATTTCCACTGAAGACCATCTTGAATGAACTGACTCTCAGGAGGATCGGCCCTTCTGCCTTGGAGCCAATCATCAACACAAAGCACTTCTTGCAAAAGGGACTCTCCTTCCAAAGGCATTCTCCGGTACCTTCCCTTGTGACCTGGTCCGCAGCTTCCCACCAAAACAACCCCGAACCACACTACTGTCCTTCAGAAATCCGATCCTGCCCAGCTCTCCCAAATCTTCCACTGGGCAGAAAGTTACAAATGGCAGATTGTAACATCCCTACGTTGGACAACATGGCTCCTTATCTTTAGCTGAAGCCAAAACACTCTTACCAGCAGGATGCACTGCTTCTACAGAAAACTGCTAAAATAAAATACCTCACAGCATAGCAGGGCATTACACAGGTTTCTAGTATCTGCAGATTTTTCATGGAAGGCCATGGAGGTTCAGATGGTCAGAAAACGATTTTAAGTGTTTTTAAGATGAGTTTTTTAGAAAAATAATCTAGTGATATGGTGTGTCTCAGAACCCAGAACAGTACAGTACAGACCCTTTAGCCCATCATGTCATGCCAACCTATATAAAGCTATTCCATGATCAATCTAACCCTTCCATCCTACACAACCCATAACTCTCCAAATTTCTTTCATTCATGTGACTACCTAAAAATCTCTTAATGTCCCTAACGTATCAGTCTCTACCACTGCCCCCAGCAATGCGGTCCAGGCCCCCACCTGGAATGATCAAATTAGAATATAATCAAAGAATGTAAAGCAGGAGATACTCATGACAAGAAAATGATTAGGATGCCAGTGTTTTAGTTTCCCAGGTCTTCTGGGCCATTCAATAAGGATGTCTGTCTCATCTCCACCTCACACTTGTTATTCCCACCAATACATTCCAAGAGTCCATTCAGCCCCTCTCAGATCTGTCCAATGCGATATGATTTTATCTTTGATCTAATTGCATAATCACACTTTCCTCCAAATTCTTCTTCAAGATTTGTTAACGTTTTAAAATCATAGGCTGTTAGTAGGTAGTTGGAATGCACAAAGTCAAAATGTTGATTGACGATTGACTACTCAAATCCTGACGTTGGGACTGGAGTAAGTCAAACAAACACTTTATGATGGAGGATATTTTAAGCAACATGATACTTTCAAATTATAGAGATGTACATGCACTGAAATAGACCCTTCTGCCCATCTTGTCCATGCTAATTTAGAAACATAGAAGCATAGAAAACCTACAGCACAATACAGGCCGTTCGGCCCACAAAACTGTGCTGAACATGTCCTTACTCAGGCTTACCCATAACCCTCTATTTTTCTAAGCTCCATGTACCTATCCAGGAGTCTCTGGAAAGACCCTATCATATCCGCCTCCACCACCGCTGCCGGCAGCCCATTCCACGCACTCACCACTCTCTGCATAAAAAACTCACCCCTGACATCTCCTCTGTACCTACTTCCAAGCACCTTAAAACTGTGCCCTCTCGTGTTAGCCATTTCAGCCTCTGACTACGCACCCATTTAAATTTTTAATTATTGTTAGACGTACAGAGGAAAAGTGAAAAACTTTGTTTTGCATGCATGACTTCACACTGACGTGGTAATGCATCTCTGAGATACAGCTCCACTGGCAGCTCTCCAGTTCTTTTGGAGTATTGTGTACAGTTTTGGTCACCGTTATAGGAAAGATGTTAATAAACTAGAAAGAGTGCAGAAAATATTTCACGAGATGTTGCTGGACTTGGGAGCTCAAGTTACAAAGAGAGGTTGTGTAAACTAGGACTATATTCCCAGAATTGGAGGAGGTTGAGGAGTGACCTGATAGATATACAAGATTGGTTTCACCCTGTCTCTGCCCCTCATGATCTTGTATATCTATCAGGTCACTCCTCAACCTCCTCCAATTCTGATCTTTTCCTGGGAGAGGGTGTTAAAACAAGAGTTTAAGATCAAAGGTGCGATTTAAAAGGGACATCAAGGGCAGCTTCTTCAAACAAAAGGTGATGCGTATTTGGAATGAACTGCCAATAATAGTGGTTGAGATGGGCACGCCAGCAACATTTAAAATTCACCTAGGTAAGTACATGGATAAGAGAAAGTTCGAAGGCAGGTAGAACTAGCTCGCTAGGCAACAGTCACCATGGGCAAGTCGGGTCAAAGGGTCTGCTTCCGAGCTGTTTGATCTCATGGGCATGAAGGTCACCATGGGCAAGTTGGGCTGAAAACCCACTTCTGTGCTGCGTGACTCTATAACTAAAGCATTGCATTTCTTAGTAGTATTCTCCATTGTAAACCAGATTATAGTTGGGAACTTAACATCCAAGGATACTCATCGTATCGAAAGGACAGGCAGGTAGGCAGAGGGGGTGGTATGGTTCTGTTGGTAAAAAATGAAATCAAATCGTTAGAAAGAGGTGAAATAGGACTGGAAGAGGTAGGATCGTTGTGGGTAGAGTTAGGTAACTGCAAGGGCCAAAAGACCATGATGAGAGTTATATACAGTCCTCCAAACAGTAGCCAGGATGTGGGCTACAAATCAAAAAGGGTGATAGGATATGCAAGGCAAAATGGCAGAGTTACAATTGTCGCAGAGGATTGTACTTCGGGTACAATGAGAAAATCACTCTGGTGCTGATTTTGGATCCCAGGCGAAAGAATTTGTAAATGTCAACAAGATGGCTTTTTAAGAGCAGTTTGTGGTTGAACCCACTAGGGGATCAGCTATTCTGCATTGGGTGCTATGTAATGAACCAGATTTGATTAGGGCACTTAAGGTAAAGGAACCCTTAATTGACCAGTAATCAGTGAGAAGGAGAAGCTAAAGTCAAACGTACCAGTATTACAGTGGAGTAATGGGAATTACAGAGGCATGAGAGAGGAAATGGTCAAAGTTGTTTGGAAGGGGACACTAGCAGGGATGACAACAGAGCAGCATTGGCTGGAGTTTCTGGAAGTAATTTGGAAGGCACAAGGTAGATACATCCCCAAGAAGCAGTAGTATTCTAAAGATAGGATGACGTAACCATGGCTGACAAAGGAAGACAAAGCCAACATAAAAGCAAATAGAGGTCATATAATAGAGCAAATGCTAGTGGGAAGTTAGAGGATTGGGAAGCTTTTAAAAACCAACAGAAGGTAACCAAAAAACCATAAGAAGGGAAAAAATGAATACAAAGGTAAACTAGCAAATAATACTAAAGAAAATAACAAAAGATTTTTCAAATATATAAAGGGTAAAAGAGAGGTGAGAGTAGATATCAGATCAGCTGAAAAATGACACTGAAGAGGTATTAATGGGGGACAAGGAAATGGTGGATGAACTGAATAAGTATATTGCCCGAAGGTTTGAGGGTGTCAGCGGTCAGAAGTGAGTACACTGGGTGATTTGCAGAAGGCAAACTGTGGGGATAGAGGCAGCCTTTTCTGATCAGTTGCCAGTGACTAGTGGTGTTCCACAGGGGCCAGTATTGGGACCGCTTCTTTTTGGGTTGCATGTCAATGATTTGGATGACAGAATTGATGGCTTCATGGCCAAGTTTGCAGACGATACGAAGATAGGTGGAGGGACAGGTAGTGTTGAGGAAGCAGGGAGGCTGCAGAAGAATAGATTAGGAGAATTGGCAAAGAAGTGGCAAATGGAACACAGTGTTGGGAAGTATATTTTCATGCACTTTGGTAGAAGGAATAAAAGCATACACTATTTTTTTTTAAACGGGGAGAAAATTCAAAAATCTGAGGTGCAAAGGGACTTGGGAGTCCTTATGCAAGATTCCTTAAAAGTTAATATACAGGTTGAACCAGTGGTGAGGAAAGCAAATGCAAAGTTAGCATTCATTTCAAGAGGTCTAGAATACAAGAGCAGGGATGTGATGCTGAGGCTTTATAAGGCACTGGTGAGGCCTCATGGAGTATTCTGAGCAGTTTTGGGCCCCTCATCAAAGAAATTATGCCTGACATTGGAAAGAGTTCAAAGGAGGTTTACAAAGTTTTTCCAGGAATGAAAGGCTTATCATTTGATGGCTCCGGGTCTGTACTTGCTGGAATTTAGAAGAATGTGGGGGGAATCTCACTGAAACCTATCAAATATTGAAAAGCCAAGACAGAGTGGATATTGAGAGGATGTTTTCTGTAGCGAAGGAGTCTAGGACCAGAGGGCACAACCTCAGAATAGAGGGATATCCATTTAGAATGTAATGAGGAGGAACTTCTTTAGTTGAAGGGCGAAGAATCTGTGGAATTTGTTGCCACAGGTGACTATGGAGGCCAGGTCTTTGGGGGTATTTAAGGTGGAGGCTGATAGATTCGTGATTATTCAGGGCATGAAAGGTTATGGGGAGAAGGTAGAAGACTGGGGTTGAAAGGGAAATGGGTCAGCTGCAGAGCAGACTCGATGTGCTGAATGGCCTAATTCTGCTCCTATGTCTGATGGACTTAGTGGTCTTTAGATAAAGTATTTGTTTTGACTTGCTCCAATCCAAACATCAGGACTGACTAGATAATCGAGATTTTGATTTTGTGCCTTCCGACTGCCTACTCAGCATCGTCACAATCTTTCCCACTACTCCCTGCCAACATGCCATGTCTCTTTTGGCTCCTGCTGTAACCCATCTCAATGGTGTACAGCCCGGGCATCCTGCCAACTCTTAGTTTAACAGGGCTCACAGGAGCCAATTAATGAGACCATATACTTCCGTCTACTAACCTAAACCACCATCATTATCCTGCTCACCCAGCCGTTCCCTACCCCATTGAAACCCTCCTTCGACTTCTACATGTAGGTGATTCACGTGCTTGTCTCGGCACTTCCTAAATGCTGTCAGTTACTTTTCTACAGGAATTTACATTTCTGACTGGGGGTATCACAAACTGGTGTGCAAGCCCCAAGGCACAGGATCACAAGGGCAGCAGGCAGTTGTGGACTAAACCAGCTCCACCATCAAGGACATCTTCAAGAGTCAGGCATTCATCACTGAGGGTCTTACCATCCTCTTCTCGTTACTACCATCAGGGATGGGGTACAGGAGCCTGAAGACCCACACTCTGCGATTCAGGAACAGCTTCTTCCCCTCCAACATCAGGTTTCCGAGCAGTCCATACAGTTGCTTGTATAAAATATATAATACATTATAAAATGTTCCAACCCCTTCACAACAATGCCTCCAAGATAAAGTACTGGAATCCAACACAAACACTGGTTCAGGTAATCAAAAGCTCTTTTTTCGTCTCCCTCACTCTTCTAGTTCCATTCATCCACTATCCACGCATTTTATCCACAGGATCCTCTCCCTCATCTGATTCCATCTGCTATGTCTTCTCCCGTAATGGTTCCTAATATCACCTCTCTTACTTACCATATTCCAGCACTGGTAGTCCTTTGTGTTTCTCCAGCAGCTGACTCCATCTTCACCCTATCCACTCTCCTTCCAGCTCTACCTGTCCATCATCCTTCACCCCTCCTCGGTCCAGCCATCACCTACCAGCCCCCGCCATGCCCTTCCCCTTTCCCTCTTCCCCCGGCCATCTCTCTGCTCCACTCTGTTGTGATGCACAGTTTCAACCCGAAATGTCAACAATTCCTTTCCTCCCACAGGTGCTGCTCGACCTGCTGAATCCACTGCTTATTGTTTTATGAAACAACTAGGCTTTAAGAAGCACCTTGCAAGATGGTTAGAAGGAACTTGGAACGAATAAGTTAAACCAGTTTGAAGAGAGGTAAAGACCTGGCCAGAAGGAGCAACCTCAGCATTGTGGGACTGCTTTGAAAACACGGACAGGAACACGTTCAGGGAGGCAGCTACCTGTGACCATTACATTAACGTCTATGAACATGTGAGACTTGTGACTGGTTACATAGTGCATTGAGGACATCACCGTTATTAATCACATCAACGTGAGGGCAAATCAGAAGCCATGGTGACAGCAAAGGTCCGGGCACAGCTGAGAGACCAGGGGGATAAGACAACACTTAGCCCAGCAAGAGCAGCACTTTCCCATGCTATCAGGAAGGAATATTCATAGAGAAGGTACAGCTATTTCTGCAACGCCAGAGGCATGAGGCTCATGTGGCAGACCACAACAGACCACAAGTCCACCCTGTACGTCAATGACAGATTCACTTCTCATCCTGATAGGCTGAATGCTATCTACGTCGGCAAGGGAGGCCTCCCTTCTCCATGAGGACTAGGCACTCTGTCTGGTCACAGCTGACGTGAGGATGACCCAAGCCGTGGTCAACGTGGCCCAGTTAAATGAAGTTCTAACAGACATCTTCAACATCTCTCTGGAACAGTCCACTGTCCTCTCAGGGTTCATGGTGGCCACCATCATCTTGGTGCCCAAGACAGTGACAGTAACCTGCCTCAGCGACCAACATCCAGTGGCACGGACCTCAACAGTAATGAAGTGCTTGGAGCGGCTGGTTACGGATCACAGTAAATCCCATCTTCCTGCTACAATGGAGCCTTTCCAGATCACTTATTGCTCAGATTAGTGACTGATGATGCCACGCACTCCTCTGTCCTGCCCCACCCAGGTAATGGTGCCTCATAGGCCAGGGTGCTGTACATCAACATCAGCTCAGCACAGCTTTCATACGATCATCTGAAGCTGGTGGTAAACTGTCCTTGTTGGGTCTCAACATCTCTCTTTGCCTCACCTGCTGAGTTTCTCTAGCACTTGGTGAGTGGTTCTCTGTAACTGGATCCTGGACTTATTGACAGAAAGGCCACAGTCAGTCCACGTTGGCAGAAACATCTCCAGATCAATCACGCTGAGCACTGACAGCCCCAGGGCTGTGAGAGCCCACTGCCATTCACATTGCTGATGCATGACCTCAGTTCAAACCGAATCATTAAGTTTGCTGATGACAAATATGCTGAGACAGCATAGAGAGAGGAAGTGGAACTGCTGGTGGAATGGTACGCACACAACAATTTGAGTCTCATTGTGGACAGGACCAAAGAAATGATTGTTGTGTTTAGGAAGATGCAGGCCGGCCACTCCTTACTGTCCATACACGGCTTGATCGTGGAGACAGTTCGCAGCACCACATTTCTGGGAGTGCACATAACCGATGATCTCACCCAGTCCCTCAACACCACCTCTTTGGTCAAGAAAGCAGAACAGTGTCTCCACCTTCTGAGGAGATTGAGATGAGTGAGGGTCTCCTTCTCCCCACCCACTTTTACAGAAGCACCATCGAGAGCGTACTGACCGGCTGCATCACGGTCTGGTACAGGAATTGCAAGGCATCTGACTGCAAGTCCCTACAAAAGATTGCAAGGACTGTTGAGAGGGTCATCAGGGTCACTCTTCCATCCATCAGGAGCACTGTGTACGCAAGCCCCTTAGCATCGTCAATGATCCCTCTCATCCATCAACAATGTCCTTGAACCCCTACCATCAGGCAGGAGGTACCGTAGCATTAAGACACGAGCTGTTAGGATGGGAAACAGCTTCTTCACCAGGCCGTAGGACTATTGAACTCCCTGCTACCACCCAGGTCCCATCACGCATGAAGTGCAAGTAGTGTTACACTGGTTGCTTTTTAACTTGTGTCGCAAATGCCCTTTATTATTTGTTAATTTACTCCTGGTAATATTACTTTATGTATTATGTGAGTGAGTTATATGTACCGTGTTGTGAATCTGGAGAAATACTGTTTCGTTTGGCGGTTTACGAGTGTACGGTTGAAGGACAATAAACTTGAATTTAAACCAAGACAGTACAGAATTGGAGTGCAGGATCACAGATAATTAAATCTTACAAGATTACATCTCAAAAGCCCTGCTGACCTATATACAGGGTTTAGAAAGAGGCTGGTCATCAAATGTCTGTATGATGAATTGTTCCTGCAGGTTGGAGTTAGCCAATGTGCACACCACTTCAGGAAGGAGGGAGGGAGGGAAGAAACACAGAATCACCAACTTTTTCATCCCGTTCTGTTACTTGGGAAATCACTGCAAACTTCAAAGGACGTGATATCAAGACGCTTGGAAATTAATATGATTTAGCAGAGTCAACTATGCTACTTAGGATAGCATTGCAGAATTCAGAGAAAATATTCAAGTTGATTCAATATACTGAAATGACTAGGTGGTTATCTAAAAGTGGGATCAGGCAGAATAACAGCAGATGGAAGAGGTTAACCACAGACCCACACCTAGTCTAGTTATGGAGTTATACAATGCAAAATGTCTCCTAGTTACCAACACCCAACTCACGCATATTCATAAGGAACAGAAATAGGCCATTCAGCCCATTTAGTCTGCTCCACCATTCAATCATGGCTGATTTTTTGACCTTCAACCTCAGTCTCCCTCCTTCTCCCACCAACTCTTAAACCCTTCACCAAATCGAAGACTCCACCTACCCCAGATATTCACTTTTCTTCCCCCCCCCACCCCCAATTGGGCAGAAGATACAAAAATCTGAAAGTACATCCCACCAGGCTCAAGGATAACTTCCATCCTACTGTTGTCAGCCCCTTGTACGATAAGATAGAGTCTTGACCTCACGCTGTTACATCTTATTTTGAATAGTTATTTCTATACCTTGTTCTCGCTCAGTGCACTGTATAATGATCTGATCTGTGTGAACACAATGCAAGACACCCTTTTTGCTAGATCTTCATACATGTGACAATAATAAACAAATTCCAACAAGAAACCCCTACCTAGATGATCCGTCATAACATGGTTCAATTCAAAAGTCTGACGTCCATACACATCTTCGTCCTTACCAACAGCAGAACTAGTGTCCTCCCTCTCTCTCTCTCTCTCTCCACTTATAGTCATTGTTCTTTTTAAATCAATCTTAAGTGCTTCTGGTGCCATGAACGGATTAGAGATCTCCACAAATGCTGAGCAGTTTCTGTGATGCAGTTGAGCTTCATATGAAATGAATTTTGATCCCATTTGCTGCCAAAATCTAACACAAAATGGCATCAATGTATTGTACAACCACACGGAGGGCAGGGAAAACTGGTGGAGCAGTTTGCACCAAGGCAAGTTGTGTATGGGGGTACAAGCAGGTTTCTGTCCAGTATGCACCTGGCTGTGACCTAGCTGTAGCAGCTGTTGAAAACACGCCTCAAAGGTCCACACAAATCCAACGATATACAGATTAAAAATAAATGCCAATTCTTCTGATTTGATTAACGATTTGTCTGTGCCATACAGGGATGCTGTAACTATCCAGCAAAGACATTTTCCTAATTAACAATTGATCATTTTCCGCAAAGCAGGAACTAACTTAGTGTAGAGAACACAGTTTTAAGTTCAAGACCTGTGAGTCAACGAGTCCGCAGGGAGGAGTTGGAGGCCCAACGTCTGTGACTCCACAGGAAGTCAGAGGCACAGAGGCGGCCTGCGCTGAGTTGGAGGCCCGTTTGTATGCATGACTGGGTGGGTGGGTAGGAGCGAGCAACAAGTAAACACAAGCAGAGCAACATACAGAAAATGCTGGAGGAACTCAGTACGTCAGACAGTATACATGGAAATGAATAAAACAATCGGCTTTTCAGACTGAGACCCTTCTTTAGGACTAAGTAAGAATAAATGTGACCTCCTTCTTTATCGCTATTCAGTGCCCCAAGCAGTTTTTCCAGATGAGGCAACACATCACCTGCAAACCTGTTGGGGTTGTCTTTTGTATCTGGTGCTCCCAATGCGCCTTCCTCGACATGAGTGAGACCTGACGGAAACTGGGGAACTGCTTTGTTGAGCACTTCTGCTCCATCCACCAGAAATGGAATTTTTGTGGTCAACCATTTTAATTCCTGTCTCTATTCTCCTTCTGACATATTGGTCCGTGGCCATTTTTGTCATGATGAGGCCACTCGCAAGGTGGAGGAGCAACAGCTTATTTTCTGCCTGGGAAGCCTCCAATCTGATGGTACCGACATTAATTTCTCCTTCTGGTAAACCCACTGCCCCAGCTTCCCTCCTCTTCCTGGTCTAGCCTCTTACCTCTTCTCCTCACCTGCCTATCACCTCCCTCTGTTGCCCATCCTTCTTCCCTCTCTCCCATGGTCCATTCTCCTCTCCTATCAGACTCCTTCTTCTCCAGCCCTTTATCTTTCTCACCCAAATGGCTTCACCGATCACCTTCCAGCGCCTTCCCCTTCCTTTCCAGTCATGAAGAAGGGTCTGAGCCCGAAACATTGACTGCTTATTCATTTCCATAGATGCTGCCTGACGTAGAGAGGAAAGAGGTTTGTTTTGCTGTTGATGTTGTTTGTGTTGTTCCATTGCAAATGTTACGTTGGTGCTGGAATGTGTAACGACACTTGCCCGTTACCCCACCATTCCTTAGGTTGCTAACACAAATGATGCATTGCACTCTGTTTCAATGCACATGATAAATACATTAATCTGAATCACTTGTATAGAATATTCAATGGTGACAAACCCAGACGCATATTTCTTGACATTTGTCCAATATTTTTGTAGCCATTAGCCAGCCAGGACAATATAACAGTAGCAGGTATCAAAGAGGTAATCAGATCGCCAGGACAGTGAACACAGAGGGTGACACCAGAGTACAGAGTATCTCTTACAGTTCATTAAAATTTAGGTCTTGGTATCAAATTTAGTCCTTCACATATTCTCCCAGATAAAAAGCAAAGAGTATAATTGTGTTAGTTAAATCCACTACAGTTAAACAAATAACTTGGCTAAGTTTGACATAGAGCCTGCAGAAAATATTCCCAACACAACTGTTTGACCCGTGTCACAATCAGTCAGGATTCAGCATTTGCCGTCTCTTGTAGCTTCACAACCATTTCATGCCTCTGTCACATGGTCTGACACAGGATTTAAAAAATGCATGAACAAAGCCAGGTGATGCAAGGAACTAAAATTTGAAACAAAGATTATTTTAGATCTCTGCACTGTACTGTATTAAACATCCCACATTAATTTTTAAAAGCAACTTTTAGAAAGGGTGGCTCAGAATATTTCATGATATACTATACATACACACACCACATGTGTGGAATTTGTACACAAGAGTAACACAACACAGAGACAGGCTCTTTGACCCAGCTGGTCCATGCCAACCAAGATTCCCATGTAAGCTCATCCCATTTGCCGGTATTTGGCCGCATCCTTCTAAAACTTTCCTATCACATTCCAGTCCAAGTACCCCTTAAATGTTGCTGATGTACCTGCCTCAACTACTTCCTCTATCAGTTCAGTCCATGCACTGGCCACCATCAGTTAACAAAGGTGTTCTTCAGGCTCTTATCAAATCTCTTCACTTTTATCTTAAACCTTTGCCGTCTAGTTCTTGATTTCCCCAACCCTGGGAAAAGGACCGAGTACATCCACTCTATTTATTCTAGTCATGATCTTATACACCTCTGTGAGATCTCATTCTCCTACAACCCAGTGAATAAAGTCCCAACCTGATCAATCTCTCTCCATAACGGTTACTAAATTCAAAAGAAGAAAATTTGTTTTAAAATGTACTGCAACAGAGAACTTCATGTTTTACATGCATCAAACAAAATCTGATGTACAATTTTCTGAATATTTCTATTATTGTCGAGCCTGATTGGAAAGCAGCAGTTTACCCAGCAATGCTCCTGGAACAATTATGGTTGTAACTAACAAAGTGGTACAGAAGCTTGAAGTCCCACACCACCAGGATCAAGAACAGCTATTTTCACATTCTATGCCATCACGCTTTTCCCTTCAACCAACCAGCACAACCCTAATCAGCACAGTTTAGCAACACTATGACTCCTCTGATCATTTTGTACTAAAATAAGAGTTTTTGTTCTGTTCTAATCATGTTCTTTCTTGTAAAAATTATTATGACTTATGTTCAAGAGAAAATCTGCAGATGCTGGAAATCAAGGTAACACACAAAACGCTGGAGGAACTCAGCAGGCCAGGCAGCGTCTATGGAAAAGATGAAGGGACTGTCCTGACGAAGGGTCTTGCTCTGAACATCAACTGTTTACTCTTTTCCACAGATGCTGCCTGGCCTGCTGAGTTTCTCCAGCATGTCATGTGCATTATATAATTTATGTTTATTGTACTTCACTCCTGTAAATGTTGCTTATTTGATCTTATGTACCTATAATATTGCTACAAATAAGTTTTTCATTGCAAAATTGCACATGACAAACTTGACTTTGCCTTTCTAACAAGCAGTGTTTATTCAATCTCTGGTTTTGTACCTCACCTGTATTTTGTGATGCCATTGGCCGGAACTGGTTTGGTTCCACGATTCTCCTGCTCCGACATATTTGACCTTTCGGTGTTGGTACAGTTCAAAGGTTCTTCGTCAGCTGACTGACTTGCTACCGTTTCAAATCCACTGAAAGAGTCTGCAGAGTCAGAATCTGGATTCAGAAAGCACTCTGTTAATTCACCACTGTTCAAGCCAAGTCCGTGCAGGTGTAACACTCACTCTGTATTGAGCTCTGAAATTTGACCCTGATCTATTTTGCTTATTCCCTGGTAACTATCCATAGTTAAATACTCTATCCTCCCATTTTAACAAACAATGCTGAAGACTTATTTGAATGCAAGTAAATGCGAATCAGCAAAATACTTTATTTTAACCTTTTTAACCTCTTATATCCAAGTTATTTACTGTGGTCTAAACTTTGGTGCAAGAATTACAATTCCTGAGTCTGAGGCCAGTGTGGTACAAACGTGATCTGCCCACCTTGTGTAGTCAGCAGTTACAAGAAAACTCAAGCAGGGCGCAGCAGGAAAAGATTGAACAGAAAGGACATGCACCCACCATTCGTGTCTCACTGTCAGTTTCCTGGGAGCTCACAGAACAGAGGCAGGACCTCCCATCCATTGAGTCCAGGCCAGCAAGAGAGTAAGCTGCAAGCAGTAATCGCACTGCCCAGTACTTGGTGCGCAGACCTGGTAGGTCAATGTGCATCAGGTGCTCAATTTGGCAATCCTTCGGTAACAGAGCTTCTCCCTCGGCCTCCGAGTTCCTGTCCCTGGAACTATCAAGATCCTCCTCAACTCTGTTCCATTACCTTAACTCTCCATGCCTGCTAACTGTTGCTCTGCTGGGGGAAAGTAAGCCCCCCCCCCCATTACCAACGAGACTGCTTTCAGGTCTCGTCCTGTCCTGTCCTGTCCTGTCCACCTGTTGAAGTGTATCTCAACACCTGAAGTCTGGGAACAGTAGAGCCTGGAACCTGGCCAAGCCAGAGGATCAGGTTCTGGTTGCCATGGTGCCCTCTGATAGGAGCACCATGGAAACCAACCTTCCCGACATGGCTCCCTCTCACCTGCCTGCACATCGCATGGGCAGGAGCTGGGGACAAAGAAATTAACAAGGGGACGGCTGAAACTTCTGAAATGCATGCGTGTTGCTTTCAACAGCGTTCCTGATTGCCCTCAAAGTGAATGGCCACTGACCTTTTCAGAGGGCAAATCAGAGGATCTCAGATAAAAGCAAAAAGGTTTTTTTAAAACAGGCCAGTACCTTCACCTCACTACAGGTTTTAATTCCAGAATTACTTAACTAATTGGATTTAAGATCAGTGACAAAACTCTGCACGAATCATCCTACCATCTCCTGCAGTAGATGCTGGTGGGCCTCTCGTGCGAGAGTGGAATGAGATGATGGGGAATCGAGAGAGAGATTGAAGGAGAGGAGGCAGCAAGGCCTGGGGAAAGAAGGAAAGGAGATAGAGAAGAGGAGGGGGTTTGGGGGAGGCGGGGGGAGGGAGGGAGGGGTGAGGCGGGGCCAGGGGAGAGCAAGGCAGAGAAGGGGTGGGGAGGGGAGGAAAGGAGAAGAGGATAAGAGGAGGGCAGGGGAAGAGGGAGGATGGGGAGAGGAGGGCAGGGGAGATGTGGGAGAGGAGGGAAGGGGAGGCTGAAGGAGAGGACGAGAGGAGTGTGTGGATGAGGAGGAGGGTATGGGAAGAGGAGTTCAAGGCAAGGGGGAAACAAAAGGGAGGGAGGGGACGAGACAGAGGAAAAGATGCAAAGTTGTGTGGGGCAAGAGTAGTGGGGGTCTGGCTCACGCTGTCAGAAAAGGTGATGCTAACAGATCCCATAGTGATGCTCAAGTGACTTTCAGACAGATACATGAACAGCCCGGATGGAGAGATGGGGATCATGTGCAGACAAGTGGGATTAATTTAATTTGGAATTATGACTGGTAAAGAGACCAAGGGTGGAAGGACAGGTTGGTTTTCTGTTCCATGCTCTGAACAGTAATACACACTGATAGGACTGAACAGCCAGCCGCCTGTTCTTTATTTTGACTTACCCTGCACTCAGTGCCTCCTAGATCGTGAGCAAGATGTGCAGATTATTTCAGAAACTCTGAACAGACTTAAAGGTCAACTGTGTTTTAGTAAATGGAACAGTTGCTCCTAACCCTTTCTACCAATGATGTGTCACGTTTCCAACGTGTGTGCCATTAAACCTTTACTATTCTCACACACAAAATTAACAATAAATAATGCATACCCACTTAAACTAAAATAGCAGCACCAGACTGAGTGAAATGCATCAGCCTAGCAACTGATTCCCAGGCTCCTTGGCCATGAAACGGAAGTTGCTGTGTGGCGTTAGAGATTTCTATCAGCTGTCTACACCCCTGACAATTCAACAACTTGTATTAAATACAGAACACAAAACAGTATAGCACCGAAACAGGCCCTTCGGCCCACCATGTCTGTGCTGAACACGAAGCTAAATGAAACTAAATCTCTCCCACCTGCACATGATCCATATCCCTCCATTCCCTGCTTCTACCACCACCCCTTCCAGACACCCTCCTTATTATTCTGCACACCTCCTTTAAACGTTCTCCTCCTCACCCTGAATACATGTCCTCTGGTATCTGACATTTCTATCCTGGGAAGAAAAGACTTCTGAACATCTTTCCTATCTGTGCCTCTCATAATTTTATAAACTTCTACCAGTTGTCCCCTCAGCCTCGGGCGCTCCAGAGAAAACACCCCAGATCAGACCAGCTGTTTATCACCCACCCATGTTTCTCAGAGTACTGGTCCAGCCACATAAAGGGTTCGACCTCTGCAGGCTAAGGAAGTTCAGCTTGTCCCTAACGACCCTCACCAATTCTTATCGACGCATTCTAGAGAGTACTCCATCCGGACGAATCACGGCTTGGTACGGCAACTGCTTCGCACGCTTTGAAAGGGCAAATAAAACTACACCTGTGTCAATGCTCGCAGCATCTGGCAACCCTGTGATCTCCATCTCAGAGGCCGACATCAGAAGCTTCAGTAAGAGGGTAAGCCCTTGCAAGACGTCAGGCCTCACTGATGTACCTGGCAGGTTACTGAGAACCTGTGCCAGCCGTGGGACATCTTCAGTCTCTCACTGCTGCATTCGGATGTTCCCACCTGCTTCCAAGGGGCATTAATCATACCAGTGTCCAAGAAGAGCCCGGTGAACTGCCTCAATGACTATTGCCCAGTCGCACTCACATCTGTTGTGACAGGTCGGTGATAGCTTTGATAGGTCGGTCATGGATGGAATTAACTCTGGACCCACTGCAACTTGCCTACCACCATATCAGGTCAACAGCAGATGCAATCAATACCAGCTCTCCATGTGGCCTTGGGTCACCTGGACAAAAGCAATACCTACATCAGGCTGCTGTTTATTGATTACATCTCAGCATTCAACACCATCATCCCCTCAGTACAAATCAACAAGCTCCAAAATCTCAGCCTCTGTATCTCCCTCTGCAAATGGATCCTTGATCCCTGACTCTGTTCTCAACATAGGGAGATCAGAGCCACTGCGGATCAGTACTAACATCTCCTTGATGACAATCACTACAGGAGGGTGTGTGCTTAGCCTTTTGCTCTGCTCTCTCTACACTCATGACTGGGTGGTTAGGCACAGCTCAAGCACCATCTATAAATCGCAGAGGACACCACTGTTGCTGATGGAATCTCAGACGGTGACATGGTGTACAGGAGTGAGACAGGCTGGTTAAGTGATATCGCAACAACAACCTTGCACTCAACGTCAGCAAGACCCAAGGAACCGATGGTGGACTTCAGGAAGGGGAGATCGAGGGAACACACACCAGTCCTCATTGATGGTGAGGACTGCGGGCAGTGAGCAGTTTTGAGCTCCTGGGGCCCAACATTTTGATATGATCATAAAGGAAGCACGCCAGCAGCTGTGTTTCATTAGGAGTTTGAGGAGATGTGGTACCTCACCAAAGACTCTCAAAAATGTCTGCAAAATGTACCGAGGAAAGCATTCTGACTGGTTTCATCACCACCTGGTATGGAAGCTACAATGCACAGGGCTGCAAATGCTGCAAAGGGCTGTGGACTCAGCCAGCCCCATCACGGACACACCACTGAGGAGATCGTCAAAAGGTGGTGCCTCAGGAAGGTGGGATCCATCACGAAGGACCCTCACCACCTGGGACAAGACCGCTTCTCATTACGACCATGAGGGAGGCGGCTCGGGCCCCTGAAGACCCACACTCATCTTAGTTACAGCTTTTTACCCTCTGCCATCAGATTTCTGAATAGACTGTGAACACTACATCACTTCCTTTTTTTACACTATTTTATTTCCAATTGCAACTTATATTAACTTTTTATGTCCCGCACTGTACTGCTCCCACAAAACAACACATTTCACACCATAGTGTCAGTGATTAAAAACCTGATTCTACTCTGCAGATTCTGGCAGAGTCAGGGTTGTGGACACAGCTCAGTTCATCACACAAACCAGCCTCCCCTCTGTCGACACTACCCGTTGCCTTGGGAAGCAGCCAACAAAATCAAAGACCCTTGCCTTCCTGGGCGCTCTCTACCTCCTCCCAACCTCCGGTCAGTGCCTTCTATGCCAAAGGACTCCATCAGACAAACTGAAATTCTGGGGATAAGAGTGTGGAAGCTGAGCTGAAAGGAAGCAGAACTGAAGAAGCAAGAGACTGATTCTGCCGGGTAACAAGAGCTGTAGAACCAAGACAGCTGAAGTTCAGACAATCAGCTAAAATTTAACTGCGGGACAGAACAAAAGATGCTCCCACCTCATTACGACCTTTGTACTTTGCCTGCCTGCACTACACTTACTCTGGAACTGTAACACCATAATCGGCAGCACCCTGATGCTGGAGGAACTCAGCATCTACGAAGGGAAGTGGACAGTCAATGCTTCATGCCGAGACCCTTCATCAGGACTGTTGAAGGGCCATTTCCCTCCATAGCTGCTGCCTGACCTGCTGAGTTCCTCCAGCATTTTGTCCATGTTGCTCTGGATTTCCAGTATCTGCAAAGTCCCACATTAACATGTTCTGCATTCTATTTCCTTTTCCCTACCTCGATGTACCTATGAATGGAGTGATCAGTCTGGGTGACACACAAAGAAAAGCTTTCCACTGCAATCTCACTACATGTAACAAATAATAAGCCAATACCAGAGTTTAAATTTATTCCTCAATTTGCCCTTGAAGCTATTTTAAATTAAGTCACAGTCTCCGTCCTGGAGCTACCCCACCTCAATAACTCTCTCTCGGAATCAGAATTACTAGCACTCACTTACATGATGTGGAATTTGTAGTTTTGCACCAGCAATAAAACAACTATACATTACAAAAATAAATATAGTGCATAAAGAAAGGAATAATGAGGTTGAATCCATGGATTCATGGGCTGTTCAGGGATTTGACGGTGGGAGGAAGAAGGTGTTCCTGTATTGTCAAGTGTGGGTCTTCAGGCTCCTGTACCTTCTCTCTGATGGTAGTAATGAGAAGAGGGCATATCCTGGAAGATGAGGGTCACATTCCATTAGGGTAACAAGGGGTTAGGGTCCTACAGAATCCCTCAGCATGCAAAGATTTGTAGAGGAGATACCATTAGCCCTAAGCTTTCACCAAGAACAACAGCTGCCATGGGAGATGAGCCAGGAGCTGGTTATTCCTCTGTTAGTAAAGATGCAGTATATCAACGGCCATTCTAGCCACAAGCTAGGCCTTGCAAATCACTCACCTAACTAATGTTGGATGGAAGAAGATTTTCCCCCATTTTAGAAGTTTATTTCATCTTCTCTTTACCCCAATGAAAAAGACTATTACATGTGATTGAATTTTCAGAGATCTGCCTGTGAAAGGCAAGCCCCGAATGCATCCCTATCTGCAGTACACAGAGCCTACATTACGCAACAGAATAACATAAATAAAACCTTTTGCTGGAGCAACAATTCATGAAGTGAATGCTCATTAAGCAGAGAGACTTGCTGCAGGATAAAAGGAGGGGCGAGGGAGTGAGGAGGGGACAACTGTTGACTTGTTCGGAAGTAGGATGTAGGCTGATAAATGTACACAGCGTACAGTGTCTCCTCATTCTGAATATTCATCATTTTTGCTAAACTGATCCTTCTGCATTCTGTTCCGCAAGACTTTTCACCATTAATTGGCATTCCCACCACTGCTCCCTTTCCTCCAGGGCTCCGTTAGCCTTTTTAGCTCTGGTCACTGTCAAGGATTTATGCAGCTACTTGAAAGTAGCTTCAGGAAGATAGGGCCACTGCATTTAAATGACAGTGACGTTCAGGAAAACAGTTCATCTCTATTGATCGTAGACTCGTTCTGGAATATTAAAATTCCTTCGCTCTCACACAGAGATACACCACAGAAACAGGCCCTTCAGCCCATCAAATCTGTGCTGACCACCAACCACTCATTTACACTAATTCCATTTCATTCTCCTCGCATTCCCACCAACTCCATTCAGATTGTACCACTCACCTACTAAGGACCAAGAGTCACCTACCCTCAGATCTTCAGGATATCGGAGGAAACCAGAGTACCCGGGGAAACCAAAATAGTCAAAGGGAGAACACATAAAATCCACAGAGTCAGCACCAGCTTAGATTTTTATTAAATGTTTTAACTGTGTCAAAAACAGACTACTCTGACCTACAGTAAATGAATAAATTAATATTTATTCATACAGTACAGATCAGAAGCAGCTCTGCGATGTTTCCTAGAGCTGCTTTCTATAGTATACAACAAAAGCATTGCAATGGTAAGTTGGTTTATTGTTGTCACAAATGTTGTGATACAGTGAAAAACTTGTCCTGCATACTGTCCATACAAATTAAATCATTACACAGTGCATTGAGGGAGAACAAGGTAAAATAACAGAATGCAGAATAAAGTGTAATAGCTATAGGGAAAGTACAGTGCAGGCAGACAATAAGGAAGCACAAGAGACTGAGGGATGACCTCACAGAGCTATATAAAATCAGAGGGATATAGATAGGGTGAACCATCCTTTTTCTAGGGTTGGAAAATCATAAACTAAAGGACATGGTTTTCAGGTTCAAGATGAAAGGTTTAGCGAGAATCTGAGGGGCAAAATGTCTTTACATAGCGGGTGATCGATTTGGAACCAGCTGCCAGAGAAATGGTTAAGGTAGATACTGTAGATGCACTGAAGGACAGTACAGTTACGTTGATGACAAGAGCTTAGAACAGGGGTTTCCAACCTTTTTATGCCATGGACTCCTACCATTAACAAGGTGTCCGTGAACCCAGGTTGGGAACCCCTGGTTTAGAGGCATATTGGCCAAGGGCTGGGAAATAGGATTAGCTTGAATATACGTCTTGGTTGGCATGGACACAGACGGATTGAAGGGCCTTTTTCCCCATTATGTACAACTCTATGACACTCTACAATAAAGGCTAAAACTGCCTGACATTCTAAATTCTGAAACTCCCATGATCCGGGAAGTTTCAGCTTTACAGTACAGATTGGTACTAATTAACTACTTCAAAGTGGGATCTAAGATCTAAACTTAGGTTTGGCGTGGTAGTGTAGCAGTCAGTGGAAAGCTTTACAGGGCCAGCAACCCCGTAAGGAGTTTTTCATCCTCCCCGCGACTGCATGGGCTCTAGCTCCTTCCGAAATTCCACACATGTACCGGTTAGTAAGTTAATTGGTCACATGGGTGCAATTTTTGCAGGAACTCGTGGGCTGAAGGGGCCAGTTACTGTGCTGCATTTCTAAATAGGTAAAAAATTAATAAATAAACTTTAGTAAAGCTCTGTACTAGTCTGCAGCTAATTAATCTACCAGTGCAACTTTTGCAATCTTAGCCGACATTTCAAACTTAAAGAAACTCATCTCAGAAATGCAAATCTCATGTAACCCAAGGTGTGCTTTGCATTAAAACATTCCTCCTGCCCAGAGGAAGATGACAGGGGTGGGGGGGGGGGCAATTTCAGTGACCCGGCATCTCTCAGGTTTCAACATTTATTGGTTAATCCCCTGACTACTTCAGCCTCAAAGGGAAGACAGACTTAAGCTGAGAGGAAAGAGTTTTAAAGGGATAGAACATAGAACTGTACAGCACAGAAACAGGCCCTTCGGCCCACAATGCTGTTCCAAACTAATTAAGCTAATGATACCTATTGCTGCCTGCACTTGGCCCACACTCTGCATGCCTAAGTCTTTTAAACATCTCTAGAGTATCTGCATCCACTAGCTCTCTGACACCGAGAGTCTGATTGACAACCCTCCTCTCTGGGCACCAAGTCTATCTGCTGACCCACCTCACTGAGCAATGACACTGGCGACCCACCTCTCCGACACCAACAGTCTGATTGGCAACCTACCCCTCTCTCACCAGCAGTCTGACTGTTCAACCACCTCCCCGACACCAACAGTCTAACTGACAGCCTACCCTTCTCCCACTAGTGTCACCTGACACTACCATTCCAACTTCCGACACACCTTGCCGGGCACTGACAGTCCAACTGACAACCCTCCTCTCTTGTACCCAAAAATCCTCTATTACATGCATGGAACTTCACTCTTTCAGATCTTTATTTCTAGATATTTCAAAGAAAAATACTTTACTTTTGATCTCACCTTTTCCCCCTATCCTTACGTAAAAATCTTACATTGCATTTGATACTCTAACTTACAGTTCTTGGCGACACTCAGCAAGGATTGGTTAGTCTAACTCCTTCCCAGGACATTCTTGATGAGATTAGAATCCATGGTCACTTGCAGAGCACACCGCTCCATCATTACCAACAGCTAGACACTGACCACACTGACTGTGAGCAGCACTGAGCCCGACTAGCTCTCACTCACTGCTGATGGAAAAATCTATGCTAATCCATTTAAATAACCCTCTCTAAATGCGCCTCAAAGAGCTGCCAGGATTTCACATCTCTCTCAGCTCCATTTAAAAAAGAGCAGCCAGCATACAGAGGCACGCAAAAGTTTGGGCACCCCGTCAAAATTTCTGTTACTGTGAATAGCTAAGTGAGTAAAAGATGAACTGATTTCCAAAAGGCATAAGGTTAAAGGTGACACATTTCTTTAATATATTAAGCAAGAAAACATTTTTATTTCCATCTTTTACAGTTTCAAAAGAACGAAAAAGGGAAAGGGCCCGAAGCAAAAGTTTGGGCACCCTGCATGGTCAGAACTTAGTAACACCCCCTTTGGCAAGTATCACAGCTTGTAAACGCTTTCTGTAGCCAGCTAAGAGTCTTTCAATTCTTGTTTGGGGGACTTTCGCCCATTCTTCCTTGTAAAAGGCTTCTAATTCTGTGAGGTTCTTGGGCCGTCTTGCATGCACTGCTCTTTTGAAGTCTCTCCACAGATTTTCAATGAAGTTTAGCTCAGGGGACTCTGAGGGCCATGGCAAAACCTTCAGCTTGCACCTCCTGAGGTAGTCCATTGTGGATTTTGAGGTGTGTTTAGGATCATTACCCTGTTGTAGAAGCCGTCCTCTTTTCATCTTCGGCTTTTTTACAGACGGTGTGACGTTTGCTTCCAAAATTTGCTGGTATTTAATTGAATTCATTCTTCCCTCTACCAGTAAGTGTTCACTGTGCCACTGGCTGCAACACAAGCCCAAAGTGTGATCGATCCACCCCCGTACTTAACAGTTGGAGAGGGGTTCTTTTCATGAAATTCTGCGCAATTTTTTCTCCAAACATACCTTTGCTCATTGCGGCCAAAAAGTTTTAATTTAACTTCATCAGTCCACAGGACTTGTTTCCAAAATGCATCAGGCTTGTTTAGATGTTCCTTTGAATCTTTTGAATAGAACTTTTTAGCGGCAATGAGCAAAGGTATGTTTGGAGAAAAAAGGGTGCAGAATTTCATGAAAAGGACCCCTCTCCAACTGTTAAGCATGGGGGTGGATCGATCATGCTTTGGGCTTGTGTTGCAGCCAGTGGCACGGGGAACATTTACTGCTAGAGGGAAGAATGAATTCAATTAAATACCAGCAAATTTTGGAAGCAAACATCACACCGTCTGTAAAAAAGCCGAAGATGAAAAGAGGACGGCTTCTACAACAGGATAATGATCCTAAACACACCTCAAGATCCACAATGGACTACCTCAAGAGGCACAAGCTGAAGGTTTTGCCATGGCCCCCACAGTCCCCCGACCTAAACATCATCGAAAATCTGTGGATAGACCTCAAAAGAGCAGTGCATACAAGACGGCCCAAGGATCTCACAGAACTAGAAGCCTTTTGCAAGGAAGAATGGGCGAAAGTCCCCCAAACAAGAACTGAAAAACTCCTAGCTGGCTATAGAAAGCGTTTACAAGCTGTGATACTTGCCAAAGGGGGTGTTACTAAGTACTGACCATGCAGGGTGCCCAAACTTTTGCTTCGGGCCCTTTTCCTGTTTTGTTATATTGAAACTGTAAAAGATGGAAATAAAGACGTTTTCTTGCTTAAAATATTGAAGAAACGTGTCATCTTTAACACCATGCCTTTTGGAAATCAGTTCATCTTTTAATTGCTTAGCTATTCACAGTAACAGAAATTTTGACTGGGATGCCCCAACTTTTGCATACCAATGTATGTAGGAAAACTATGCATCAAACCTACATTCAACCTGTAAACCTCCAAAGTCCACCTGGAGGTTTTCAAACAAAATGCCCCAACACTAATAATCTGAACAAAGGACACAATATCACCTGGAGCCTGTTGTAAATTCTTTAGGGATTATCAATTCAAGATCTATTTCAGTGGTTAATCCTTGTTAATATCAATTTGCAGCCGTCTTTCTCAATCCCCGAGTGGTAAACACCTCTCCAGCTGTGGCATAACCAATGTTTTATACATTTGTAACTTAACTTCCCTGTCCTGGACTCAGCACAGAGATGCAGTCACAAAAAAGGCACATGAACGCTTCTACTTCCTTTTCGAAATTATGGAGGTTTAGCTCGTGACCAACACTCAACTATCTGCGGCCATACCGCTGTAAGTATCCTGACTGATTGCGTCTTGGTTTGGTACAGCAATTTAAATGTGCAGAAACACAAAAAGCTGCAGAGAAAAGTAGACTCTGCTCAATACTCCACGGACCTATCCCTCCCCACCATCAGTAGTACTGACAGTAGGCAACACCCATCATCAAAAATCCCCACCACCTGGGTCATGCCATCTTCTCACAACTAGCACGAGGCCAGAGGCACAGAGGAATGAAGCTCCACACCACTGGGTTCAAGAACAGCAACTTCCCTCCAGCTGTTCAGTTCTTGAAATAACCAGCACAACCATAATCACTCCAGTTTCGCAACATTATGACCACTTTGACAATTTTGCAGTAAATGAACATTTTTCGTGCTCAGACATAAAAATTGAGTGTAATTTATGTTTAGTGTGTGTTTTTTTTCTCCTGTCAAAGTTGCTTATCTGATGCTATTTGCATGTGAACTGCTGCAAGCTTTTCATTGCACCTGTGCAAACGACAATAAACTTTGCTTTTTGAGTTCCATGCCCTGCTAATGGGGACAATATCCTGTATACTTTTTTTTACAGCTTTAGCTACATATAGTGGATACAGCCCAGTCCATCACAGGTAAAGCCCTCCCCATCACTGAGCACAATGTATTTTCGCAGGAAAGCAGAGATTCCCAACACCCGGTCATGCTCGCTTCTGCCATCAAGAAGGTGGCACAGGAGCCTCAAGACTTAAACCACCAGGTTCAAGAAGAGTTACTAGCCCTCAACCATCAGGCTCTTGACCAAAGGGGATAACTTTACTCAACTTCACTTGCTCCCACAAGTATGGGCTCACTTTCAAGGACTCTTCATCTCAGATTTTTTGATATTTATTGCTTATTTATTATTATTTCTTCCTTTTTGAATTTGTACTGTTTGCCCACTAATTGAATGCTCAAGTTGGTGTAGTCTTTCATTGATTCTATTACAGTTATTATTCTATTATGGATTTATTGAGTATGGCGGCAAGAAAATGAATCTCAGGATTGCATATGGTGACAAATATGTACTTTGATAATAAATTTACTTTGAACTTTGAACTACACTGCTACCTTCTGGGATCCCTGGTATTGTCTATCAAGCTCCCTCTATTCCTCAATACTTGCGAAAGTTCTACCATTCATTACATACGATGACCTACCCTTATCAATCCTCCTGATGCGCATTACCTCACGTTCATGAAGGATTAAATTGCACCTGCTGTCCGTTTACCCATCTTATTGTCCTCCTATACCCTCCAACTATCTCTACACCATCAACACCACCAATTTTTCCATTTCCTTTCCAACCGATGTGTCATTTTACCCCGGCAAACTCATGGAGATTTTTCCGACATAAAAAAAATACTTCAGACCTCAGTAACACACGAGACACTTGAGGAACTCAGCAGGGCAGGCAGCAATAGTGGAGGGAGATGGACAGATAACTTGTTAGGTTGAGACTCTTCCTTGAGACTAGAAAAACGAGGGACAGTTGGCATAAAAAGTTGGCAAGAAGATGGGAAGCAAGTGCTGGCAGGTGCTAGGTGGGGAGCCAGATGAGGGCAGGTGATAGGCAGGTGAGGAAGCAGAGAGTGGGAATGATGCAAGAAGTTAGGAGGTGATAGGAGGAAGTGGCGAAGTGTTGAAGAAAATGGAATCTGATAGGAGGGGACAGTGGACCATGGAGTAAAGGGAAGGAGGTGAGGGAGGGAACTGGAGAAAGGGGTGTGTGGGTGATGGGCAGGTGGAAAGGGTTGGGAAGAGGAAAGATATTGGGGTGGTGGGAGCCATTGTTTTACTTATTACAAGGGTGACCAGAAATGAGAGAAATTGATCTTCATGCAGTCAGACTGGGAATGAAGAAGGTGGAATATCTGCCCTATTTCTTTCCAGTTCTGATGAAGGGTCTCAACCTGAATCATCCTTTTCCCTTCAATGATGCCGCCCGACCCACTGAGTTCCTCCAGCAGTTTGTGCGTTACTTCAGATTTCCAGCATGTGCAAGCTCTTTCGCATCTTCACACCTCCGTATGCCTCTCATATGCTCTCTTACTACCAACTCCCAAATCAATAGAAATTACTTTTAACCAGTTTAATTCATCATAATATCTCAACCTCACCCTGCCTGGTCAGGCCCATCTCAACATCTCGTCTCTAATGAAAATGACCTAATCATCTCGCCTACACTCCAGACCCTCAGCTGTGGGACACTGAAGATCTTTCACACCCAACATCATCCTAACATTGTTTTAAAAGACATAAAAAGTTAGAGGTAACTTTTTGCCTATTTACAGAGCTTGAGCATTATATCTGTACAATCACACATCAGGTTACATATTCAGGATTCACCAGCAAATGAACAGTTACCTTACTCCTGTGGGATTTGATTTACACCATCCTTTATGTACAATGGCAGAAACTAATTGCCATTACAGATGCAACTGAATACTGCATTAATTGCCCAACTATCTTCTTTGTCCTTTTGACAGTAGACTGACCTAACACAGAGTCTGGCTCCAATGCTAATTAGTAAATTGCACAAACTTGTAATGATTCAACATAAAGAAAATCTCTTAAAGCCAGACTATGCAGAATTTAAAATCTCACCAAAACTCCATACTACACTTTACATGGAACTTAATTAGTTTAATTATTAACAGGTTCACTGGAGTGAGCCAGAAACTAGGGTTGTTTTCTCCGGAGTGGCAGATACTGAGGGGTGACCTTATTGAGGTCCATTAAATCATGCAGGACATAGAACGGCTGGATTTTCAGTCCTTTCCTCCGGTGGGGAAATCTAAAATGGTAAGGTGGGTAATCTAAGTTGGTAAGGTGGGTAATGTAAGATGGTAAGATGGGGTAACGTAAGATGGTAAGGTGGGGTAACGTAAGATGGTAAGGTGGGTAATGTAAGATGGTAAGGTGGGGTAACGTAAGATGGTAAGGTGGGGTAACGTAAGATGGTAAGGTGGGGTAACGTAAGATGGTAAGGTGGGGTAACGTAAGATGGTAAGGTGGGTAACGTAAGATGGTAAGGTGGGTAATGTAAGATAGTAAGGTGGGGTAATGTAAGATGGTAAGGTGGGGTAATGTAAGATAGTAAGGTGGGGTAATGTAAGATGGTAAGGTGGGGTAATGTAAGATGGTAAGGTGGGGTAACGTAAGATGGTAAGGTGGGGTAACGTAAGATGGTAAGGTGGGGTAATGTAAGATGGTAAGGTGGGGTAATGTAAGATGGTAAGGTGGGGTAACGTAAGATGGTAAGGTGGGGTAATGTAAGATAGTAAGGTGGGGTAATGTAAGATGGTAAGGTGGGGTAATGTAAGATGGTAAGGTGGGGTAATGTAAGATGGTAAGGTGGGGGAGAGAGATTTAAAGGAGACCTGATGGGAACCTTTTACACACAGAGGGTGATGCATATATAGAACAAGCTGTCAGAGGTAGGTACAGTTACTATGTTTAAGACATTTAGAGAGAAATGTGGACAGGAAAGGTTGAGGCTTTTGGGACCCAGCACCCCAGTCATGAGCCTGTCTCTATGCCATATAGCTGTATGACATTAATTGCAACACTGATCATAACTATTCTTTGACTCACCCACCTGAAAGAGCATCATAGAACTCATCGTCACTCAGTACACTGTGTGGCGGTGACCCTTTGACCACAGACTGCTCCAGTTCATGATGTTCACAGGCCAGGGTCTGCAGGGCCTCGGAAAGGATCTTGTTTTTCTCTTGTTCCTGCTCTAATCTCAGATTCCGCACCTGAGAGAAAGAAAAGCAAAGTTAAAGAGTGTGGAAGCGCACACAGTGGAGGTGGAAGCAGGATGAGAGGAGAGTGAGACAGTGGGAGAGAGAGAATGATAAATGTCAAGACAGAAAAGTCGAAAGAAAAAAAGGAGCACGAAGAGAGAATGAGTCTAAAGAGAAAACAGTGTTGAGATAGAGGGAAGAAAGGGTCACGAGAGAGGTGAAAGGAGAAGAGGTGGAGTGGAGAAAGGGAGGTAGGAAAAGAAAAGAATCAGAGACAAGAGAGCAGATTTCATAAGAACTTTCAAAGGAGATTGCTATTCGAAGGGAAAATTACCCAGGCTATCCCAAGGGGCGCTAACAGGCCAATTCTCGCAATCAGGTCAGAATGAGAGACTACGTGACCTGCTGTGGTGTTGCACTGTTGATCAGTCTGAAGGAGCAACAGGAATAAGAGCTAGGGAACAGCTAGCAAGAAGAGCAAACAACAGCGAGTAAAGGAAATAGAAACATTCACAGCCAAGAGATCTGTGCAACAAAGAGAGAAAATAAATCTTATCACCTGCCTGAAATGGCACATAGTCTTCAGCAGTTTACTATGCCCAATCTTTAAACACCAAACTGATACAAAAATCTCTCATAGGCTCAGTGATTTAGCCAATACAATAATAAAAACATTACAGTCATATCCAGGTCAAAATAAATTTAATGCTGACCCTCATGTAAGCAACCCATCCCACTCTCCCCCCCCCCCATGAATACAAGCTGTAAACCATCCCATATACATCAGGTATTTAGAGCATTTCTGTTTTTCACATATGTACGGCCTAGGTAAATATTTAAGATCAATGGGGAGACACTTGAATAACAGAGAACCAACTATCAGCAGACTTCAGGAGGGCACAGAACAATGCTTCTTGAAATACTCAAATACCTGTTACTTAACAACTTCAGGTGGAACGCTAGGCCACGCACTGGGATGTGGAATTTCATCCTGGCAGTATGAGGTGATACTTTTTCAGCAGTCAGACTGGGGTAGGGAGTATACAGCAAATTGCAGGGCACTGAGGAATGCTGATGAACAGAGAGACTTTGAGACCGTAGTTTCCTGAGAGTGGCTACAACGGTCAATAAGGTGGTACCCTGCAAATCTCCCTCAAACTTATCGCCCTCACCTTAAACCAGTGGCTTCTAGTATTTGTGGCCCTTTCTAAGCTGGGAAAAAGATGCTGATTGTCGACCCTATCCACACCTCCCAACTGTTCTCAGGTCTCCCCCCAGCCTCTGAATTTGAACAGAAAACAAAAGTTTGTCCAACCTTTCCTTATAGTTAACACTACATTTCAGATGTCCTGATGAACCTCTTCTGCACCCTTTCCAAAGCCTCCACGTCCGTCCTGCAGAGAGCCGACGAGAACTGCAACCAATACTCCAAATGTGGCCCAAGCTTTATACAGCTGTAATGTGACTTCCTAACTTTGTTTCCCAATGATGAAGGCAAGCATGCCATATCTACAGTACTTATGTTGGATCTCTAGAATTCCCCTACCTCGGGCGATTCTGGAAGTTGGATCACTGGTGCTATTTAAATGTTGATTGGCCACATACAGCAGTGGAGGCCCAATCATTGAGGGTGTTTAAGGAGGAGATTGATAGGTATGTAATTAGTCAGGGTATCAAGGGATATGGGGAAAAAGCTGGAAAATGGAACTAGATGGGAGAATAGTTTAGCTCACGGTGGGGTGGCGGAGCAGACTCAATGGGCCGAATGGCCTACTTCTGCTCCTTTGTCTTGTGATCTTGTGATTTTTAAATACCTCCTCAGATCTTCTTTCAATTTCTCCCCTCTCATCTTAAATCTCTCCTAACCTGATGTTAAGATTCTGAACATCCACCTTATCTATGCCCCTCAAAATTTTATAAACCATTACAAACCTATTTTTCAATCTCCAAAAAGAATAAACAACCTTCCACTTACATCAGCTCTGCTGGGGTCAAGCAGGTTGAGACCCTCAAGTGTCTGGACACCATCAGCAGCCTGCCCTGCTCCAATTATATAGATACTATGGCAAAGAAAATCCACCAACACCTCTACCTGCTCAGAAATTCAACACATCCCCATGGACCCTTGCCAATTTTTAGCATTCTATCTGAATGTTTCACAGCTTGGTAAAGGAACTGCTCTGCCCGAGACAAGAAGAAACCGCAGAGTTGTGAACACAGCTCATCACAACACAGAAACCAGCCTCCCAGCCATGGACACTGTCTACACATCTCACCACCTCAAGAGAGCAGCCAACACAATCAAAGATCCCCATCTACCCCAGATATTCTCTCTTCTCCCACCTCCCACTTGGCAGAAGATACAAAAGCCTAAAAGCATGTACCATCAGACTCAAGGACAACTGTATCCCACTGCATCTAAGGCTATACCCACACTAGAGCGGATAATTTTGAAAACGCCAGTTTCGAGTAAAAACGACAGGCGTCCACACTAGGCACTTTTCAAAATATCTCTGTCCACATTAAAACAGATATTTGGGTGAATCTACTCCTACTGGGCATGCGCAGACACATCTACTGAAAACAAGCAAAGAGGAAACAGTATAATATTTACGTTTCCGCGGTGGCATTGTGCTATTTCCATTGGTCAAAAACTAGAGTACCAACAACAGCGAAAGAAAGTTTTCAACAATGTCTTCGAGGAATACAAAGAAAACCTCCGCTGGAAGAAGCAGACCGGACTTCTTCGTTTAGACAGACAATGAAGTCGAGCTGTTTCTGCGAGTTACGAACAACTACAAAGTCAGCAAAGCAGTGGAGAACGTGGAGATGTTTAACTCCAAACAAGCTATTAACGTAGACAATAAAGTAAACAACACACGCATGAAGCCGTCTTCTATCCAAGATCAACAAGAGAGTGGAATCTTCTGCCGCCAGACCTGCACAGTATTTCTGACATTAATATTTTTGAAGATAGACTCAATCAAATCAACTTAGGGGGTCTAGTCAAAAAAAGCTCACTTTACAATTTAACTCTCACGCTGTTCACACTGACTGCGCGTTATAACAGCCGTCCGGCAGTGCTAGCGCAGTACCAAGCAGAAGCAGAAAAAGCATTGTTGTCGTTGTGTTGTCATGACAGCGTTTTTAAATATCTCCATTTACCCCGTGCACACTACTGTAACAATCGTGCAACAACTGTTTTCAAATTTACACACTCCGGAGAGTGTTTTAGAAAAGCTCCGTTTTCGGGGGATGAAAACGCCGTTTCAATGTGGACGGAGAGTCAAAATGAAGAGAAAAAGCTTCGTTTTCAAAATTATCCAGTGTAGTGTGGACATAGCCTAAGACTTTTGAATGGTCCCCTGGTATGATAGGGGATTCTTGACCTCACAATCTACCTCATTATGACCTTGCATCTCACTGCCTGCCTGCACTGCACTTTCTCCACAACTGTGATACTTCATTCTGCATGCTTTTATTGTTTTCCCTTGTACTACTTCAACACACTGTTGGAGTGAAATGACCTGTGAGGATGGCATGCATGACAAAGTGAGGATGGCATGCATAACACTCTACCTCAGTACACATGACAATAAATAAAATCAATTTACCAAAACCAGCATATCTAATCTCTCCGTATACCTACAGCCTTCCATTCCAGACGTCTTGGTGAACATCTTTGGACTCTTCCTTAACAGATCCTGCCTGCAGTAGGGTAACCAGATTTTCAATAAGGTCAGTAAGCTGCAGAATAGTGTCATACAGAGAATCACAGAATGATACAGCGGGCAAACAGGCTCTTTGGCCCAACTTGTCTGTGCTGACCACGGTGTCCAACTAAGCTGGTTCACTTGCCCATTTTAGCCAATGTCCCTCTGAAACTTGTATATACACACCACCCTCTGTACAAAGTCGTCGCCCATCAGGTTCCTTGTATATCTCCAACCTCTCACCTTCAACACACACCCTCTAGTTTTTTGATTCCCTTTCCCTTGGGAAAAGATTGTGTTCATTCACCCTATCTAAAAGGTTACCCAGATCATGAACTTGACGTATTTTCATACAGATCACGAGAACTTTTACAAAGCAGTCCTATCAACTAGTGTGGGTTTCATTGCTCTGAATCTTTGTAGAGTTGTACAGCACCGGAGAAGGGTGTGCAAAACACGGAGACCGAGCCAGCTCCTTGGAGGCTGATAATTAACTCACTCATTCATCACTGCCTCCACAGCACCGTCTGAAGCGACAATAAACAGGAATGTGTGGCTTGCATGGACTACACAGAAGTTCAGAAGGGATGGTGGAAAAGGCCACATCTGGCTGATACCTTTGAACATGGCGTTCTGCCAATGGGAAGCTCCAATACTTGGAGTAATGTGTTCATTTCTGGTCACCTCACTGCAGGAAAGATGTGGATATTATAGAAAGAGTGCCGAGGAGATTTACAAGGATGTCGCCTGATTGAAGAGTGTACCTTATGAGAATAGGTTGAGTGAACTTGACCTTTTCTCCTTGGAGCGATGGAGGTCAAGAGGTGACCTGATAGAGGTGTGTAAGATAATGAGAGACATTGATCGTGTGGATAGGCAGAGGCTTTTTCCCAGGACTGAAATGGCTAACATGAGGGGGCACAGTTTTAAGGTGCTTGGAAGTAGGTACAGAGAGGATGTCAGGGGTAAGTTTTTCCACACTGTGCGGTGGGTGTGTGGAATGGGCTGCTAGCGACGGTGTAGAGGCAGATATAATAGAGCCTTATAAGAGACTATTACATGGAGCTTAGTAAAAAAGGGGGCTATGCCGTAGGGAAGTTCTGGGCAGTTTCTAGAGTAGGTTACATTGTCGGCACAACATCGTGGGCTGAAGGGCCTGTAATATGCTGCAGATTTCTATGTTCTTTGTTCTATATCCAGGAACTAATAGGTGGAAACAGCCTCGTCTTGGTGATCACAGAGACAATTAACTCTACCAATATAGAGTGTTGCTCATGGCTAATACTGAATGCTCAATGCTAACATGTTTGTTGGTGCCCACAGTATTGGTTAAAATCATTAAGTGAAGGAACTCAGCATGTCCCCTTTGACGCCCATCACAGAACAGCGTGGCAGCACAGAGGTTAGCATAACACGTTACCACTCCAGTGATCGAGGTTCAGTTCCCAACACCATCTACCAGTAGTTTATATGTTTTCCCCGGGACTGTGTGGGTTCTCTCTGGGTGATCACATTCCCAAGACACAGCGCACAGGTTAGGGCTAGTAAACTGTGGTTACACTATGTTGGTTCTGGAAGCACAGTGACACTTGTGGGCTCACTTGAGCACATCCTCAGACTGTGATGACTGATAATACAAATAAATCATTTCACTGGATTTTTTGACAAATAAAGCTAATCTTTATCTTTATATCATTTTTATTTTTGAGTTGTAGAAAGCAGCCTATCGGGATACATCACAGCTTGGTATGGCAATTGCTCTGCACATGATCACGAGACACTCGAGTTGTGGACACAGCTCTCAGCACATCATTGAAACCAGCTTCAAAACCGGGGATCCCAACCTGTCTTTTGTGCCATGGAGCCATATCATTAACCGAGGGGTCCCTGAACCCCAGGTTGGGAACGCCTACTCTAAACAGTTCCCCTCCATGGACCTGTCCAAGTCTATTTTGAACGTTAGGACTGCATCTACCTCTATCCCTCCCTCTAGCAGGGCGACCAGGACAACACGCTTCTCCAAATGTGACCTCACCAATATTGAGTACAACTACAATAACATCCCAACTCCAGTACTGAAAGCCCTGCCTGACCAAGGCCACTGTGCGAAAACATCTCCTTTTGCACGCTGTCCTTGCACTACAGAACGCATCCATCCAGACGCATCACAATTCGCTACAGCAACTGCTCTGCCTGTGACCACAAGGAGCTGTGGTCACAGCTCAGCACATCCCAGGAACCAGCCTCCCCTCCATGAACTCTGTCTACACTTCTCGCTGCCCCGGTAAAGCAGCCAACATGATCAAAGACCCCATCTACTCCAGACACTCTCTTTCTCCTCCATCAGGCAAAAGATTCAAAAGACCAGGAGCACATACCACCAGGCTCAAGGACAATTTCTAGCCAGCCGGTATAAAACTATTGAATGGTATTCCTGCACAGTAAGATGGACTCTTGATCTCAGAACTACAGTACTTAGTTATAATCTTGCAGCTTCCATTGCTCTCCACTGCACTTTCTCTGTAACTGCAACACTTTATTCTGTGCAACATACAACAAAGATTCCTTCTTCTTCGCTCTGCCGCCCATCACTTCCTGGCTTCTTACTTACCCCTCGTGGTCCACCCCCCTCATTTGGTCTCACCTATCCTCTTGTACTCCTCCCCCTCATTATTCTACCTTTTACCCCCTTCTTTTTCATTTCCGATGAAGAGTCTCTGCCTGAAACTTTGGTCGTTTATTCCTCTCCATAGATGTTGCTTGACTTGCTGAGTTCATCCAGCATTTTGTGTGTGTTGCTCAAGATTTCCAGCATCTGCTGACTCTCTTATGCCGACCTTATTCTGTATTCTGTGATTGCTTTTCCCTTGTACCATCTCAATGCACTGTTGTAATGAATTGATCTGTATGGACTACAGTTTTTTTCACTGTACCTCAGTACACATTACAACGATAAAAGCAATTTACCCAGATCACCACTTTCAGAGAACTGTGTATTGTACTTGTATCTCTGTTGTACAACACTCTCCCGGACCTTGCCACTTATAGTGTCAATTTACCAAGTACAGTTCTGGTTATTGTAGCGTGGCAGTGAGGATACCAGAGTGGAAAAATTTTAAATATTAATAAAGATGATTAATTGAGAGTGGAATTAAGACATGTGGAAGGCAAGCATGCACAGATCTCACTTGCTAAACAAACATTCCTTTGCCGTAATTTTAAACTGATCAGTAATTAAAAATTTGGACAACAGCGGAAGAACCAATATCAGCAGAGGACTGCTGATTGTGGAGCACAAATATACACCATAGAAAGAACATCTATACTAACACCTGTAAGCTACCAGGCAGATTTTGCAGAAAATCTGCAACAGATATCTATTGCTTCCCTCTGTACACATGCTGATCAGAGCCACACACTGCAAATCCGTAGCAGGCTGACAGAGGAACCTGCAACACAGTCTGCGCATTCGTCCATATGACAGTATAGTAACAAACAGCAAGGGACCGATGAGCTGTGACCCAAAGAAAATGGATAAACAGAATAGGCATCTTGCACGGTACTGCTGCCACAAAGCAACAACTTTCAGTGATAATAAACCTGATGCTGATACTTGAAATAAAAATAAGTAATTCTGATAGTCACTCCATGGGCGAGGGGCTAAGATGGCACCAGAGGGCAATTTCTTCGAGCTCATCTGCGAGACAGCTTAAATTCTTCTCTTTAATGTCTCTTTCTTCCTGTTCACAGTGGCTGGAATCGTGACAGTGTCCGTGATCTACAGCTGCACTCAAACTGTGGTCTTATATGCGGGTGAGTTCCCACGTCCTGAGCTTGCCAACCGACCATTTTCCATATCTCTAGGAGCAGCCTGGCAGACGTGCACCTTCGGGCCCTTGGAGCGCAGCCGCGGGCTGCCCCTGTGGACAATTTGATTCCTCGCCAGTGTTGCCAACCGGAACATCGCAGAGGTCGCAACATTGCAACAGCTGGCGCGGCTGTCGGAGGCTCCTGCACTCGGACAATCTCCCTCTCCCTCTTTCCTTTTCCCACACAGAATAGTGGGTGTCTGGAATCTGCTGCCAGGGGGTGGTTGGTACATAAGGGAATTGGTACATTAGGGGCATTTAAGAGACTCTTATATCATACATGGATGTAAGAAAAGTGGAGATTTCTGAGCAACGTGGAGGCATGGGTCAGACTGAGCATGGAGCAGGTTTATAGAGGTCAGCACAACATCATGGGTCGAAGGGCAGTAGTGCGCTGTACTATGTTCTGCCTTCAAAATGTTCAAAGATTTGCTTCCACCACCCCTTGAGGAACAGACTTCCAAAAACTTAAAACCCTCTGAGAAAAAAGAATTCCACTTCATTCCATCCTGCATGTGACCAGTTATTTTAAAGAATGACATCCAGTTACAGACCTGCACAACCTTGTGAAGGGTCTTGCTCCAACACAAAAACTGTTCTACAGTAAACTTAACCCCACCTAGTGGCAAAAGAAGAACTGACCCCAGTACAGAAAGTGATTTAAATATAGGAGAACACTCCATACATAGAGTCAATTTAATGAACAGAGACCCTGAATAAAGGTTTCAGAAAATGTGACAGTGACTACCAGCAATCTGTCAGCTTTCAACCTCCTTTTCGTAAAGACACTTGGAGTATTGCTTTCACCTTTGGTCATTTCATTATAGGAAGGATGTTGAAGCTTTAGAGAGGGTGCAGAGGAGATTTACCAAGATGCTGCCTGGGTTAGAGAGCACATTTTATGAGCATAGGTTGAGTGACGTAGGGCTTTTGTCTTTCAAGCGGAGGAGGATGAGAGGAGACTTAACAGAAATGTAGACGTGCATAATATGAAATGGACAGTGTTTTCTTCCACCCCCTGCCCCCGCCAAGGTCTGCAATGGCTAATATGAGAGGGCATAATTTTAATGTGAGTGGAGGAAGGTATGGGGGGGGAGTCAGAGGTGGGCTGTTTTTAGACACTGAGTGGTAAGTGATTGGAACGCGATGCCAGGGGCGGTGGTCGAGGCAGATACACTGGTGACATTTAAGAGAATCTTAGGCACATGATGAAAGAAAAATGGAGGAAGGAAGGGCTAGATTGAATTTGGAGTAGGTTTGAAGGTCGGAGCAACATCATTGGCTGAACGGCTGTACTGTTCTACGTAAAGCAACTAGACAAGAAAAGGTGTGCAAGGTCATTTAAACCAGCAAGACACCTCTGGTGGCTGAACCATTAAGGTAAGCAAGTGTTGCTGTAAACGTTTACACATAGGACATTTTTCCAGGGCCAATGGCTGAGGCAGGAAGTGCCAACTTTGTGACTGCGACTGGGGAGAAGGGTTACAAGAGTTTCTAAACATGAGCATTAACAATGACCCACGTGGCAGCAGCATCATCCATTTTAGACAATCCGCTCTCTGGCAAGACAGCAGCTTACACACCTAGGTTAAGCACATTATCCCAGCTAAGCACTTCTGAAATACAGCTAGCTCTCCTCTATATCAAACACAGCAAACGATTCTCTGAGAATACGTTCCCACCAACGGCACTGATCAAATACCAGCTTTCTCATTCACTTTTGGGAAAGACACTGGTAACACACCACACTCTTCTGTGATGTGGCGTCATGGGATCTTTCACAGGGTCACCAGTGAGCGGAAGGTGCCCCAGTTTAACAAATAACAGGCCCCCCACACAAGAAAAACATGTGGCCAATCTATTCCTGCAGGGCAGTTCTATGAACAAAAAAAGGTCTTTACTGAACTCTGCATTTGAATTATGCCTAGGAATCCAGAAGTACAAGAATTGGGATGTCTCGTTGCAGCTGTATGGGATGTTGGTGAGACAGCACTTGGAGTATTGTGTGCAGTTCTGGCTGCCCTGCTACAACACCTGGAGAAGGTGCAGGAAAAGATTCAAGACACACAGGAGACTGAAAATGCTGGAATCTGGAACAACATAAAGGATCCTGGAGGAATTCAGCGGGTCAGGCAGCATCAACAGAGGGAAGTCAGGATGGGAGGACTTGAATTATAAGGAGAAACCGGATAAGCTGGGACTATTTTCCCTGGAGCATAGGAGGGTGAAAAGGAGGTCACGAAGGATCATAAAATCATGAAGGGCATAGGTAAGGTGGATGGTCACAGGGTGGGTAGGGGAATCTAACACTGGAATGCACTCTAGGTGAGAAGGTAAAGATTTAAAGGGGATCTAAGGGGTGAGTTTTTCACACAGAGTGCCAGAGGAATTGGTAAAGGCAGGTGCAGATACAACATTTAAAAGGCAGATGGATGAATAAGAAAGGTTTAGAAGGATATGGGCCAAATGCATGAGAGTGGGACTGGTTCCAGTAGAGGCCTTGATCAGCAAGGACAAATTGGGCCAAAAGACCTTTTCCTCTTTAGTATAATTCAATGACTCTATAATTAGACCAAGCTAAGTTCAGTACCTTACTGTGTTAACAAGCAATCTATCGGAGGAACCCAGTGGGCCAAGCAGCGGCTACAGGAGGAAAGGAATTGTCGATGTTTACAGGATCCTGAAGACCTACACTCAACGTATTAGCTGCAGCTTCTTCCCCTCGGCCATTGGATTTCTGAATGGTCCCTGAACACCACCTATTCTTGTTCTCCTCTTGCACTAGTTATTTATTTTTTATATATTCTTCCTGTGACTTAGAATAATTTTTATATGTTGTACTGCCCTGCTGCAGCAAAACAACACATCTCACAACATGCCAGTGATAATAAACCTGACTCTGCCTCTGCCCTCAGTGTAGGCCCAAACGTTGATCAATCCTCTGCTCTCAGTGTAGGCCCAAACGTTGATCAATCCTCTGCCCTCAGTGTAGGCCCAAACGTTGATCAATCCTCTGCTCTCAGTGTAGGCCCAAATGTTGATCGATCCTCTGCCCTCAGTGTAGGTCCAAACGTTGATCAATCCTCTGCCCTCAATGTAGGCCCAAACGTTGATCAATCCTCTGCCCTCAGTGTAGGCCCAAACGTTGATCAATCCTCTGCCCTCAGTGTAGGCCCAAACGTTGATCAATCCTCTGCCCTCAGTGTAGGCCCAAACGTTGATCAATCCTCTGCCCTCAATGTAGGCCCAAACGTTGATCAATCCTCTGCCCTCAGTGTAGGCCCAAACGTTGATCAATCCTCTGCCCTCAGTATAGGCCCAAACGTTGATCAATCCTCTGCCCTCAGTGTAGGCCCAAACGTTGATCAATCCTCTGCCCTCAATGTAGGCCCAAACGTTGATCAATCCTCTGCCCTCAATGTAGGCCCAAACGTTGATCAATCCTCTGCCCTCAGTGTAGGCCCAAACGTTGATCAATCCTCTGCCCTCAGTGTAGGCCCAAACGTTGATCAATCCTCTGCCCTCAGTGTAGGCCCAAACGTTGATCAATCCTCTGCCTCCACAGATGCTGCTTAACCTGCCAAGTTCCTCCAGTAACCTTTTGTTGTCCCAGATTTCGGCATCTCCAGCCTCCTATGTTAGTAAGTATCTGCTCATCACAAGAGGCTGAGTAGGTTTCTACAACAGAGAAGAAAAGAATCTTCTTTTGGAGTCCTTGGTTTATAGAACATCTCCCTTCCACGCCGGCTATGTGTAATTCGAGGCGACTGATGAGAGCAATGAGAGCCTAGCACAGAAGGGGCAGGAACCTTCCTTCCGACCTGACCTGTCCAGCTCACACAGGATCTCAGCATGCTCAAGGTTCTCGAAACGAAGCCACCCATTCCTTCTCCAACTCAACAAAGGGAGAGGCTGGACCAACTCGTTCTTATGGCAAAGCCCAAGCCTGGGAGGATAATGGAATTGGTTTATTACTGTCACAGATATCAAGGTGCCCCGAAAAGCTTATTCTGCATATTGTTCCGACAAATCAATTCATTGTGAAGTGTACTGAGAGAGAACAACACTAATGCAGAACATAGGGTAGCTGTGACAGATATGCCCCCTCCTTCAGTGGTGACACAAACCATCCGGATCCCTCTTCCTCCACAGACACCGCTTGACCTGATGATTCCCTCCAACAGTTTCTTGTGCCCTCTTCAATGAACTGACCTTCCCTGCCTGTTGCGTCTGGCCAATGTCAGAGCTGAAATGTCTGACCTCCGAAGCCACAACTTCAACAAGAAATAAATTACAGAACAAAGAAATATTAAAAAAAAGGGTCCTGACATTCCAGTTGCCAATCTTCAAATCAAGGACATTCACAACGTCACAGCACAGAAACAGACCCTTTGACCCACTGTGTCTGTGCCAACCAAGAACTATCTACCTGGACTACCACCATTTAAAAGCACTTGCTTTGTGGCCTTCTCAGCCTGCATTTCTAACATTCACTCAGATACTTGTGACAGCCTTTACCTCCACCACACCCTCAGGCATTCTGTTTCAGATTCCAACCACCCTCTGGGTGAAAATATTCCTTTAGCCCCTTTAAACTTCTCACCCTAAACCAACATCATCTAGCTGCAGATACTTCACCTTTCCCCTCACTGTAAAAGTTCCTTACAATCTTGTACATCTCAATCAGGTCTTCACTCCAACGGTAAGAAGACAGCTGTTGCATACATCCTGCTGAATGTTAAGTACACTTTCTCCAGCGCAGTCACATCCTCCCGATAGAGTGAAGACCGGAACGGCACACAGCACACTCCAGCTGTGGCCTGGCCAAGATTTTTGCTCTAGTTAGCCATCGCACACCTTAATCACAGAGCAAGGACTTGAGGAACTGAGCAAACTTCAAACAAAAAGCAACTTGAGATAATCAAGAGCTGATTAAGTGCAAGACAGAGAAGTGCAGGGGGACTATGTCCAAAAGACATGCATCTACATATTGATTAAAATAACGTTTGCAACTAGACAAGAATTAGTGGCCATATACTAGATACCATGAAACTGCACTTTGCAGTAAGGAGATCCTGGTGTCATCAGTTTTAAAGCACTGTCCTTTCCATCAGCTGAAACACAGAAGCCATTATCTATTCCCATTAACGTCAATTTATCAGTAGCTGGTTATACTGCTTTAAATCCTCAGCTTATTTCAGGATAAGCCAGTAGTGCCTACGCACGCCCCTATTCATCGATACAAGCGCAGGTAAACAACATCTCATTTGGATGAAGCAAAAACTATCAATAAAACTGCAGCTGCTAGGCCATAGAATCGCCTGGCTGCTTCAACAAGGTGTAGCATTTACGAGGACCCAATAACAATTGAAACAGTTTGAACAAAAACCCTGGAAATAAAAACATAAAATGCTGAAAAAGCTCAGCATGTGAATCAGACCCGAATGCTGAGCCTTTCCAGCATTGTGTTTGGAGTGCAAAGAGAGAAATGAAGTTAGTGTTTCAGTATTGACTGCAGTGAGTGTGGAGAGAGCGAGTGTTTCAGCAGTGAGTGTGGAGAGAACGAGAGTTTCAGGAGTGAGTGTGGAGAGAACGAGAGTTTCAGGAGTGAGTGTGGAGAGAGCGAGTGTTTCAGCAGTAAGTGTGGAGAGAGCGAGTGTTTCAGGAGTGAGTGTGGAGAGAATGAGAGTTTCAGGAGTGAGTGTGGAGAGAGCGAGTGTTTCAGCAGTGAGTGTGGAGAGAACGAGAGTTTCAGGAGTGAGTGCGGAGAGAACGAGAGTTTCAGGAGTGAGTGTGGAGAGAGCGAGAGTTTCAGGAGTGAGTGTGGAGAGAACGAGAGTTTCAGGAGTGAGTGTGGAGAGAACGAGAGTTTCAGGAGTGAGTGTGGAGAGAACGAGAGTTTCAGCAGTGAGTGTGGAGAGAGCGAGAGTTTCAGGAGTGAGTGTGGAGAGAGCGAGTGTTTCAGCAGTGAGTGTGGAGAGAACGAGAGTTTCAGGAGTGAGTGTGGAGAGAACGAGTGTTTCAGGAGTGAGTGTGGAGAGAACGAGAGTTTCAGCAGTGAGTGTGGAGAGAACGAGAGTTTCAGCAGTGAGTGTGGAGAGAACGAGAGTTTCAGCAGTGAGTGTGGAGAAAACGAGAGTTTCAGCAGTGAGTGTGGAGAGAACGAGAGTTTCAGGAGTGAGTGTGGAGAGAGTGAGTGTGGAGAGAGTGAGTATTTCAGGACTGAGCGTGAGAAGAGCGACTGCTTCAGCAGTGAGTACGGAGGGAGTGAGACTTTCAGGAGTGAGTGCTGAGAGAATGAGCATTTCAGCAGTGAGTGCGGGGAGACTGTGTTTCAGGACTGAGTGGAGAGAGAAATGGAGTGAGTGTTTCAGAAGTGAGTGGAGAGAGAAACAGAGTGGGTGTTTCAAGAGTGAGTGGAGAGAGAAAGAGAGTGAGTGCTTCAGCAGTCAGGGAGAGAGAAACGGAGTGAGTGTTTCAGGAGAGAGTGCAGAGAGAAACAGAGTGAGTGTTTCTGCAGTGAGTGGAGAGAGAAACGGAGTGAGCGGAGAGAGAAACGGAGTGAGTGTATCAGGAGTGAGTGGAGAGAGAAACGGAGTGAGTGTTTCAGGAGTGAGTGCAGACAGAAACAGAGTGAGTGTTTCAGGAGTGAGTGGAGAGAGAAACGGAGTGAGTGTCTCACGAGTGAGTGGAGAGAGAAACAGAGTGAGTGTTTCAGGAGTGAGTGGAGAAAGAAACAGAGTGAGTGTTTCAGCAGTGAGTGGAGAGAGAAACGGAGTGAGTGTTTCAGGAGTGAGTGGAGAGACAAACGGAGTGAGTGTTTCAGGAGTGAGTGGAGAGGGAAACAGAGTGAGTGTTTCAGGAGTGAGTGCAGACAGAAACAGAGTGAGTGTTTCAGGAGTGAGTGGAGAGAGAAACGGAGTGAGTGTCTCACGAGTGAGTGGAGAGAGAAACGGAGTGAGTGTTTCAGGAGTGAAAGGAGAGAGAGAGAAATGGAGTGAGTGTTTCAGGAGTGAGTGGAGAGAAAAACAGAGTGAGTGTTTCAGGAGTTAGTGGAGAGAGAAATGGAGTGAGTGTTTCAGCAGTGAGTGGAGAGAGAAACGGAGTGAGTGTTTCAGGAGTGAGTCGAGAGAGAGAGAAACGCAGTGAGTGTTTCAGGAGTGAGTCGAGAGAGAGAGAAACAGAGTGAGTGTTTCAGGAGTGAGTTGAGAGGGAACCGGAGTGAGTGTTTCAGGAGTCACTGGAGAGAGAGAGAAAAGCAATGAGTTTCAGGAGTGAGTGGAGAGAGAAACGGAGTGAGTGTTTCATGTGTAAATGGAGAGAGAGAGAAACGGAGTGAGTGTTTCAGGAGTGAGTGGAGAGAGAAACGGAGTGAGTGTTTCTGCAGTGAGTGGAGAGAGAAACGGAGTGAGTGTTTCAGCAGTGAGAGGAGAGAGAGAAACAGAGTGTTTCAGGAGTGAGTGGAGAGAGAAACAGAGTGAGTGTTTCAGGAGTGAGTGGAGAGAGAGAGAAACACTGAGTTTCAGAAGTGAGTGGAGAGAAAAACAGAGTGAGTGTTTCAGGACTGAGTGGAGAGAGAAACAGAGTGAGTGTTTCAGGAGTGAGTGGAGAGAGAAACAGAGTGAGTGTTTCAGGAGTGAGTGTAGAGAGAAATGGAGTGAGTGTTTCAGGAGTCATTGGAGAGAGAAACAGAGTGAGTGTTTCAGGAGTGAGTGGAGAGAGAGAGAAGCAGAGTCAGTGTTTCAGGAGTGAGTGGAGAGAGAAGCGGAGTGATTGGAGAGAAAAACGGAGAGAGTGTTTCAGGAGTGAGTGAAGGGAGAAACAGAGTGAGTGTTTCAGGAGTGAGTGGAGAGAGAAACGGAGTGAGTGTTTCAGCAGTGAGAGGAGAGAGAGAAACGGAGTGAGTGTTTCAGCAGTGAGAGGAGAGAGAGAAACGGAGTAGGTGTTTCAGGAGTGAGTGGAGAGAGAGAGAAACGGAGTGAGTGTTTCAGGAGTGAGTGGAGAGAGAAAAGAGTGAGTGTTTCAGCAGTGAGTGGCGAGGGAAACGGAGTGAGTGTTGCAGCAGTGAGTGGAGAGAGAAACGGAGTGAGTGTTTCAGGAGTGGAGAGAGAGAGAAACGGAGTTAGTGTTTCAGCAGTGAGTGGAGAGAGAAATGGAGTGAGTGTTTCAGGAGTGAGTGGAGAGAGAAACGGAGTGAGTGTTTCAGCAGTGAGTGGAGAAAGAGAAACGGAGTGAGTCAGGAGTGAGTGGAGATAGAAACAGAGTGAGTGTTTCTGCAGTGAGTGGAGAGAGAAATGCAGTGAGTGTTTCAGGAGTGAGAGGAGAGAGAAACGGAGTGAGTGTTTCAGCAGTGAGTGGAGAGAGAGAGAAAGGGAGTAAGTGTTTCAGTAGTGAGTGGAGAGAAAAACGGAGTGAGTGTTTCAGGAGTGAGGGGAGAGAGACAGAAACAGAGTGAGTGTTTCAAGAGTGAGTGGAGAGAGAGAGAAACGGAGTGAGTGTTTCAGGAGTGAGTGGAGACAAACATGGAGTGAGTGTTTCAGGAGTGAGTGGAGAGAGAGAGAAACCGAGTGAGTGTTTCAGGAGTGAGTGGAGAGAGAGGGAAACAGAGTGAGTGTTTCAGGAGTGAGTGGAGAGAGGAACAGAGTGAGTGTTTCAGGAGTGAGTGGAGAGGGAAACAGAGTGAGTGTTTCAGGAGTGAGTGCAGACAGAAACAGAGTGAGTGTTTCAGGAGTGAGTGGAGAGAGAAACGGAGTGAGTGTCTCACGAGTGAGTGGAGAGAAAAACAGAGTGAGTGTTTCAGGAGTGAAAGGAGAGAGAGAGAAATGGGTTGAGTGTTTCAGGAGTGAGTGGAGAGAGAAATGGAGTGAGTGTTTCAGCAGTGAGAGGAGAGAGAAACGGAGTGAGTGCTTCAGGAGTGAGTCGAGAGAGAGAGAAACGCAGTGAGTGTTTCAGGAGTGAGTCGAGAGAGAGAGAAACAGAGTGAGTGTTTCAGGAGTGAGTTGAGAGGGAACCGGAGTGAGTGTTTCAGGAGTCACTGGAGAGAGAGAGAAAAGCAATGTGTTTCAGGAGTGAGCGGAGAGACAAATGCAGTGAGTGTTTCAGCAGCCACAGGAGAGAGAAATGGAGTGAGTGTTTCAGCAGTGAGTGGAGAGAGAAACGGAGTGAGTCTTTCAGTAGTGAGTGGAGAGAAAAACGGAGTGAGTGTTTCAGGAGTGAGTGGAGAGAGAGAGAAACGGAGTGAGTGTTTCAAGAGTAAGTGCAGAGAGAGAAACAGAGTGAGTGTTTCAGGAGTGAATGGAGAGAGAAACGGAGTGAGGGTTTCAGAAGTGAGTGGAGAGGGAAACAGAGTGAGTGTTTCAGCAGTGAGTGGAGAGACAAACGGAGTGAGTGTTTCAGTAGTGAGAGGAGAGAGAGAGAAACGGAGTGAGTGTTTCAGGAGTGAGTGGAGAGAGAGAGAAACGGAGTGAGTGTTTCATGTGTAAATGGAGAGAGAGAGAAACGGAGTGAGTGTTTCAGGAGTGAGTGGAGAGAGAAACGGAGTGAGTGTTTCTGCAGTGAGTGGAGAGAGAAACGGAGTGAGTGTTTCAGCAGTGAGAGGAGAGAGAGAAACAGAGTGTTTCAGGAGTGAGTGGAGAGAGAAACGGAGTGAGTGTTTCAGGAGTGAGTGGAGAGAGAGAGAAACACTGAGTGTTTCAGAAGTGAGTGGAGAGAAAAACAGAGTGAGTGTTTCAGCAGTGAGTGGAGAGAGAAATGGAGTGAGTGTTTCAGGAGTGAGTAGGAGTGAGAAACGGAGTGAGTGTTTCAGGACTGAGTGGAGAGAGAAACAGAGTGAGTGTTTCAGGAGTGAGTGGAGAGAGAAACAGAGTGAGTGTTTCAGGAGTGAGTGTAGAGAGAAATGGAGTGAGTGTTTCAGGAGTCATTGGAGAGAGAAACAGAGTGAGTGTTTCAGGAGTGAGTGGAGAGAGAGAGAAGCAGAGTCAGTGTTTCAGGAGTGAGTGGAGAGAGAAGCGGAGTGATTGGAGAGAAAAACGGAGTGAGTGTTTCAGGAGTGAGTGAAGGGAGAAACAGAGTGAGTGTTTCAGGAGTGAGTGGAGAGAGAAAAGGAGTGAGTGTTTCAGCAGTGAGAGGAGAGAGAGAAACGGAGTGAGTGTTTCAGCAGTGAGAGGAGAGAGAGAAACGGAGTAGGTGTTTCAGGAGTGAGTGGAGAGAGAGAGAAACGGAGTGAGTGTTTCAGGAGTGAGTGGAGAGAGAAAAGAGTGAGTGTTTCAGCAGTGAGTGGCGAGGGAAACGGAGTGAGTGTTGCAGCAGTGAGTGGAGAGAGAAACGGAGTGAGTGTTTCAGGAGTGGAGAGAGAGAGAAACGGAGTTAGTGTTTCAGCAGTGAGTGGAGAGAGAAATGGAGTGAGTGTTTCAGGAGTGAGTGGAGAGAGAAACGGAGTGAGTGTTTCAGCAGTGAGTGGAGAAAGAGAAACGGAGTGAGTCAGGAGTGAGTGGAGATAGAAACAGAGTGAGTGTTTCTGCAGTGAGTGGAGAGAGAAATGCAGTGAGTGTTTCAGGAGTGAGAGGAGAGAGAAACGGAGTGAGTGTTTCAGCAGTGAGTGGAGAGAGAGAGAAAGGGAGTAAGTGTTTCAGTAGTGAGTGGAGAGAAAAACGGAGTGAGTGTTTCAGGAGTGAGGGGAGAGAGACAGAAACAGAGTGAGTGTTTCAAGAGTGAGTGGAGAGAGAGAGAAACGGAGTGAGTGTTTCAGGAGTGAGTGGAGACAAACATGGAGTGAGTGTTTCAGGAGTGAGTGGAGAGAGAGAGAAACCGAGTGAGTGTTTCAGGAGTGAGTGGAGAGAGAGGGAAACAGAGTGAGTGTTTCAGGAGTGAGTGGAGAGAGGAACAGAGTGAGTGTTTCAGGAGTGAGTGGAGAGGGAAACAGAGTGAGTGTTTCAGGAGTGAGTGCAGACAGAAACAGAGTGAGTGTTTCAGGAGTGAGTGGAGAGAGAAACGGAGTGAGTGTCTCACGAGTGAGTGGAGAGAAAAACAGAGTGAGTGTTTCAGGAGTGAAAGGAGAGAGAGAGAAATGGAGTGAGTGTTTCAGGAGTGAGTGGAGAGAGAAATGGAGTGAGTGTTTCAGCAGTGAGTGGAGAGAGAAACGGAGTGAGTGCTTCAGGAGTGAGTCGAGAGAGAGAGAAACGCAGTGAGTGTTTCAGGAGTGAGTCGAGAGAGAGAGAAACAGAGTGAGTGTTTCAGGAGTGAGTTGAGAGGGAACCGGAGTGAGTGTTTCAGGAGTCACTGGAGAGAGAGAGAAAAGCAATGTGTTTCAGGAGTGAGCGGAGAGACAAATGCAGTGAGTGTTTCAGCAGCCACAGGAGAGAGAAATGGAGTGAGTGTTTCAGGAGTGAGTGGAGAGAGAGAGAAACGGAGTGAGTGTTTCAGGAGTGATTGGAGAGAGAGAGAAACGGAGTGAGTGTTTCAGGAATGAGTGGAGAGAAAGAGAAACGGAGTGAGTGTTTCAGGAGTGAGTAGAGAGAGAGAAACGGAGTGAGTGTTTCAGGAGTGAGTGGAGAGAGAGAGAAACGGAGTGAGTGTTTCAGGAGTGAGTGGAGAGGGAAACGGAGTGAGTGTTTCAGCAGTGAGTGGAGAGAGAAACGTAGTGAGTGTTTCAGCAGTGAGTGGAGAAAGAAACGGAGTGAGTGTTTCAGCAGCGACAGGAGAGAGAAATGGAGTGAGTGTTTCAGCAGTGAGTGGAGAGAGAGAGAAACAGAGTGAGTGTTTCAGGAGTGAGTGGAGAGAGAAACAGAGTGAGTGTTTCAGGAGTGAGTGGAGAGAAAAACAGAGTGAGTGTTTCAGCAGTGAGTGGAGAGAGAAACGGAGTGAGTGTTTCAGGAGTGAGTAGGAGTGAGAAACGGAGTGAGTGTTTCAGGACTGAGTGGAGAGAGAAACAGAGTGAGTGTTTCAGGAGTGAGTGGAGAGAGAAACAGAGTGAGTGTTTCAGGAGTGAGTGTAGAGAGAGAGAAACGGAGTGAGTGTTTCAGGAGTCATTGGAGAGAGAAACGGAGTGAGTGTTTCAGGAGTGAGTGGAGAGAGAAACGGAGTGAGTGTTTCAGGAGTGAGTGGAGAGAGAGAGAAGCAGAGTCAGTGTTTCAGGAGTGAGTGGAGAGAGAAGCGGAGTGATTGGAGAGAAAAACGGAGTGAGTGTTTCAGGAGTGAGTGAAGGGAGAAACAGAGTGAGTGTTTCAGGAGTGAGTGGAGAGAGAAACGGAGTGAGTGTTTCAGCAGTGAGAGGAGAGAGAGAAACGGAGTGAGTGTTTCAGCAGTGAGAGGAGAGAGAGAAACGGAGTAGGTGTTTCAGGAGTGAGTGGAGAGAGAGAGAAACGGAGTGAGTGTTTCAGGAGTGAGTGGAGAGAGAAAAGAGTGAGTGTTTCAGCAGTGAGTGGAGAGAGAAATGGAGTGATTGTTTCAGGAGTGAGTGGCGAGGGAAACGGAGTGAGTGTTGCAGCAGTGAGTGGAGAGAGAAACGGAGTGAGTGTTTCAGGAGTGGAGAGAGAGAGAAACGGAGTTAGTGTTTCAGCAGTGAGTGGAGAGAGAAATGGAGTGAGTGTTTCAGGAGTGAGTGGAGAGAGAAACGGAGTGAGTGTTTCAGCAGTGAGTGGAGAAAGAGAAACGGAGTGAGTCAGGAGTGAGTGGAGATAGAAACAGAGTGAGTGTTTCTGCAGTGAGTGGAGAGAGAAATGCAGTGAGTGTTTCAGGACTGAGAGGAGAGAGAAACGGAGTGAGTGTTTCAGGCGTAAATGGAGAGAGAGAGAAACGGAGTGAGTGTTTCAGCAGTGAGTGGAGAGAGAGAGAAAGGGAGTGAGTGTTTCAGTAGTGAGTGGAGAGAAAAACGGAGTGAGTGTTTCAGGAGTGAGGGGAGAGAGACAGAAACAGAGTGAGTGTTTCAAGAGTGAGTGGAGAGAGAGAGAAACGGAGTGAGTGTTTCAGGAGTGAGTGGAGAGAGAAATGGAGTGAGTGTTTCAGGAGTGAGTGGAGAGAGAGAGAAACGGAGTGAGTGTTTCAGGAGTGATTGGAGAGAGAGAGAAACGGAGTGAGTGTTTCAGGAATGAGTGGAGAGAAAGAGAAACGGAGTGAGTGTTTCAGGAGTGAGTAGAGAGAGAGAAACGGAGTGAGTGTTTCAGGAGTGAGTGGAGAGAGAGAGAAACGGAGTGAGTGTTTCAGGAGTGAGTGGAGAGGGAAACGGAGTGAGTGTTTCAGCAGTGAGTGGAGAGAGAAACGTAGTGAGTGTTTCAGCAGTGAGTGGAGAAAGAAACGGAGTGAGTGTTTCAGCAGCGACAGGAGAGAGAAATGGAGTGAGTGTTTCAGCAGTGAGTGGAGAGAGAGAGAAACAGAGTGAGTGTTTCAGGAGTGAGTGGAGAGAGAAACAGAGTGAGTGTTTCAGGAGTGAGTGGAGAGAAAAACAGAGTGAGTGTTTCAGCAGTGAGTGGAGAGAGAAACGGAGTGAGTGTTTCAGGAGTGAGTAGGAGTGAGAAACGGAGTGAGTGTTTCAGGACTGAGTGGAGAGAGAAACAGAGTGAGTGTTTCAGGAGTGAGTGGAGAGAGAAACAGAGTGAGTGTTTCAGGAGTGAGTGTAGAGAGAGAGAAACGGAGTGAGTGTTTCAGGAGTCATTGGAGAGAGAAACGGAGTGAGTGTTTCAGGAGTGAGTGGAGAGAGAAACGGAGTGAGTGTTTCAGGAGTGAGTGGAGAGAGAGAGAAGCAGAGTCAGTGTTTCAGGAGTGAGTGGAGAGAGAAGCGGAGTGATTGGAGAGAAAAACGGAGTGAGTGTTTCAGGAGTGAGTGAAGGGAGAAACAGAGTGAGTGTTTCAGGAGTGAGTGGAGAGAGAAACGGAGTGAGTGTTTCAGCAGTGAGAGGAGAGAGAGAAACGGAGTGAGTGTTTCAGCAGTGAGAGGAGAGAGAGAAACGGAGTAGGTGTTTCAGGAGTGAGTGGAGAGAGAGAGAAACGGAGTGAGTGTTTCAGGAGTGAGTGGAGAGAGAAAAGAGTGAGTGTTTCAGCAGTGAGTGGAGAGAGAAATGGAGTGATTGTTTCAGGAGTGAGTGGCGAGGGAAACGGAGTGAGTGTTGCAGCAGTGAGTGGAGAGAGAAACGGAGTGAGTGTTTCAGGAGTGGAGAGAGAGAGAAACGGAGTTAGTGTTTCAGCAGTGAGTGGAGAGAGAAATGGAGTGAGTGTTTCAGGAGTGAGTGGAGAGAGAAACGGAGTGAGTGTTTCAGCAGTGAGTGGAGAAAGAGAAACGGAGTGAGTCAGGAGTGAGTGGAGATAGAAACAGAGTGAGTGTTTCTGCAGTGAGTGGAGAGAGAAATGCAGTGAGTGTTTCAGGACTGAGAGGAGAGAGAAACGGAGTGAGTGTTTCAGGCGTAAATGGAGAGAGAGAGAAACGGAGTGAGTGTTTCAGCAGTGAGTGGAGAGAGAGAGAAAGGGAGTGAGTGTTTCAGTAGTGAGTGGAGAGAAAAACGGAGTGAGTGTTTCAGGAGTGAGGGGAGAGAGACAGAAACAGAGTGAGTGTTTCAAGAGTGAGTGGAGAGAGAGAGAAACGGAGTGAGTGTTTCAGGAGTGAGTGGAGACAGACATGGAGTGAGTGTTTCAGGAGTGAGTGGAGAGAGAGAGAAACCGAGTGAGTGTTTCAGGAATGAGTGCAGAGAGAGGGAAACGGAGTGAGTGTTTCAGGAGTGAGTGGCGAGAGGAACAGAGTGAGTGTTTCAGGAGTGAGTGGAGAGAGAAACGGAGTGAGTGTTTCAGGAGTGAGTGGAGAGAGAAACAGAGTGAGTGTTTCAGGAGTGAGTGGAGACAGAAATGGAGTGAGTGTTTCAGGAGTGAGTGGAGAGAGACAGAAACGGAGTGAGTGTTTCAGGAGTCATTGGAGAGAGAGAGAAACGGAGTGAGTGTTTCAGGAGTGAGTGGAGAGAGAGAGAAACGGAGCGAGTGTTTCAGGAGTGAGTGGAGAGAGGAACAGAGTGAGTGTTTCAGGAGTGAGTGGAGAGAGAAACGGAGTGAGTGTTTCCGGAGTGAGTGGAGAGAGAAACAGAGTGAGTGTTTCAGGAGTGAGTGGAGACAGAAATGGAGTGAGTGTTTCAGGAGTGAGTGGAGAGAGAGAGAAACGGAGTGAGTGTTTCAGGAGTGATTGGAGAGAGAGAGAGAAACGGAGTGAGTGTTTCAGGAATGAGTGGAGAGAAAGAGAAACGGAGTGAGTGTTTCAGGAGTGAGTGGCGAGAGGAACAGAGTGAGTGTTTCAGGAGTGAGTGGAGACAGAAATGGAGTGAGTGTTTCAGGAGTGAGTAGGAGTGAGAAACGGAGTGAGTGTTTCAGGACTGAGTGGAGAGAGAAACAGAGTGAGTGTTTCAGGAGTGAGTGGAGAGAGAAACAGAGTGAGTGTTTCAGGAGTGAGTGTAGAGAGAAATGGAGTGAGTGTTTCAGGAGTCATTGCAGAGAGAAACGGAGTGAGTGTTTCAGGAGTGAGTGGAGAGAGAAGCGGAGTGATTGGAGAGAAAAACGGAGTGAGTGTTTCAGGAGTGAGTGAAGGGAGAAACGGAGTGAGTGTTTCAGGAGTGAGTGGAGAGAGAAACGGAGTGAGTGTTTCAGCAGTGAGAGGAGAGAGAGAAACAGAGTGAGTGTTTCAGGAGTGAGTGGAGAGAGAAACGGAGTGAGGGTTTCAGAAGTGAGTGGAGAGGGAAACGGAGTGAGTGTTTCAGCAGTGAGTGGAGAGAGAAACGGAGTGAGTGTTTCAGTAGTGAGAGGAGAGAGAGAGAAACGGAGTGAGTGTTTCAGGAGTGAGTGGAGAGAGAGAGAAACGGAGTGAGTGTTTCATGTGTAAATGGAGAGAGAGAGAGAAACGGAGTGAGTGTTTCAGGAGTGAGCGGAGAGAGAAACGGAGTGAGTGTTTCTGCAGTGAGTGGAGAGAGAAACGGAGTGAGTGTTTCAGCAGTGAGAGGAGAGAGAGAAACAGTGTTTCAGGAGTGAGTGGAGAGAGAAACGGAGTGAGTGTTTCAGGAGTGAGTGGAGAGAGAGAAACACTGAGTGTTTCAGAAGTGAGTGGAGAGAAAAACAGAGTGAGTGTTTCAGCAGTGAGTGGAGAGAGAAATGGAGTGAGTGTTTCAGGAGTGAGTAGGAGTGAGAAACGGAGTGAGTGTTTCAGGAGTGAGTGGAGAGAGAAACAGAGTGAGTGTTTCAGGAGTGAGTGGAGAGAGAAACAGAGTGAGTGTTTCAGGAGTGAGTGGAGAGAGAGAGAAGCGGAGTCAGTGTTTCAGGAGTGAGTGGAGAGAGAAGCGGAGTGATTGGAGAGAAAAACGGAGTGAGTGTTTCAGGAGTGAGTGAAGGGAGAAACAGAGTGAGTGTTTCAGAAGTGAGTGGAGAGAGAAACGGAGTGAGTGTTTCAGCAGTGAGAGGAGAGAGAGAAACGGAGTGAGTGTTTCAGCAGTGAGAGGAGAGAGAGAAATGGAGTGAGTGTTTCAGGAGTGAGTGGAGAGAGAGAGAAATGGAGTGAGTGTTTCAGGAGTGAGTGGAGAGAGAAAAGAGTGAGTGTTTCAGCAGTGAGTGGAAAGAGAAATGGAGTGAGTGTTTCAGGAGTGAGTGGCGAGGGAAACGGAGTGAGTGTTGCAGCAGTGAGTGGAGAGAGAAACGGAGTGAGTGTTTCAGGAGTGGAGAGAGAGAGAAACGGAGTTAGTGTTTCAGCAGTGAGTGGAGAGAGAAATGGAGTGAGTGTTTCAGGAGTGAGTGGAGAGAGAAACGGAGTGAGTGTTTCAGCAGTGAGTGGAGAAAGAGAAATGGAGTGAGTCAGGAGTGAGTGGAGATAGAAACAGAGTGAGTGTTTCTGCAGTGAGTGGAGAGAGAAATGCAGTGAGTGTTTCAGGAGTGAGTGGAGAGAGAAACAGAGTGAGTGTTTCAGGAGTGAGTGTAGAGAGAAATGGAGTGAGTGTTTCAGGAGTCATTGGAGAGAGAAACAGAGTGAGTGTTTCAGGAGTGAGTGGAGAGAGAGAGAAGCAGAGTCAGTGTTTCAGGAGTGAGTGGAGAGAGAAGCGGAGTGATTGGAGAGAAAAACGGAGAGAGTGTTTCAGGAGTGAGTGAAGGGAGAAACAGAGTGAGTGTTTCAGGAGTGAGTGGAGAGAGAAACGGAGTGAGTGTTTCAGCAGTGAGAGGAGAGAGAGAAACGGAGTGAGTGTTTCAGCAGTGAGAGGAGAGAGAGAAACGGAGTAGGTGTTTCAGGAGTGAGTGGAGAGAGAAAAGAGTGAGTGTTTCAGCAGTGAGTGGCGAGGGAAACGGAGTGAGTGTTGCAGCAGTGAGTGGAGAGAGAAACGGAGTGAGTGTTTCAGGAGTGGAGAGAGAGAGAAACGGAGTTAGTGTTTCAGCAGTGAGTGGAGAGAGAAATGGAGTGAGTGTTTCAGGAGTGAGTGGAGAGAGAAACGGAGTGAGTGTTTCAGCAGTGAGTGGAGAAAGAGAAACGGAGTGAGTCAGGAGTGAGTGGAGATAGAAACAGAGTGAGTGTTTCTGCAGTGAGTGGAGAGAGAAATGCAGTGAGTGTTTCAGGAGTGAGAGGAGAGAGAAACGGAGTGAGTGTTTCAGCAGTGAGTGGAGAGAGAGAGAAAGGGAGTAAGTGTTTCAGTAGTGAGTGGAGAGAAAAACGGAGTGAGTGTTTCAGGAGTGAGGGGAGAGAGACAGAAACAGAGTGAGTGTTTCAAGAGTGAGTGGAGAGAGAGAGAAACGGAGTGAGTGTTTCAGGAGTGAGTGGAGACAAACATGGAGTGAGTGTTTCAGGAGTGAGTGGAGAGAGAGAGAAACCGAGTGAGTGTTTCAGGAGTGAGTGGAGAGAGAGGGAAACAGAGTGAGTGTTTCAGGAGTGAGTGGAGAGAGGAACAGAGTGAGTGTTTCAGGAGTGAGTGGAGAGGGAAACAGAGTGAGTGTTTCAGGAGTGAGTGCAGACAGAAACAGAGTGAGTGTTTCAGGAGTGAGTGGAGAGAGAAACGGAGTGAGTGTCTCACGAGTGAGTGGAGAGAAAAACAGAGTGAGTGTTTCAGGAGTGAAAGGAGAGAGAGAGAAATGGAGTGAGTGTTTCAGGAGTGAGTGGAGAGAGAAATGGAGTGAGTGTTTCAGCAGTGAGAGGAGAGAGAAACGGAGTGAGTGCTTCAGGAGTGAGTCGAGAGAGAGAGAAACGCAGTGAGTGTTTCAGGAGTGAGTCGAGAGAGAGAGAAACAGAGTGAGTGTTTCAGGAGTGAGTTGAGAGGGAACCGGAGTGAGTGTTTCAGGAGTCACTGGAGAGAGAGAGAAAAGCAATGTGTTTCAGGAGTGAGCGGAGAGACAAATGCAGTGAGTGTTTCAGCAGCCACAGGAGAGAGAAATGGAGTGAGTGTTTCAGCAGTGAGTGGAGAGAGAAACGGAGTGAGTCTTTCAGTAGTGAGTGGAGAGAAAAACGGAGTGAGTGTTTCAGGAGTGAGTGGAGAGAGAGAGAAACGGAGTGAGTGTTTCAAGAGTAAGTGCAGAGAGAGAAACAGAGTGAGTGTTTCAGGAGTGAATGGAGAGAGAAACGGAGTGAGGGTTTCAGAAGTGAGTGGAGAGGGAAACAGAGTGAGTGTTTCAGCAGTGAGTGGAGAGACAAACGGAGTGAGTGTTTCAGTAGTGAGAGGAGAGAGAGAGAAACGGAGTGAGTGTTTCAGGAGTGAGTGGAGAGAGAGAGAAACGGAGTGAGTGTTTCATGTGTAAATGGAGAGAGAGAGAAACGGAGTGAGTGTTTCAGGAGTGAGTGGAGAGAGAAACGGAGTGAGTGTTTCTGCAGTGAGTGGAGAGAGAAACGGAGTGAGTGTTTCAGCAGTGAGAGGAGAGAGAGAAACAGAGTGTTTCAGGAGTGAGTGGAGAGAGAAACGGAGTGAGTGTTTCAGGAGTGAGTGGAGAGAGAGAGAAACACTGAGTGTTTCAGAAGTGAGTGGAGAGAAAAACAGAGTGAGTGTTTCAGCAGTGAGTGGAGAGAGAAATGGAGTGAGTGTTTCAGGAGTGAGTAGGAGTGAGAAACGGAGTGAGTGTTTCAGGACTGAGTGGAGAGAGAAACAGAGTGAGTGTTTCAGGAGTGAGTGGAGAGAGAAACAGAGTGAGTGTTTCAGGAGTGAGTGTAGAGAGAAATGGAGTGAGTGTTTCAGGAGTCATTGGAGAGAGAAACAGAGTGAGTGTTTCAGGAGTGAGTGGAGAGAGAGAGAAGCAGAGTCAGTGTTTCAGGAGTGAGTGGAGAGAGAAGCGGAGTGATTGGAGAGAAAAACGGAGTGAGTGTTTCAGGAGTGAGTGAAGGGAGAAACAGAGTGAGTGTTTCAGGAGTGAGTGGAGAGAGAAAAGGAGTGAGTGTTTCAGCAGTGAGAGGAGAGAGAAACGGAGTGAGTGTTTCAGCAGTGAGAGGAGAGAGAGAAACGGAGTAGGTGTTTCAGGAGTGAGTGGAGAGAGAGAGAAACGGAGTGAGTGTTTCAGGAGTGAGTGGAGAGAGAAAAGAGTGAGTGTTTCAGCAGTGAGTGGCGAGGGAAACGGAGTGAGTGTTGCAGCAGTGAGTGGAGAGAGAAACGGAGTGAGTGTTTCAGGAGTGGAGAGAGAGAGAAACGGAGTTAGTGTTTCAGCAGTGAGTGGAGAGAGAAATCGAGTGAGTGTTTCAGGAGTGAGTGGAGAGAGAAACGGAGTGAGTGTTTCAGCAGTGAGTGGAGAAAGAGAAACGGAGTGAGTCAGGAGTGAGTGGAGATAGAAACAGAGTGAGTGTTTCTGCAGTGAGTGGAGAGAGAAATGCAGTGAGTGTTTCAGGAGTGAGAGGAGAGAGAAACGGAGTGAGTGTTTCAGCAGTGAGTGGAGAGAGAGAGAAAGGGAGTAAGTGTTTCAGTAGTGAGTGGAGAGAAAAACGGAGTGAGTGTTTCAGGAGTGAGGGGAGAGAGACAGAAACAGAGTGAGTGTTTCAAGAGTGAGTGGAGAGAGAGAGAAACGGAGTGAGTGTTTCAGGAGTGAGTGGAGACAAACATGGAGTGAGTGTTTCAGGAGTGAGTGGAGAGAGAGAGAAACCGAGTGAGTGTTTCAGGAGTGAGTGGAGAGAGAGGGAAACAGAGTGAGTGTTTCAGGAGTGAGTGGAGAGAGGAACAGAGTGAGTGTTTCAGGAGTGAGTGGAGAGGGAAACAGAGTGAGTGTTTCAGGAGTGAGTGCAGACAGAAACAGAGTGAGTGTTTCAGGAGTGAGTGGAGAGAGAAACGGAGTGAGTGTCTCACGAGTGAGTGGAGAGAAAAACAGAGTGAGTGTTTCAGGAGTGAAAGGAGAGAGAGAGAAATGGAGTGAGTGTTTCAGGAGTGAGTGGAGAGAGAAATGGAGTGAGTGTTTCAGCAGTGAGTGGAGAGAGAAACGGAGTGAGTGCTTCAGGAGTGAGTCGAGAGAGAGAGAAACGCAGTGAGTGTTTCAGGAGTGAGTCGAGAGAGAGAGAAACAGAGTGAGTGTTTCAGGAGTGAGTTGAGAGGGAACCGGAGTGAGTGTTTCAGGAGTCACTGGAGAGAGAGAGAAAAGCAATGTGTTTCAGGAGTGAGCGGAGAGACAAATGCAGTGAGTGTTTCAGCAGCCACAGGAGAGAGAAATGGAGTGAGTGTTTCAGGAGTGAGTGGAGAGAGAGAGAAACGGAGTGAGTGTTTCAGGAGTGATTGGAGAGAGAGAGAAACGGAGTGAGTGTTTCAGGAATGAGTGGAGAGAAAGAGAAACGGAGTGAGTGTTTCAGGAGTGAGTAGAGAGAGAGAAACGGAGTGAGTGTTTCAGGAGTGAGTGGAGAGAGAGAGAAACGGAGTGAGTGTTTCAGGAGTGAGTGGAGAGGGAAACGGAGTGAGTGTTTCAGCAGTGAGTGGAGAGAGAAACGTAGTGAGTGTTTCAGCAGTGAGTGGAGAAAGAAACGGAGTGAGTGTTTCAGCAGCGACAGGAGAGAGAAATGGAGTGAGTGTTTCAGCAGTGAGTGGAGAGAGAGAGAAACAGAGTGAGTGTTTCAGGAGTGAGTGGAGAGAGAAACAGAGTGAGTGTTTCAGGAGTGAGTGGAGAGAAAAACAGAGTGAGTGTTTCAGCAGTGAGTGGAGAGAGAAACGGAGTGAGTGTTTCAGGAGTGAGTAGGAGTGAGAAACGGAGTGAGTGTTTCAGGACTGAGTGGAGAGAGAAACAGAGTGAGTGTTTCAGGAGTGAGTGGAGAGAGAAACAGAGTGAGTGTTTCAGGAGTGAGTGTAGAGAGAAATGGAGTGAGTGTTTCAGGAGTCATTGGAGAGAGAAACGGAGTGAGTGTTTCAGGAGTGAGTGGAGAGAGAAACGGAGTGAGTGTTTCAGGAGTGAGTGGAGAGAGAGAGAAGCAGAGTCAGTGTTTCAGGAGTGAGTGGAGAGAGAAGCGGAGTGATTGGAGAGAAAAACGGAGTGAGTGTTTCAGGAGTGAGTGAAGGGAGAAACAGAGTGAGTGTTTCAGGAGTGAGTGGAGAGAGAAACGGAGTGAGTGTTTCAGCAGTGAGAGGAGAGAGAGAAACGGAGTGAGTGTTTCAGCAGTGAGAGGAGAGAGAGAAACGGAGTAGGTGTTTCAGGAGTGAGTGGAGAGAGAGAGAAACGGAGTGAGTGTTTCAGGAGTGAGTGGAGAGAGAAAAGAGTGAGTGTTTCAGCAGTGAGTGGAGAGAGAAATGGAGTGATTGTTTCAGGAGTGAGTGGCGAGGGAAACGGAGTGAGTGTTGCAGCAGTGAGTGGAGAGAGAAACGGAGTGAGTGTTTCAGGAGTGGAGAGAGAGAGAAACGGAGTTAGTGTTTCAGCAGTGAGTGGAGAGAGAAATGGAGTGAGTGTTTCAGGAGTGAGTGGAGAGAGAAACGGAGTGAGTGTTTCAGCAGTGAGTGGAGAAAGAGAAACGGAGTGAGTCAGGAGTGAGTGGAGATAGAAACAGAGTGAGTGTTTCTGCAGTGAGTGGAGAGAGAAATGCAGTGAGTGTTTCAGGACTGAGAGGAGAGAGAAACGGAGTGAGTGTTTCAGGCGTAAATGGAGAGAGAGAGAAACGGAGTGAGTGTTTCAGCAGTGAGTGGAGAGAGAGAGAAAGGGAGTGAGTGTTTCAGTAGTGAGTGGAGAGAAAAACGGAGTGAGTGTTTCAGGAGTGAGGGGAGAGAGACAGAAACAGAGTGAGTGTTTCAAGAGTGAGTGGAGAGAGAGAGAAACGGAGTGAGTGTTTCAGGAGTGAGTGGAGACAGACATGGAGTGAGTGTTTCAGGAGTGAGTGGAGAGAGAGAGAAACCGAGTGAGTGTTTCAGGAATGAGTGCAGAGAGAGGGAAACGGAGTGAGTGTTTCAGGAGTGAGTGGCGAGAGGAACAGAGTGAGTGTTTCAGGAGTGAGTGGAGAGAGAAACGGAGTGAGTGTTTCAGGAGTGAGTGGAGAGAGAAACAGAGTGAGTGTTTCAGGAGTGAGTGGAGACAGAAATGGAGCGAGTGTTTCAGGAGTGAGTGGAGAGAGACAGAAACGGAGTGAGTGTTTCAGGAGTGATTGGAGAGAGAGAGAAACGGAGTGAGTGTTTCAGGAGTGAGTGGAGAGAGAGAGAAACGGAGCGAGTGTTTCAGGAGTGAGTGGAGAGAGGAACAGAGTGAGTGTTTCAGGAGTGAGTGGAGAGAGAAACGGAGTGAGTGTTTCCGGAGTGAGTGGAGAGAGAAACAGAGTGAGTGTTTCAGGAGTGAGTGGAGACAGAAATGGAGTGAGTGTTTCAGGAGTGAGTGGAGAGAGAGAGAAACGGAGTGAGTGTTTCAGGAGTGATTGGAGAGAGAGAGAGAAACGGAGTGAGTGTTTCAGGAATGAGTGGAGAGAAAGAGAAACGGAGTGAGTGTTTCAGGAGTGAGTGGCGAGAGGAACAGAGTGAGTGTTTCAGGAGTGAGTGGAGACAGAAATGGAGTGAGTGTTTCAGGAGTGAGTAGGAGTGAGAAACGGAGTGAGTGTTTCAGGACTGAGTGGAGAGAGAAACAGAGTGAGTGTTTCAGGAGTGAGTGGAGAGAGAAACAGAGTGAGTGTTTCAGGAGTGAGTGTAGAGAGAAATGGAGTGAGTGTTTCAGGAGTCATTGCAGAGAGAAACGGAGTGAGTGTTTCAGGAGTGAGTGGAGAGAGAAGCGGAGTGATTGGAGAGAAAAACGGAGTGAGTGTTTCAGGAGTGAGTGAAGGGAGAAACGGAGTGAGTGTTTCAGGAGTGAGTGGAGAGAGAAACGGAGTGAGTGTTTCAGCAGTGAGAGGAGAGAGAGAAACAGAGTGAGTGTTTCAGGAGTGAGTGGAGAGAGAAACGGAGTGAGGGTTTCAGAAGTGAGTGGAGAGGGAAACGGAGTGAGTGTTTCAGCAGTGAGTGGAGAGAGAAACGGAGTGAGTGTTTCAGTAGTGAGAGGAGAGAGAGAGAAACGGAGTGAGTGTTTCAGGAGTGAGTGGAGAGAGAGAGAAACGGAGTGAGTGTTTCATGTGTAAATGGAGAGAGAGAGAGAAACGGAGTGAGTGTTTCAGGAGTGAGCGGAGAGAGAAACGGAGTGAGTGTTTCTGCAGTGAGTGGAGAGAGAAACGGAGTGAGTGTTTCAGCAGTGAGAGGAGAGAGAGAAACAGTGTTTCAGGAGTGAGTGGAGAGAGAAACGGAGTGAGTGTTTCAGGAGTGAGTGGAGAGAGAGAAACACTGAGTGTTTCAGAAGTGAGTGGAGAGAAAAACAGAGTGAGTGTTTCAGCAGTGAGTGGAGAGAGAAATGGAGTGAGTGTTTCAGGAGTGAGTAGGAGTGAGAAACGGAGTGAGTGTTTCAGGAGTGAGTGGAGAGAGAAACAGAGTGAGTGTTTCAGGAGTGAGTGGAGAGAGAAACAGAGTGAGTGTTTCAGGAGTGAGTGGAGAGAGAGAGAAGCGGAGTCAGTGTTTCAGGAGTGAGTGGAGAGAGAAGCGGAGTGATTGGAGAGAAAAACGGAGTGAGTGTTTCAGGAGTGAGTGAAGGGAGAAACAGAGTGAGTGTTTCAGAAGTGAGTGGAGAGAGAAACGGAATGAGTGTTTCAGCAGTGAGAGGAGAGAGAGAAACGGAGTGAGTGTTTCAGCAGTGAGAGGAGAGAGAGAAATGGAGTGAGTGTTTCAGGAGTGAGTGGAGAGAGAGAGAAATGGAGTGAGTGTTTCAGGAGTGAGTGGAGAGAGAAAAGAGTGAGTGTTTCAGCAGTGAGTGGAAAGAGAAATGGAGTGAGTGTTTCAGGAGTGAGTGGCGAGGGAAACGGAGTGAGTGTTGCAGCAGTGAGTGGAGAGAGAAACGGAGTGAGTGTTTCAGGAGTGGAGAGAGAGAGAAACGGAGTTAGTGTTTCAGCAGTGAGTGGAGAGAGAAATGGAGTGAGTGTTTCAGGAGTGAGTGGAGAGAGAAACGGAGTGAGTGTTTCAGCAGTGAGTGGAGAAAGAGAAATGGAGTGAGTCAGGAGTGAGTGGAGATAGAAACAGAGTGAGTGTTTCTGCAGTGAGTGGAGAGAGAAATGCAGTGAGTGTTTCAGGAGTGAGAGGAGAGAGAAAAGGAGTGAGTGTTTCAGCAGTGAGTGGAGAGAGAGAGAAAGGGAGTGAGTGTTTCAGTAGTGAGTGGAGAGAAAAACGGAGTGAGTGTTTCAGGTGTGAGGGGAGAGAGACAGAAACAGAGTGAGTGTTTGAAGAGTTAGTGGAGAGAGAGAGAAACGGAGTGAGTGTTTCAGGAGTGAGTGGAGACAGACATGGAGTGAGTGTTTCAGGAGTGAGTGGAGAGAGAGAGAAACCGAGTGAGTGTTTCAGGAATGAGTGGAGAGAGAGGGAAACGGAGTGAGTGTTTCAGGAGTGAGTGGCGAGAGAAACAGAGTGAGTGTTTCAGGAGTGAGTGGAGAGAGAAACGGAGTGAGTGTTTCAGGAGTGAGTGGAGTGAGAAACAGAGTGAGTGTTTCAGGAGTGAGTGGAGACAGAAATGGAGTGAGTGTTTCAGGAGTGAGTGGAGAGAGAGAGAAACAGAGTGAGTGTTTCAGGAGTGAGTGGAGAGAGAGAGAAACGGAGTGAGTGTTTCAGGAGTGAGTAGAGAGAGAGAGAAACGGAGTGAGTGTTTCAGCAGTGAGAGGAGAGAGAGAAACGGAGTGAGTGTTTCAGCAGTGAGAGGAGAGAGAGAAACGGAGTAGGTGTTTCAGGAGTGAGTGGAGAGAGAGAGAAACGGAGTGAGTGTTTCAGGACTGAGTGGAGAGAGAAACAGAGTGAGTGTTTCAGGAGTGAGTGGAGAGAGAAACAGAGTGAGTGTTTCAGGAGTGAGTGTAGAGAGAAATGGAGTGAGTGTTTCAGGAGTCATTGCAGAGAGAAACGGAGTGAGTGTTTCAGGAGTGAGTGGAGAGAGAAGCGGAGTGATTGGAGAGAAAAACGGAGTGAGTGTTTCAGGAGTGAGTGAAGGGAGAAACGGAGTGAGTGTTTCAGGAGTGAGTGGAGAGAGAAACGGAGTGAGTGTTTCAGCAGTGAGAGGAGAGAGAGAAACAGAGTGAGTGTTTCAGGAGTGAGTGGAGAGAGAAACGGAGTGAGGGTTTCAGAAGTGAGTGGAGAGGGAAACGGAGTGAGTGTTTCAGCAGTGAGTGGAGAGAGAAACGGAGTGAGTGTTTCAGTAGTGAGAGGAGAGAGAGAGAAACGGAGTGAGTGTTTCAGGAGTGAGTGGAGAGAGAGAGAAACGGAGTGAGTGTTTCATGTGTAAATGGAGAGAGAGAGAGAAACGGAGTGAGTGTTTCAGGAGTGAGCGGAGAGAGAAACGGAGTGAGTGTTTCTGCAGTGAGTGGAGAGAGAAACGGAGTGAGTGTTTCAGCAGTGAGAGGAGAGAGAGAAACAGTGTTTCAGGAGTGAGTGGAGAGAGAAACGGAGTGAGTGTTTCAGGAGTGAGTGGAGAGAGAGAAACACTGAGTGTTTCAGAAGTGAGTGGAGAGAAAAACAGAGTGAGTGTTTCAGCAGTGAGTGGAGAGAGAAATGGAGTGAGTGTTTCAGGAGTGAGTAGGAGTGAGAAACGGAGTGAGTGTTTCAGGAGTGAGTGGAGAGAGAAACAGAGTGAGTGTTTCAGGAGTGAGTGGAGAGAGAAACAGAGTGAGTGTTTCAGGAGTGAGTGGAGAGAGAGAGAAGCGGAGTCAGTGTTTCAGGAGTGAGTGGAGAGAGAAGCGGAGTGATTGGAGAGAAAAACGGAGTGAGTGTTTCAGGAGTGAGTGAAGGGAGAAACAGAGTGAGTGTTTCAGAAGTGAGTGGAGAGAGAAACGGAGTGAGTGTTTCAGCAGTGAGAGGAGAGAGAGAAACGGAGTGAGTGTTTCAGCAGTGAGAGGAGAGAGAGAAATGGAGTGAGTGTTTCAGGAGTGAGTGGAGAGAGAGAGAAATGGAGTGAGTGTTTCAGGAGTGAGTGGAGAGAGAAAAGAGTGAGTGTTTCAGCAGTGAGTGGAAAGAGAAATGGAGTGAGTGTTTCAGGAGTGAGTGGCGAGGGAAACGGAGTGAGTGTTGCAGCAGTGAGTGGAGAGAGAAACGGAGTGAGTGTTTCAGGAGTGGAGAGAGAGAGAAACGGAGTTAGTGTTTCAGCAGTGAGTGGAGAGAGAAATGGAGTGAGTGTTTCAGGAGTGAGTGGAGAGAGAAACGGAGTGAGTGTTTCAGCAGTGAGTGGAGAAAGAGAAATGGAGTGAGTCAGGAGTGAGTGGAGATAGAAACAGAGTGAGTGTTTCTGCAGTGAGTGGAGAGAGAAATGCAGTGAGTGTTTCAGGAGTGAGAGGAGAGAGAAAAGGAGTGAGTGTTTCAGCAGTGAGTGGAGAGAGAGAGAAAGGGAGTGAGTGTTTCAGTAGTGAGTGGAGAGAAAAACGGAGTGAGTGTTTCAGGTGTGAGGGGAGAGAGACAGAAACAGAGTGAGTGTTTGAAGAGTTAGTGGAGAGAGAGAGAAACGGAGTGAGTGTTTCAGGAGTGAGTGGAGACAGACATGGAGTGAGTGTTTCAGGAGTGAGTGGAGAGAGAGAGAAACCGAGTGAGTGTTTCAGGAATGAGTGGAGAGAGAGGGAAACGGAGTGAGTGTTTCAGGAGTGAGTGGCGAGAGAAACAGAGTGAGTGTTTCAGGAGTGAGTGGAGAGAGAAACGGAGTGAGTGTTTCAGGAGTGAGTGGAGTGAGAAACAGAGTGAGTGTTTCAGGAGTGAGTGGAGACAGAAATGGAGTGAGTGTTTCAGGAGTGAGTGGAGAGAGAGAGAAACAGAGTGAGTGTTTCAGGAGTGAGTGGAGAGAGAGAGAAACGGAGTGAGTGTTTCAGGAGTGAGTAGAGAGAGAGAGAAACGGAGTGAGTGTTTCAGCAGTGAGAGGAGAGAGAGAAACGGAGTGAGTGTTTCAGCAGTGAGAGGAGAGAGAGAAACGGAGTAGGTGTTTCAGGAGTGAGTGGAGAGAGAGAGAAACGGAGTGAGTGTTTCAGGAGTGAGTGGAGAGAGAAAAGAGTGAGTGTTTCAGCAGTGAGTGGCGAGGGAAACGGAGTGAGTGTTGCAGCAGTGAGTGGAGAGAGAAACGGAGTGAGTGTTTCAGGAGTGGAGAGAGAGAGAAACGGAGTTAGTGTTTCAGCAGTGAGTGGAGAGAGAAATGGAGTGAGTGTTTCAGGAGTGAGTGGAGAGAGAAACGGAGTGAGTGTTTCAGCAGTGAGTGGAGAAAGAGAAACGGAGTGAGTCAGGAGTGAGTGGAGATAGAAACAGAGTGAGTGTTTCTGCAGTGAGTGGAGAGAGAAATGCAGTGAGTGTTTCAGGAGTGAGAGGAGAGAGAAACGGAGTGAGTGTTTCAGCAGTGAGTGGAGAGAGAGAGAAAGGGAGTAAGTGTTTCAGTAGTGAGTGGAGAGAAAAACGGAGTGAGTGTTTCAGGAGTGAGGGGAGAGAGACAGAAACAGAGTGAGTGTTTCAAGAGTGAGTGGAGAGAGAGAGAAACGGAGTGAGTGTTTCAGGAATGAGTGGAGAGAGAGGGAAACGGAGTGAGTGTTTCAGGAGTGAGTGGCGAGAGAAACAGAGTGAGTGTTTCAGGAGTGAGTGGAGAGAGAAACGGAGTGAGTGTTTCAGGAGTGAGTGGAGTGAGAAACAGAGTGAGTGTTTCAGGAGTGAGTGGAGACAGAAATGGAGTGAGTGTTTCAGGAGTGAGTGGAGAGAGAGAGAAACAGAGTGAGTGTTTCAGGAGTGAGTGGAGAGAGAGAGAAACGGAGTGAGTGTTTCAGGAGTGAGTGGAGAGAGAAAAGGAGTGAGTGTTTCAGCAGTGAGAGGAGAGAGAGAAACGGAGTGAGTGTTTCAGCAGTGAGAGGAGAGAGAGAAACGGAGTAGGTGTTTCAGGAGTGAGTGGAGAGAGAGAGAAACGGAGTGAGTGTTTCAGGAGTGAGTGGAGAGAGAAAAGAGTGAGTGTTTCAGCAGTGAGTGGCGAGGGAAACGGAGTGAGTGTTGCAGCAGTGAGTGGAGAGAGAAACGGAGTGAGTGTTTCAGGAGTGGAGAGAGAGAGAAACGGAGTTAGTGTTTCAGCAGTGAGTGGAGAGAGAAATGGGGTGAGTGTTTCAGGAGTGAGTGGAGAGAGAAACGGAGTGAGTGTTTCAGCAGTGAGTGGAGAAAGAGAAACGGAGTGAGTCAGGAGTGAGTGGAGATAGAAACAGAGTGAGTGTTTCTGCAGTGAGTGGAGAGAGAAATGCAGTGAGTGTTTCAGGAGTGAGAGGAGAGAGAAACGGAGTGAGTGTTTCAGCAGTGAGTGGAGAGAGAGAGAAAGGGAGTAAGTGTTTCAGTAGTGAGTGGAGAGAAAAACGGAGTGAGTGTTTCAGGAGTGAGGGGAGAGAGACAGAAACAGAGTGAGTGTTTCAAGAGTGAGTGGAGAGAGAGAGAAACGGAGTGAGTGTTTCAGGAGTGAGTGGAGACAAACATGGAGTGAGTGTTTCAGGAGTGAGTGGAGAGAGAGGGAAACAGAGTGAGTGTTTCAGGAGTGAGTGGAGAGAGGAACAGAGTGAGTGTTTCAGGAGTGAGTGGAGAGGGAAACAGAGTGAGTGTTTCAGGAGTGAGTGCAGACAGAAACAGAGTGAGTGTTTCAGGAGTGAGTGGAGAGAGAAACGGTGTGAGTGTCTCACGAGTGAGTGGAGAGAAAAACAGAGTGAGTGTTTCAGGAGTGAAAGGAGAGAGAGAGAAATGGAGTGAGTGTTTCAGGAGTGAGTGGAGAGAGAAATAGAGTGAGTGTTTCAGCAGTGAGTGGAGAGAGAAACGGAGTGAGTGCTTCAGGAGTGAGTCGAGAGAGAGAGAAACGCAGTGAGTGTTTCAGGAGTGAGTCGAGAGAGAGAGAAACAGAGTGAGTGTTTCAGGAGTGAGTTGAGAGGGAACCGGAGTGAGTGTTTCAGGAGTCACTGGAGAGAGAGAGAAAAGCAATGTGTTTCAGGAGTGAGCGGAGAGACAAATGCAGTGAGTGTTTCAGCAGCCACAGGAGAGAGAAATGGAGTGAGTGTTTCAGGAGTGAGTGGAGAGAGAGAGAAATGGAGTGAGTGTTTCAGGAGTGATTGGAGAGAGAGAGAAACGGAGTGAGTGTTTCAGGAATGAGTGGAGAGAAAGAGAAACGGAGTGAGTGTTTCAGGAGTGAGTAGAGAGAGAGAAACGGAGTGAGTGTTTCAGGAGTGAGTGGAGAGAGAGAGAAACGGAGTGAGTGTTTCAGGAGTGAGTGGAGAGGGAAACGGAGTGAGTGTTTCAGCAGTGAGTGGAGAGAGAAACGTAGTGAGTGTTTCAGCAGTGAGTGGAGAAAGAAACGGAGTGAGTGTTTCAGCAGCGACAGGAGAGAGAAATGGAGTGAGTGTTTCAGCAGTGAGTGGAGAGAGAGAGAAACAGAGTGAGTGTTTCAGGAGTGAGTGGAGAGAGAAACAGAGTGAGTGTTTCAGGAGTGAGTGGAGAGAAAAACAGAGTGAGTGTTTCAGCAGTGAGTGGAGAGAGAAACGGAGTGAGTGTTTCAGGAGTGAGTAGGAGTGAGAAACGGAGTGAGTGTTTCAGGACTGAGTGGAGAGAGAAACAGAGTGAGTGTTTCAGGAGTGAGTGGAGAGAGAAACAGAGTGAGTGTTTCAGGAGTGAGTGTAGAGAGAAATGGAGTGAGTGTTTCAGGAGTCATTGGAGAGAGAAACGGAGTGAGTGTTTCAGGAGTGAGTGGAGAGAGAGAGAAGCAGAGTCAGTGTTTCAGGAGTGAGTGGAGAGAGAAGCGGAGTGATTGGAGAGAAAAACGGAGTGAGTGTTTCAGGAGTGAGTGAAGGGAGAAACAGAGTGAGTGTTTCAGGAGTGAGTGGAGAGAGAAACGGAGTGAGTGTTTCAGCAGTGAGAGGAGAGAGAGAAACGGAGTAGGTGTTTCAGGAGTGAGTGGAGAGAGAGAGAAACGGAGTGAGTGTTTCAGGAGTGAGTGGAGAGAGAAAAGAGTGAGTGTTTCAGCAGTGAGTGGAGAGAGAAATGGAGTGATTGTTTCAGGAGTGAGTGGCGAGGGAAACGGAGTGAGTGTTGCAGCAGTGAGTGGAGAGAGAAACGGAGTGAGTGTTTCAGGAGTGGAGAGAGAGAGAAACGGAGTTAGTGTTTCAGCAGTGAGTGGAGAGAGAAATGGAGTGAGTGTTTCAGGAGTGAGTGGAGAGAGAAACGGAGTGAGTGTTTCAGCAGTGAGTGGAGAAAGAGAAACGGAGTGAGTCAGGAGTGAGTGGAGATAGAAACAGAGTGAGTGTTTCTGCAGTGAGTGGAGAGAGAAATGCAGTGAGTGTTTCAGGACTGAGAGGAGAGAGAAACGGAGTGAGTGTTTCAGGCGTAAATGGAGAGAGAGAGAAACGGAGTGAGTGTTTCAGCAGTGAGTGGAGAGAGAGAGAAAGGGAGTGAGTGTTTCAGTAGTGAGTGGAGAGAAAAACGGAGTGAGTGTTTCAGGAGTGAGGGGAGAGAGACAGAAACAGAGTGAGTGTTTCAAGAGTGAGTGGAGAGAGAGAGAAACGGAGTGAGTGTTTCAGGAGTGAGTGGAGACAGACATGGAGTGAGTGTTTCAGGAGTGAGTGGAGAGAGAGAGAAACCGAGTGAGTGTTTCAGGAATGAGTGGAGAGAGAGGGAAACGGAGTGAGTGTTTCAGGAGTGAGTGGCGAGAGGAACAGAGTGAGTGTTTCAGGAGTGAGTGGAGAGAGAAACGGAGTGAGTGTTTCAGGAGTGAGTGGAGAGAGAAACAGAGTGAGTGTTTCAGGAGTGAGTGGAGACAGAAATGGAGTGAGTGTTTCAGGAGTGAGTGGAGAGAGACAGAAACGGAGTGAGTGTTTCAGGAGTGATTGGAGAGAGAGAGAAACGGAGTGAGTGTTTCAGGAGTGAGTGGAGAGAGAGAGAAACGGAGCGAGTGTTTCAGGAGTGAGTGGAGAGAGGAACAGAGTGAGTGTTTCAGGAGTGAGTGGAGAGAGAAACGGAGTGAGTGTTTCCGGAGTGAGTGGAGAGAGAAACAGAGTGAGTGTTTCAGGAGTGAGTGGAGACAGAAATGGAGTGAGTGTTTCAGGAGTGAGTGGAGAGAGAGAGAAACGGAGTGAGTGTTTCAGGAGTGATTGGAGAGAGAGAGAGAAACGGAGTGAGTGTTTCAGGAATGGGTGGAGAGAAAGAGAAACGGAGTGAGTGTTTCAGGAGTGAGTGGCGAGAGGAACAGAGTGAGTGTTTCAGGAGTGAGTGGAGAGAGAAACGGAGTGAGTGTTTCAGGAGTGAGTGGAGAGAGAAACAGAGTGAGTGTTTCAGGAGTGAGTGGAGACAGAAATGGAGTGAGTGTTTCAGGAGTGAGTAGGAGTGAGAAACGGAGTGAGTGTTTCAGGACTGAGTGGAGAGAGAAACAGAGTGAGTGTTTCAGGAGTGAGTGGAGAGAGAAACAGAGTGAGTGTTTCAGGAGTGAGTGTAGAGAGAAATGGAGTGAGTGTTTCAGGAGTCATTGCAGAGAGAAACGGAGTGAGTGTTTCAGGAGTGAGTGGAGAGAGAAGCGGAGTGATTGGAGAGAAAAACGGAGTGAGTGTTTCAGGAGTGAGTGAAGGGAGAAACGGAGTGAGTGTTTCAGGAGTGAGTGGAGAGAGAAACGGAGTGAGTGTTTCAGCAGTGAGAGGAGAGAGAGAAACAGAGTGAGTGTTTCAGGAGTGAGTGGAGAGAGAAACGGAGTGAGGGTTTCAGAAGTGAGTGGAGAGGGAAACGGAGTGAGTGTTTCAGCAGTGAGTGGAGAGAGAAACGGAGTGAGTGTTTCAGTAGTGAGAGGAGAGAGAGAGAAACGGAGTGAGTGTTTCAGGAGTGAGTGGAGAGAGAGAGAAACGGAGTGAGTGTTTCATGTGTAAATGGAGAGAGAGAGAGAAACGGAGTGAGTGTTTCAGGAGTGAGCGGAGAGAGAAACGGAGTGAGTGTTTCTGCAGTGAGTGGAGAGAGAAACGGAGTGAGTGTTTCAGCAGTGAGTGGAGAAAGAAACGGAGTGAGTGTTTCAGCAGCGACAGGAGAGAGAAATGGAGTGAGTGTTTCAGCAGTGAGTGGAGAGAGAGAGAAACAGAGTGAGTGTTTCAGGAGTGAGTGGAGAGAGAAACAGAGTGAGTGTTTCAGGAGTGAGTGGAGAGAAAAACAGAGTGAGTGTTTCAGCAGTGAGTGGAGAGAGAAACGGAGTGAGTGTTTCAGGAGTGAGTAGGAGTGAGAAACGGAGTGAGTGTTTCAGGACTGAGTGGAGAGAGAAACAGAGTGAGTGTTTCAGGAGTGAGTGGAGAGAGAAACAGAGTGAGTGTTTCAGGAGTGAGTGTAGAGAGAGAGAAACGGAGTGAGTGTTTCAGGAGTCATTGGAGAGAGAAACGGAGTGAGTGTTTCAGGAGTGAGTGGAGAGAGAAACGGAGTGAGTGTTTCAGGAGTGAGTGGAGAGAGAGAGAAGCAGAGTCAGTGTTTCAGGAGTGAGTGGAGAGAGAAGCGGAGTGATTGGAGAGAAAAACGGAGTGAGTGTTTCAGGAGTGAGTGAAGGGAGAAACAGAGTGAGTGTTTCAGGAGTGAGTGGAGAGAGAAACGGAGTGAGTGTTTCAGCAGTGAGAGGAGAGAGAGAAACGGAGTGAGTGTTTCAGCAGTGAGAGGAGAGAGAGAAACGGAGTAGGTGTTTCAGGAGTGAGTGGAGAGAGAGAGAAACGGAGTGAGTGTTTCAGGAGTGAGTGGAGAGAGAAAAGAGTGAGTGTTTCAGCAGTGAGTGGAGAGAGAAATGGAGTGATTGTTTCAGGAGTGAGTGGCGAGGGAAACGGAGTGAGTGTTGCAGCAGTGAGTGGAGAGAGAAACGGAGTGAGTGTTTCAGGAGTGGAGAGAGAGAGAAACGGAGTTAGTGTTTCAGCAGTGAGTGGAGAGAGAAATGGAGTGAGTGTTTCAGGAGTGAGTGGAGAGAGAAACGGAGTGAGTGTTTCAGCAGTGAGTGGAGAAAGAGAAACGGAGTGAGTCAGGAGTGAGTGGAGATAGAAACAGAGTGAGTGTTTCTGCAGTGAGTGGAGAGAGAAATGCAGTGAGTGTTTCAGGACTGAGAGGAGAGAGAAACGGAGTGAGTGTTTCAGGCGTAAATGGAGAGAGAGAGAAACGGAGTGAGTGTTTCAGCAGTGAGTGGAGAGAGAGAGAAAGGGAGTGAGTGTTTCAGTAGTGAGTGGAGAGAAAAACGGAGTGAGTGTTTCAGGAGTGAGGGGAGAGAGACAGAAACAGAGTGAGTGTTTCAAGAGTGAGTGGAGAGAGAGAGAAACGGAGTGAGTGTTTCAGGAGTGAGTGGAGACAGACATGGAGTGAGTGTTTCAGGAGTGAGTGGAGAGAGAGAGAAACCGAGTGAGTGTTTCAGGAATGAGTGCAGAGAGAGGGAAACGGAGTGAGTGTTTCAGGAGTGAGTGGCGAGAGGAACAGAGTGAGTGTTTCAGGAGTGAGTGGAGAGAGAAACGGAGTGAGTGTTTCAGGAGTGAGTGGAGAGAGAAACGGAGTGAGTGCTTCAGGAGTGAGTCGAGAGAGAGAGAAACGCAGTGAGTGTTTCAGGAGTGAGTCGAGAGAGAGAGAAACAGAGTGAGTGTTTCAGGAGTGAGTTGAGAGGGAACCGGAGTGAGTGTTTCAGGAGTCACTGGAGAGAGAGAGAAAAGCAATGTGTTTCAGGAGTGAGCGGAGAGACAAATGCAGTGAGTGTTTCAGCAGCCACAGGAGAGAGAAATGGAGTGAGTGTTTCAGGAGTGAGTGGAGAGAGAGAGAAATGGAGTGAGTGTTTCAGGAGTGATTGGAGAGAGAGAGAAACGGAGTGAGTGTTTCAGGAATGAGTGGAGAGAAAGAGAAACGGAGTGAGTGTTTCAGGAGTGAGTAGAGAGAGAGAAACGGAGTGAGTGTTTCAGGAGTGAGTGGAGAGAGAGAGAAACGGAGTGAGTGTTTCAGGAGTGAGTGGAGAGGGAAACGGAGTGAGTGTTTCAGCAGTGAGTGGAGAGAGAAACGTAGTGAGTGTTTCAGCAGTGAGTGGAGAAAGAAACGGAGTGAGTGTTTCAGCAGCGACAGGAGAGAGAAATGGAGTGAGTGTTTCAGCAGTGAGTGGAGAGAGAGAGAAACAGAGTGAGTGTTTCAGGAGTGAGTGGAGAGAGAAACAGAGTGAGTGTTTCAGGAGTGAGTGGAGAGAAAAACAGAGTGAGTGTTTCAGCAGTGAGTGGAGAGAGAAACGGAGTGAGTGTTTCAGGAGTGAGTAGGAGTGAGAAACGGAGTGAGTGTTTCAGGACTGAGTGGAGAGAGAAACAGAGTGAGTGTTTCAGGAGTGAGTGGAGAGAGAAACAGAGTGAGTGTTTCAGGAGTGAGTGTAGAGAGAAATGGAGTGAGTGTTTCAGGAGTCATTGGAGAGAGAAACGGAGTGAGTGTTTCAGGAGTGAGTGGAGAGAGAGAGAAGCAGAGTCAGTGTTTCAGGAGTGAGTGGAGAGAGAAGCGGAGTGATTGGAGAGAAAAACGGAGTGAGTGTTTCAGGAGTGAGTGAAGGGAGAAACAGAGTGAGTGTTTCAGGAGTGAGTGGAGAGAGAAACGGAGTGAGTGTTTCAGCAGTGAGAGGAGAGAGAGAAACGGAGTAGGTGTTTCAGGAGTGAGTGGAGAGAGAGAGAAACGGAGTGAGTGTTTCAGGAGTGAGTGGAGAGAGAAAAGAGTGAGTGTTTCAGCAGTGAGTGGAGAGAGAAATGGAGTGATTGTTTCAGGAGTGAGTGGCGAGGGAAACGGAGTGAGTGTTGCAGCAGTGAGTGGAGAGAGAAACGGAGTGAGTGTTTCAGGAGTGGAGAGAGAGAGAAACGGAGTTAGTGTTTCAGCAGTGAGTGGAGAGAGAAATGGAGTGAGTGTTTCAGGAGTGAGTGGAGAGAGAAACGGAGTGAGTGTTTCAGCAGTGAGTGGAGAAAGAGAAACGGAGTGAGTCAGGAGTGAGTGGAGATAGAAACAGAGTGAGTGTTTCTGCAGTGAGTGGAGAGAGAAATGCAGTGAGTGTTTCAGGACTGAGAGGAGAGAGAAACGGAGTGAGTGTTTCAGGCGTAAATGGAGAGAGAGAGAAACGGAGTGAGTGTTTCAGCAGTGAGTGGAGAGAGAGAGAAAGGGAGTGAGTGTTTCAGTAGTGAGTGGAGAGAAAAACGGAGTGAGTGTTTCAGGAGTGAGGGGAGAGAGACAGAAACAGAGTGAGTGTTTCAAGAGTGAGTGGAGAGAGAGAGAAACGGAGTGAGTGTTTCAGGAGTGAGTGGAGACAGACATGGAGTGAGTGTTTCAGGAGTGAGTGGAGAGAGAGAGAAACCGAGTGAGTGTTTCAGGAATGAGTGGAGAGAGAGGGAAACGGAGTGAGTGTTTCAGGAGTGAGTGGCGAGAGGAACAGAGTGAGTGTTTCAGGAGTGAGTGGAGAGAGAAACGGAGTGAGTGTTTCAGGAGTGAGTGGAGAGAGAAACAGAGTGAGTGTTTCAGGAGTGAGTGGAGACAGAAATGGAGTGAGTGTTTCAGGAGTGAGTGGAGAGAGACAGAAACGGAGTGAGTGTTTCAGGAGTGATTGGAGAGAGAGAGAAACGGAGTGAGTGTTTCAGGAGTGAGTGGAGAGAGAGAGAAACGGAGCGAGTGTTTCAGGAGTGAGTGGAGAGAGGAACAGAGTGAGTGTTTCAGGAGTGAGTGGAGAGAGAAACGGAGTGAGTGTTTCCGGAGTGAGTGGAGAGAGAAACAGAGTGAGTGTTTCAGGAGTGAGTGGAGACAGAAATGGAGTGAGTGTTTCAGGAGTGAGTGGAGAGAGAGAGAAACGGAGTGAGTGTTTCAGGAGTGATTGGAGAGAGAGAGAGAAACGGAGTGAGTGTTTCAGGAATGGGTGGAGAGAAAGAGAAACGGAGTGAGTGTTTCAGGAGTGAGTGGCGAGAGGAACAGAGTGAGTGTTTCAGGAGTGAGTGGAGAGAGAAACGGAGTGAGTGTTTCAGGAGTGAGTGGAGAGAGAAACAGAGTGAGTGTTTCAGGAGTGAGTGGAGACAGAAATGGAGTGAGTGTTTCAGGAGTGAGTAGGAGTGAGAAACAGAGTGAGTGTTTCAGGACTGAGTGGAGAGAGAAACAGAGTGAGTGTTTCAGGAGTGAGTGGAGAGAGAAACAGAGTGAGTGTTTCAGGAGTGAGTGTAGAGAGAAATGGAGTGAGTGTTTCAGGAGTCATTGCAGAGAGAAACGGAGTGAGTGTTTCAGGAGTGAGTGGAGAGAGAAGCGGAGTGATTGGAGAGAAAAACGGAGTGAGTGTTTCAGGAGTGAGTGAAGGGAGAAACGGAGTGAGTGTTTCAGGAGTGAGTGGAGAGAGAAACGGAGTGAGTGTTTCAGCAGTGAGAGGAGAGAGAGAAACAGAGTGAGTGTTTCAGGAGTGAGTGGAGAGAGAAACGGAGTGAGGGTTTCAGAAGTGAGTGGAGAGGGAAACGGAGTGAGTGTTTCAGCAGTGAGTGGAGAGAGAAACGGAGTGAGTGTTTCAGTAGTGAGAGGAGAGAGAGAGAAACGGAGTGAGTGTTTCAGGAGTGAGTGGAGAGAGAGAGAAACGGAGTGAGTGTTTCATGTGTAAATGGAGAGAGAGAGAGAAACGGAGTGAGTGTTTCAGGAGTGAGCGGAGAGAGAAACGGAGTGAGTGTTTCTGCAGTGAGTGGAGAGAGAAACGGAGTGAGTGTTTCAGCAGTGAGAGGAGAGAGAGAAACAGTGTTTCAGGAGTGAGTGGAGAGAGAAACGGAGTGAGTGTTTCAGGAGTGAGTGGAGAGAGAGAGAAACACTGAGTGTTTCAGAAGTGAGTGGAGAGAAAAACAGAGTGAGTGTTTCAGCAGTGAGTGGAGAGAGAAATGGAGTGAGTGTTTCAGGAGTGAGTAGGAGTGAGAAACGGAGTGAGTGTTTCAGGAGTGAGTGGAGAGAGAAACAGAGTGAGTGTTTCAGGAGTGAGTGGAGAGAGAAACAGAGTGAGTGTTTCAGGAGTGAGTGTAGAGAGAAATGGAGTGAGTGTTTCAGGAGTCATTGGAGAGAGAAACGGCGTGAGTGTTTCAGGAGTGAGTGGAGAGAGAGAGAAGCGGAGTCAGTGTTTCAGGAGTGAGTGGAGAGAGAAGCGGAGTGATTGGAGAGAAAAACGGAGTGAGTGTTTCAGGAGTGAGTGAAGGGAGAAACAGAGTGAGTGTTTCAGAAGTGAGTGGAGAGAGAAACGGAGTGAGTGTTTCAGCAGTGAGAGGAGAGAGAGAAACGGAGTGAGTGTTTCAGCAGTGAGAGGAGAGAGAGAAATGGAGTGAGTGTTTCAGGAGTGAGTGGAGAGAGAGAGAAATGGAGTGAGTGTTTCAGGAGTGAGTGGAGAGAGAAAAGAGTGAGTGTTTCAGCAGTGAGTGGAAAGAGAAATGGAGTGAGTGGCGAGGGAAACGGAGTGAGTGTTGCAGCAGTGAGTGGAGAGAGAAACGGAGTGAGTGTTTCAGGAGTGGAGAGAGAGAGAAACGGAGTTAGTGTTTCAGCAGTGAGTGGAGAGAGAAATGGAGTGAGTGTTTCAGGAGTGAGTGGAGAGAGAAACGGAGTGAGTGTTTCAGCAGTGAGTGGAGAAAGAGAAATGGAGTGAGTCAGGAGTGAGTGGAGATAGAAACAGAGTGAGTGTTTCTGCAGTGAGTGGAGAGAGAAATGCAGTGAGTGTTTCAGGAGTGAGAGGAGAGAGAAAAGGAGTGAGTGTTTCAGCAGTGAGTGGAGAGAGAGAGAAAGGGAGTGAGTGTTTCAGTAGTGAGTGGAGAGAAAAACGGAGTGAGTGTTTCAGGTGTGAGGGGAGAGAGACAGAAACAGAGTGAGTGTTTGAAGAGTTAGTGGAGAGAGAGAGAAACGGAGTGAGTGTTTCAGGAGTGAGTGGAGACAGACATGGAGTGAGTGTTTCAGGAGTGAGTGGAGAGAGAGAGAAACCGAGTGAGTGTTTCAGGAATGAGTGGAGAGAGAGGGAAACGGAGTGAGTGTTTCAGGAGTGAGTGGCGAGAGAAACAGAGTGAGTGTTTCAGGAGTGAGTGGAGAGAGAAACGGAGTGAGTGTTTCAGGAGTGAGTGGAGAGAGAAACAGAGTGAGTGTTTCAGGAGTGAGTGGAGACAGAAATGGAGTGAGTGTTTCAGGAGTGAGTGGAGAGAGAGAGAAACAGAGTGAGTGTTTCAGGAGTGAGTGGAGAGAGAGAGAAACGGAGTGAGTGTTTCAGGAGTGAGTAGAGAGAGAGAGAAACGGAGTGAGTGTTTCAGGAGTGAGTGGAGAGAGAGAGAAACGGAGTGAGTGTTTCAGGAGTGAGTGGAGAGGGAAACGGAGTGAGTGTTTCAGGAGAGAGTGGAGAGATAAACGTAGTGAGTGTTTCAGCAGTGAGTGGAGAAAGAAACGGAGTGAGTGTTTCAGCAGCGACAGGAGAGAGAAATGGAGTGAGTGTTTCAGCAGTGAGTGGAGAGAGAGAGAAACAGAGTGAGTGTTTCAGGAGTGAGTGGAGAGAGAAACAGAGTGAGTGTTTCAGGAGTGAGTGGAGAGAGAAACGGAGTGAGTGTTTCAGCAGTGAGTGGAGAGAGAAATGGAGTGAGTGTTTCAGTAGTGAGTGGAGAGAAAAATGGAGTGAGTGTTTCAGGAGTGAGTGGAGAGAGAGAGAGAAACAGAGTGAGTGTTTCAGGAGTTATTGTAGAGAGAAACGGAGTGAGTGTTTCAGGAGTGAGTGGAGAGAGAGAGAAACGGAGTCAGTGTTTCAGCAGTGAGTGGAGAGAGAAACGGAGTGAGTGTTTCAGGAGAGAGTGCAGAGAGAAACAGAGTGAGTGTTTCTCCAGTGAGTGGAGAGAGAAACGGAGTGAATGTTTCTGCAGTGAGTGAAGAGTGAAACGGGGTGAGTGTTTCAGGAGCGAGTGGAGAGGGAAACGGAGTGAGTGGAGAGAGAAACAGAGTTAGTGTTTCAGGAGTGAGTGGAGAGAAAAACGGAGTGAGTGGAGGCAGAAACAGAGTTAGTGTTTCAGGAGAGAGTGGAGAGAAAAATGGAGTGTGGAAAGAGAAACGGAGTGAGTGTTTCGGCAGTGAGAGGAGAGAGAAACAGAGTGAGTGTTTCATCAGTGACTGGAGAGAGAAACGGAGTGAGTGTTTCAGCAGTGAGAGGGAGAGAAACGGAGTAAGTGGAGAGAGAAACAGAGTGAGTGTTTCAGGAGTGAGTGTAGAGAGAAATGGAGTGAGTGTTTCAGGAGTCATTGGAGAGAGAAACAGAGTGAGTGTTTCAGGAGTGAGTGGAGAGAAAAGCGGAGTGATTGGAGAGAAAAACGGAGTGAGTGTTTCAGGAGTGAGTGAAGGGAGAAACGGAGTGAGTGTTTCAGGAGTGAGTGGAGAGAGAAACGGAGTGAGTGTTTCAGCAGTGAGAGGAGAGAGAGAAACGGAGTGAGTGTTTCAGCAGTGAGAGGAGAGAGAGAAACGGAGTGAGTGTTTCAGGAGTGAGTGGAGAGAGAAACGGAGTGAGTGTTTCAGCAGCGAGAGGAGAGAGAGAAACGGAGTGAGTGTTTCAGGAGTGAGTGGAGAGAGAAAAGAGTGAATGTTTCAGCAGTGAGCGGAGAGAGAAATGGAGTGAGTGTTTCAGTAGTGAGTGGAGAGAAAAATGGAGTGAGTGTTTCAGGAGTGAGTGGAGAGAGAGAGAGAAACAGAGTCAGTGTTTCAGGAGTTATTGGAGAGAGAAACGGAGTGACTGTTTCAGGAGTGAGTGGAGAGAGAGAGAAACGGAGTCAGTGTTTCAGCAGTGAGTGGAGAGAGAAACGGAGTGAGTGTTTCAGGAGAGAGTGCAGAGAGAAACAGAGTGAGTGTTTCTCCAGTGAGTGGAGAGAGAAACGGAGTGAATGTTTCTGCAGTGAGTGAAGAGTGAAACGGGGTGAGTGTTTCAGGAGCGAGTGGAGAGGGAAACGGAGTGAGTGGAGAGAGAAACAGAGTTAGTGTTTCAGGAGTGAGTGGAGAGAAAAACGGAGTGAGTGGAGGCAGAAACAGAGTTAGTGTTTCAGGAGTGAGTGGAGAGAAAAATGGAGTGAGTGTTTCAGGAGTGAGTGGAAAGAGAAACGGAGTGAGTGTTTCAGGAGTGAGCGGACAGAGAAACAGAGTGAGTGTCTCAGCAGTGAGTGGAGAGAGAAACGGAGTGAGTGTTTCAGCAGTGAGTGGAGAGAGAAACGGAGTGAGTGTTTCAGCAGTGAGAGGAGAGAGAAACAGAGTGAGTGTTTCATCAGTGACTGGAGAGAGAAACGGAGTGAGTGTTTCAGCAGTGAGAGGGAGAGAAACGGAGTAAGTGGAGAGAGAAACAGAGTGAGTGTTTCAGGAGTGAGTGTAGAAAGAAATGCAGTGAGTGTTTCAGGAGTCATTGGAGAGAGAAACAGAGTGAGTGTTTCAGGAGTGAGTGGAGAGAAAAGCGGAGTGATTGGAGAGAGAAACAGAGTGAGTGTTTCAGGAGTGAGTGGAGAGAGAAGCGGAGTGATTGGAGAGAAAAACGGAGTGAGTGTTTCAGGAGTGAGTGAAGGGAGAAACGGAGTGAGTGTTTCAGGAGTGAGTGGAGAGAGAAACGGAGTGAGTGTTTCAGCAGTGAGAGGAGAGAGAGAAACGGAGTGAGTGTTTCAGCAGTGAGAGGAGAGAGAGAAACAAAGTGAGTGTCTCAGCAGTGAGTGGAGAGAGAAACGGAGTGAGTGTTTCAGCAGTGAGTGGAGAGACAAACGGAGTGAGTGTTTTAGCAGTGAGAGGAGAGAGAAACAGAGTGAGTGTTTCTGCAGTGAGTGAAGAGAGAAACGGAGTGACTGTTTCAGCAGTGAGAGGAGAGAGAGAAACGGAGTGAGTGTTTCAGGAGTGAGTGGAGAAAGAGAGAAACGGAGTGAATGTTTCAGTAGTGAGTGGAGAGAGAAAAGAGTGAGTGTTTCAGCAGTGAGTGGAGAGAGAAACGGAGTGAGTGTTTCAGGAGTGGAGAGAGAGAGAAACGGAGTGAGTGTTTCAGGAGTAAATGGAGAGAGAGAGAAACAGAGTGAGTGTTTCAGGAATAATTGGAGAGAGAAACGGAGTGAGTGTTTCCGGAGTGAGGGGAGAGAGAAACGGAGTGAGTGTTTCAGGAGTGAGTCGAGAGAGAGAAAAACGCAGTGAGTGTTTCAGGAGTGAGTCGAGAGAGAGAGAAACAGAGTGAGTGTTTCAGGAGTGAGTGGAGAGAGAAACGGAGTGAGTGTTTCAGGAGTGAGTTGAGAGGGAACCGGAGTGAGTGTTTCAGGAGTCAGTGGAGAGAGAGAGAAACGCAATGAGTGTTTCAGGAATGAGTGGAGAGACAAATGCAGTGAGTGTTTCAGCAGCCACAGCAGAGAGAAATGGAGTGAGTGTTTCAGCAGTGAGTGGAGAGAGAGAGAAAAGTAGTGAGTGCTTCAGCAGTGAGTGGAGAGAGAAACGGACTGAGTCTTTCAGCAGTGAGTGGAGAGAAAAACGGAGTGAGTGTTTCAGGAGTCAGTGGAGAGAGAGAGAAACGGAGTGAGTGTTTCAGCAGTGACAGGAGAGAGAAACAGAGTGAGTGTTTCATCAGTGACTGGAGAGAGAAACGGAGTGAGTGTTTCAGCAGTGAGAGGGAGAGAAACGGAGTGAGTGGAGGCAGAAACAGAGTTAGTGTTTGAGGAGTGAGTGGAGAGAAAAATGGAGTGAGTGTTTCAGGAGTGAATGTTTCAGGAGTGAGTGGAAAGAGAAACGGAGTGAGTGTTTCAGGAGTGAGCGGACAGAGAAACAGAGTGAGTGTCTCAGCAGTGAGTGGAGAGAGAAACGGAATGAGTGTTTCATCAGTGACTGGAGAGAGAAACGGAGTGAGTGTATCAGCAGTGAGAGGGAGAGAAACGGAGTGAGTGGAGAGAGAAACAGAGTGAGTGTTTCAGGACTGAGTGTAGAGAGAAATGGAGTGAGTGTTTCAGGAGTCATTGGAGAGAGAAACAGAGTGAGTGTTTCAGCAGTGAGTGGAGAGAGAAACGGAGTGAGTGTTTCAGGAGTGGAGAGAGAGAGAAACGGAGTGAATGTTTCAGGAGTGAGTGGAGAGAGAAACGGAGTGAATGTTTCAGCAGTGAGTGGAGAAAGAGAAACGGAATGAGTCAGGAGTGAGTGGAGAGAGAAATGTAGTGAGTGTTTCAGGAGTGAGAGGAGAGAGAAACGGAGTGAGTGTTTCAGGAGTAAATGGAGAGAGAGAAAAACAGAGTGAGTGTTTCAGGAGTGAGTGGAGAGAGAAACGGGGTGAGTGTTTCTGCAGTGAGTGGAGAGAGAAACGGAGTGAGTGCTTCAGGTGTGAGTGGAGAGAGAAATGGAGTGAGTGGAGAGAGAAACGGACTGAGTGTTTCTGCAGTGAGTGGAGAGAGAGAAACAGAGTGTTTCAGGAGTGAGTGGAGAGAGAAACGGAGTGAGTGTTTCAGGAGTGAGTGGAGAGAGAGAGAAACACTGAGTGTTTCAGAAGTGAGTGGAGAGAAAAACGGAGTGAGTGTTTCAGGAGTGAGTGAAGTGGGAAACAGAGTGAGTGTTTCAGGAGTGAGTGGAGAGAGAAACGGAGTGAGTGTTTCAGGAGTGAGTGGAGAGAGAGAGAAACACTGAGTGTTTCAGAAGTGAGTGGAGAGAAAAACGGAGTGAGTGTTTCAGGAGTGAGTGAAGGGAGAAACAGAGTGAGTGTTTCAGAAGTGAGTGGAGAGAGAAACGGAGTGAGTGTTTCAGCAGTGAGAGGAGAGAGAGAAACGGAGTGAGTGTTTCAGCAGTGAGAGGAGAGAGAGAAATGGAGTGAGTGTTTCAGGAGTGAGTGGAGAGAGAGAGAAACGGAGTGAGTGTTTCAGGAGTGAGTGGAGAGAGAAAAGAGTGAGTGTTTCAGCAGTGAGTGGAAAGAGAAATGGAGTGAGTGTTTCAGGAGTGAGTGGCGAGGGGAACGGAGTGAGTGTTGCAGCAGTGAGTGGAGAGAGAAACGGAGTGAGTGTTTCAGGAGTGGAGAGAGAGAGAAACGGAGTTAGTGTTTCAGCAGTGAGTGGAGAGAGAAATGGAGTGAGTGTTTCAGGAGTGAGTGGAGAGAGAAACGGAGTGAGTGTTTCAGCAGTGAGTGGAGAAAGAGAAATGGAGTGAGTCAGGAGTGAGTGGAGATAGAAACAGAGTGAGTGTTTCTGCAGTGAGTGGAGAGAGAAATGCAGTGAGTGTTTCAGGAGTGAGAGGAGAGAGAAACGGAGTGAGTGTTTCAGCAGTGAGTGGAGAGAGAGAGAAAGGGAGTGAGTGTTTCAGTAGTGAGTGGAGAGAAAAACGGAGTGAGTGTTTCAGGTGTGAGGGGAGAGAGACAGAAACAGAGTGAGTGTTTGAAGAGTTAGTGGAGAGAGAGAGAAACGGAGTGAGTGTTTCAGGAGTGAGTGGAGACAGACATGGAGTGAGTGTTTCAGGAGTGAGTGGAGAGAGAGAGAAACCGAGTGAGTGTTTCAGGAATGAGTGGAGAGAGAGGGAAACGGAGTGAGTGTTTCAGGAGTGAGTGGCGAGAGGAACAGAGTGAGTGTTTCAGGAGTGAGTGGAGAGAGAAACGGAGTGAGTGTTTCAGGAGTGAGTGGAGAGAGAAACAGAGTGAGTGTTTCAGGAGTGAGTGGAGACAGAAATGGAGTGAGTGTTTCAGGAGTGAGTGGAGAGAGAGAGAAACGGAGTCAGTGTTTCAGCAGTGAGTGGAGAGAGAAACGGAGTGAGTGTTTCAGGAGAGAGTGCAGAGAGAAACAGAGTGAGTGTTTCTCCAGTGAGTGGAGAGAGAAACGGAGTGAATGTTTCTGCAGTGAGTGAAGAGTGAAACGGGGTGAGTGTTTCAGGAGCGAGTGGAGAGGGAAACGGAGTGAGTGGAGAGAGAAACAGAGTTAGTGTTTCAGCAGTGAGTGGAGAGAAAAACGGAGTGAGTGGAGGCAGAAACAGAGTTAGTGTTTCAGGAGAGAGTGGAGAGAAAAATGGAGTGTGGAAAGAGAAACGGAGTGAGTGTTTCAGGATTGAGCGGACAGAGAAACAGAGTGAGTGTCTCAGCAGTGAGTGGAGAGAGAAACGGAGTGAGTGTTTCAGCAGTGAGTGGAGAGAGAAACGGAGTGAGTGTTTCGGCAGTGAGAGGAGAGAGAAACAGAGTGAGTGTTTCATCAGTGACTGGAGAGAGAAACGGAGTGAGTGTTTCAGCAGTGAGAGGGAGAGAAACGGAGTAAGTGGAGAGAGAAACAGAGTGAGTGTTTCAGGAGTGAGTGTAGAGAGAAATGGAGTGAGTGTTTCAGGAGTCATTGGAGAGAGAAACAGAGTGAGTGTTTCAGGAGTGAATGGAGAGAAAAGCGGAGTGATTGGAGAGAAAAACGGAGTGAGTGTTTCAGGAGTGAGTGAAGGGAGAAACGGAGTGAGTGTTTCAGGAGTGAGTGGAGAGAGAAACGGAGTGAGTGTTTCAGCAGTGAGAGGAGAGAGAGAAACGGAGTTAGTGTTTCAGCAGTGAGAGGAGAGAGAGAAACGGAGTGAGTGTTTCAGGAGTGAGTGGAGAGAGAAACGGAGTGAGTGTTTCAGCAGTGAGAGGAGAGAGAGAAACGGAGTGAGTGTTTCAGGAGTGAGTGGAGAGAGAAAAGAGTGAATGTTTCAGCAGTGAGTGGAGAGAGAAATGGAGTGAGTGTTTCAGTAGTGAGTGGAGAGAAAAATGGAGTGAGTGTTTCAGGAGTGAGTGGAGAGAGAGAGAGAGAAACAGAGTGAGTGTTTCAGGAGTTATTGGAGAGAGAAACGGAGTGAGTGTTTCAGGAGTGAGTGGAGAGAGAGAGAAACGGAGTCAGTGTTTCAGCAGTGAGTGGAGAGAGAAACGGAGTGAGTGTTTCTGCAGTGAGTGAAGAGTGAAACGGGGTGAGTGTTTCAGGAGCGAGTGAAGAGTGAAACGGGGTGAGTGTTTCAGGAGCGAGTGGAGAGGGAAACGGAGTGAGTGGAGAGAGAAACAGAGTTAGTGTTTCAGGAGTGAGTGGAGAGAAAAACGGAGTGAGTGGAGGTAGAAACAGAGTTAGTGTTTCAGGAGTGAGTGGAGAGAAAAATGGAGTGAGTGTTTCAGGAGTGAGTGGAAAGAGAAACGGAGTGAGTGTTTCAGGAGTGAGCGGACAGAGAAACAGAGTGAGTGTCTCAGCAGTGAGTGGAGAGAGAAACGGAGTGAGTGTTTCAGCAGTGAGTGGAGAGAGAAACGGAGTGAGTGTTTCAGCAGTGAGAGGAGAGAGAAACAGAGTGAGTGTTTCTGCAGTGAGTGAAGAGAGAAACGGAGTGACTGTTTCAGCAGTGAGAGGAGAGAGAGAAACGGAGTGAGTGTTTCAGGAGTGAGTGGAGAGAGAGAGAAACGGAGTGAATGTTTCAGGAGTGAGTGGAGAGAGAAAAGAGTGAGTGTTTCAGCAGTGAGTGGAGAGAGAAACGGAGTGAGTGTTTCAGGAGTGGAGAGAGAGAGAAACGGAGTGAGTGTTTCAGGAGTAAATGGAGAGAGAGAGAAACAGAGTGAGTGTTTCAGGAATAATTGGAGAGAGAAACGGAGTGAGTGTTTCCGGAGTGAGGGGAGAGAGAAACGGAGTGAGTGTATCAGGAGTGAGTCGAGAGAGAGAGAAAAACGCAGTGAGTGTTTCAGCAGTGAGTGGAGAGAGAGAGAAAAGGAGTGAGTGTTTCAGCAGTGAGTGGAGAAAGAAACGGACTGAGTCTTTCAGTAGTGAGTGGAGAGAAAAACGGAGTGAGTGTTTCAGGGGTCAGTGGAGAGAGAGAGAAACGGAGTGAGTGTTTCAGCAGTGAGAGGAGAGAGAAACAGAGTGAGTGTTTCATCAGTGACTGGAGAGAGAAACGGAGTGAGTGTTTCAGCAGTGAGAGGGAGAGAAACGGTGTGAGTGGAGGCAGAAACAGAGTTAGTGTTTCAGGAGTGAGTGGAGAGAAAAATGGAGTGAGTGTTTCAGGAGTGAGTGGAAAGAGAAACGGAGTGAGTGTTTCAGGAGTGAGCAGACAGAGAAACAGAGTGAGTGTCTCAGCAGTGAGTGGAGAGAGAAACGGAGTGAGTGTTTCATCAGTGACTGGAGAGAGAAACGGAGTGAGTGTTTCAGCAGTGAGAGGGAGAGAAACGGAGTGAGTGGAGAGAGAAACAGAGTGAGTGTTTCAGGAGTGAGTGTAGAGAGAAATGGAGTGAGTGTTTCAGGAGTCATTGGAGAGAGAAACAGAGTGAGTGTTTCAGGAGTGAGTGGAGAGAGAAGCGGAGTGATTGGAGAGAAAAACGGAGTGAGTGTTTCAGGAGTGAGTGAAGGGAGAAACGGAGTGAGTGTTTCAGGAGTGAGTGTTTCAGGAGTGAGTGGAGAGAGAAACGGAGTGAGTGTTTCAGCAGTGAGAGGAGAGAGAGAAACGGAGTGAGTGTTTCAGCAGTGAGAGGAGAGAGAGAAACAGAGTGAGTGTTTCAGGAGTGAGTGGAGAGAGAAACGGAGTGAGTGTTTCAGGAGTAAATGGAGAGAGAGAGAAACGGAGTGAGTGTTTCAGGAATAATTGGAGAGAGAAACGGAGTGAGTGTTTCCGGAGTGAGGGGAGAGAGAAACGGAGTGAGTGTTTCAGGAGTGAGTCGAGAGAGAGAGAAAGCAGTGAATGTTTCAGGAGTGAGTCGAGAGAGAGAGAAACAGAGTGAGTGTTTCAGGAGTGAGTGGAGAGAGAAACGGAGTGAGTGTTTCAGCAGTGAGAGGAGAGAGAGAAACGGAGTGAGTGTTTCAGGAGTGAGTGAAGAGAGAAACGGAGTGAGTGTTTCAGCAGTGAGAGGAGAGAGAGAAACGGAGTGAGTGTTTCAGGAGTGAGTGGAGAGAGAAAAGAGTGAATGTTTCAGCAGTGAGTGGAGAGAGAAACGGAGTGAATGTTTCTGCAGTGAGTGAAGAGAGAAACGGAGTGACTGTTTCAGCAGTGAGAGGAGAGAAAGAAACGGAGTGAGTGTTTCAGGAGTGAGTGGAGAGAGAGAGAAACGGAGTGAATGTTTCAGGAGTGAGTGGAGAGAGAAAAGAGTGAGTGTTTCAGCAGTGAGTGGAGAGAGAAACGGAGTGAGTGTTTCAGGAGTGGAGAGAGAGAGAAACGGAGTGAATGTTTCAGGAGTGAGTGGAGAGAGAAACGGAGTGAATGTTTCAGCAGTGAGTGGAGAAAGAGAAACGGAGTGAGTCAGGAGTGAGTGGAGAGAGAAATGCAGTGAGTGTTTCAGGAGTGAGAGGAGAGAGAAACGGAGTGAGTGTTTCAGGAGTAAATGGAGAGAGAGAAAAACAGAGTGAGTGTTTCAGGAGTGAGTGGAGAGAGAAACGGGGTGAGTGTTTCTGCTGTGAGTGGAGAGAGAAACGGAGTGAGTGCTTCAGGTGTGAGTGGAGAGAGAAATGGAGTGAGTGGAGAGAGAAAAGGACTGAGTGTTTCTGCAGTGAGTGGAGAGAGAGAAACAGAGTGTTTCAGGAGTGAGTGGAGAGAGAAACGGAGTGAGTGTTTCAGGAGTGAGTGGAGAGAGAGAGAAACCGAGTGAGTGTTTCAGGAATGAGTGGAGAGAGAGGGAAACGGAGTGAGTGTTTCAGGAGTGAGTGGCGAGAGGAACAGAGTGAGTGTTTCAGGAGTGAGTGGAGAGAGAAACGGAGTGAGTGTTTCAGGAGTGAGTGGAGAGAGAAACAGAGTGAGTGTTTCAGTAGTGAGTGGAGACAGAAATGGAGTGAGTGTTTCAGGAGTGAGTGGAGAGAGAGAGAAACAGAGTGAGTGTTTCAGGAGTGATTGGAGAGAAAGCGAAACGGAGGGAGTGTTTCAGGAGTGAGTGGAGAGAGAGAGAAACGGAGTGAGTGTTTCAGGAGTGAGTGGAGAGAGGAACAGAGTGAGTGTTTCAGGAGTGAGTGGAGAGAGAAATGGAGTGAGTGTTTCAGGAGTGAGTGGAGAGAGAAACAGAGTGAGTGTTTCAGGAGTGAGTGGAGACAGAAATGGAGTGAGTGTTTCAGGAGTGAGTGGAGAGAGAGAGAAACGGAGTGAGTGTTTCAGGAGTGATTGGAGAGAGAGAGAAACGGAGTGAGTGTTTCAGGAATGAGTGGAGAGAAAGAGAAACGGAGTGAGTGTTTCAGGAGTGAGTAGAGAGAGAGAGAAACGGAGTGAGTGTTTCAGGAGTGAGTGGAGAGAGAGAGAAACGGAGTGAGTGTTTCAGGAGTGAGTGGAGAGGGAAACGGAGTGAGTGTTTCAGCAGAGAGTGGAGAGAGAAACGTAGTGAGTGTTTCAGCAGTGAGTGGAGAAAGAAACGGAGTGAGTGTTTCAGCAGCGACAGGAGAGAGAAATGGAGTGAGTGTTTCAGCAGTGAGTGGAGAGAGAGAGAAACAGAGTGAGTGTTTCAGGAGTGAGTGGAGAGAGAAACAGAGTGAGTGTCTCAGCAGTGAGTGGAGAGAGAAACGGAGTGAGTGTTTCAGCAGTGAGTGGAGAGAGAAACGGAGTGAGTGTTTCAGCAGTGAGAGGAGAGAGAAACAGAGTGAGTGTTTCATCAGTGACTGGAGAGAGAAACAGAGTGAGTGTTTCAGGAGTGAGTGGAGAGAAAAGCGGAGTGATTGGAGAGAAAAACGGAGTGAGTGTTTCAGGAGTGAGTGAAGGGAGAAACGGAGTGAGTGTTTCAGGAGTGAGTGGAGAGAGAAACGGAGTGAGTGTTTCAGCAGTGAGAGGAGAGAGAGAAACGGAGTGAGTGTTTCAGCAGTCAGAGGAGAGAGAGAAACGGAGTGAGTGTTTCAGGAGTGAGTGGAGAGAGAAACGGAGTGAGTGTTTCAGCAGTGAGAGGAGAGAGAGAAACGGAGTGAGTGTTTCAGGAGTGAGTGGAGAGAGAAAAGAGTGAATGTTTCAGCAGTGAGTGGAGAGAGAAATGGAGTGAGTGTTTCAGTAGTGAGTGGAGAGAAAAATGGAGTGAGTGTTTCAGGAGTGAGTGGAGAGAGAGAGAGAAACAGAGTGAGTGTTTCAGGAGTTATTGGAGAGAGAAACGGAGTGAGTGTTTCAGGAGTGAGTGGAGAGAGAGAGAAACGGAGTCAGTGTTTCAGCAGTGAGTGGAGAGAGAAACGGAGTGAGTGTTTCAGGAGAGAGTGCAGAGAGAAACAGAATGAGTGTTTCTCCAGTGAGTGGAGAGAGAAACGGAGTGAATGTTTCTGCAGTGAGTGAAGAGTGAAACGGGGTGAGTGTTTCAGGAGCGAGTGGAGAGGGAAACGGAGTGAGTGGAGAGAGAAACAGAGTTATTGTTTCAGGAGTGAGTGGAGAGAAAAACGGAGTGAGTGGAGGCACAAACAGAGTTAGTGTTTCAGGAGTGAGTGGAGAGAAAAATGGAGTGAGTGTTTCAGGAGTGAGTGGAAAGAGAAACGGAGTGAGTGTTTCAGGAGTGAGTGGAGAGAGAGAGAAACGGAGTGAATGTTTCAGGAGTGAGTGGAGAGAGAAAAGAGTGTGTTTCAGCAGTGAGTGGAGAGAGAAACGGAGTGAGTGTTTCTGCAGTGAGTGAAGAGAGAAACGGAGTGACTGTTTCAGCAGTGAGAGGAGAGAGAGAAACGGAGTGAGTGTTTCAGGAGTGAGTGGAGAGAGAGAGAAACGGAGTGAATGTTTCAGGAGTGAGTGGAGAGAGAAAAGAGTGAGTGTTTCAGCAGTGAGTGGAGAGAGAAACGGAGTGAGTGTTTCAGGAGTGGAGAGAGAGAGAAACGGAGTGAATGTTTCAGGAGTGAGTGGAGAGAGAAACGGAGTGAATGTTTCAGCAGTGAGTGGAGAAAGAGAAACGGAGTGAGTCAGGAGTGAGTGGAGAGAGAAATGTAGTGAGTGTTTCAGGAGTGAGAGGAGAGAGAAACGGAGTGAGTGTTTCAGGAGTAAATGGAGAGAGAGAAAAACAGAGTGAGTGTTTCAGGAGTGAGTGGAGTGAGAAACGGGGTGAGTGTTTCTGCAGTGAGTGGAGAGAGAAACGGAGTGAGTGCTTCAGGTGTGAGTGGAGAGAGAAATGGAGTGAGTGGAGAGAGAAACGGACTGAGTGTTTCTGCAGTGAGTGGAGAGAGAGAAACAGAGTGTTTCAGGAGTGAGTGGAGAGAGAAACGGAGTGAGTGTTTCAGGAGTGAGTGGATAGAGAGAGAAACACTGAGTGTTTCATAAGTGAGTTGAGAGAAAAACGGAGTGAGTGTTTCAGCAGTGAGTGGAGAGAGAAAGAGAGTGAGTGTTTCAGGAGTGAGTGTAGAGAGAAATGGAGTGAGTGTTTCAGGAGTAAATGGAGAGAGAGAGAAACAGAGTGAGTGTTTCAGGAATAATTGGAGAGAGAAACGGAGTGAGTGTTTCAGGAGTGAGTGGAGAGAGAAGCGGAGTGATTGGAGAGAAAAACGGAGTGAGTGTTTCAGGAGTGACTGGAGAGAGAAACGGAGTGAGTGTTTCAGCAGTGAGAGGAGAGAGAGAAACGGAGTGAGTGTTTCAGGAGTGAGTGGAGAGAGAAACGGAGTGAGTGTTTCAGGAGTAAATGGAGAGAGACAGAAACAGAGTGAGTGTTTCAGGAATAATTGGAGAGAGAAACGGAGTGAGTGTTTCCGGAGTGAGGGGAGAGAGAAACGGAGTGAGTGTTTCAGGAGTGAGTCGAAGGAGAGAAAAACGCAGTGAGTGTTTCAGGAGTGAGTTGAGAGAGAGAGAAACAGAGTGAGTGTTTCAGGAGTGAGTGGAGAGAGAAACGGAATAAGTGTTTCTGCAGTGAGTGGAGAGAGAAACGGAGTGAGTGTTTCAGGAGTGAGTTGAGAGGGAACCGGAGTGAGTGTTTCAGGAGTCAGTGGAGAGAGAGAGAAACGCAATGAGTGTTTCAGGAGTGAGTGGAGAGACAAATGCAGTGAGTGTTTCAGCAGCCACAGGAGAGAGAAATGGAGTGAGTGTTTCAGCAGTGAGTGGAGAGAGAGAGAAAAGGAGTGAGTGTTTCAGCAGTGAGTGGAGAGAGAAACGGACTGAGTCTTTCAGTAGTGAGTGGAGAGAAAAACGGAGTGAGTGTTTCAGGAGTGAGTGGAGAGAGGGAGAAACGGAGTGAGTGTTTCAGCAGTGAGAGGAGAGAGAAACAGAGTGAGTGTTTCATCAGTGACTGGAGAGAGAAACGGAGTGAGTGTTTCAGCAGTGAGAGGGAGAGAAACCGAGTGAGTGGAGAGAGAAACAGAGTGAGTGTTTCAGGAGTGAGTGTAGAGAGAAACGGAGTGAGTGTTTCAGGAGTGAGTGGAGAGAGAAGCGGAGTGATTGGAGAGAAAAACGGAGTGAGTGTTTCAGGAGTGAGTGAAGGGAGAAACGGAGTGAGTGGAGAGAGAAACGGAGTGAGTGTTTCAGCAGTGAGAGGAGAGAGAGAAACGGAGTGAGTGTTTCAGCAGTGAGAGGAGAGAGAGAAACGGAGTGAGTGTTTCAGGAGTGAGTGGAGAGAGAAACGGAGTGAGTGTTTCAGGAGTAAATGGAGAGAGAGAGAAACAGAGTGAGTGTTTCAGGAATAATTTGAGAGAGAAACGGAGTGAGTGTTTCCGGAGTGAGGGGAGAGAGAAACGGAGTGAGTGTTTCAGGAGTGAGTCGAGAGAGAGAAAAACGCAGTGAGTGTTTCAGGAGTGAGTCGAGAGAGAGAGAAACAGAGTGAGTGTTTCAGGAGTGAGTGGAGAGGGAAACGGAATAAGTGTTTCTGCAGTGAGTGGAGAGAGAAACGGAGTGAGTGTTTCAGGAGTGAGTTGACAGGGAACCGGAGTGAGTGTTTCAGGAGTCAGTGGAGAGAGAGAGAAACGGAATGAGTGTTTCAGGAGTGAGTGGAGAGACAAATGCAGTGAGTGTTTCAGCAGCCACAGGAGAGAGAAATGGAGTGAGTGTTTCAGCAGTGAGTGGAGAGAGAGAGAAAAGGAGTGAGTGTTTCAGCAGTGAGTGGAGAGAGAAACGGACTGAGTCTTTCAGTAGTAAGTGGAGAGAAAAACGGAGTGAGTGTTTCAGGAGTGAGTGGAGAGAGACAGAAACGGAGTGAGTGTTTCAGCAGTGACAGGAGAGAGAAACAGAGTGAGTGTTTCATCAGTGACTGGAGAGAGAAACGGAGTGAGTGTTTCAGCAGTGAGAGGGAGAGAAACGGAGTGAGTGGAGGCAGAAACAGAGTTAGTGTTTCAGGAGTAAGTGGAGAGAAAAATGGAGTGAGTGTTTCAGGAGTGAATGTTTCAGGAGTGAGTGGAAAGAGAAACGGAGTGAGTGTTTCAGTAGTGAGCGGACAGAGAAACAGAGTGAGTGTCTCAGCAGTGAGTGGAGAGAGAAACGGAGTGAGTGTTTCAGCAGTGAGAGGAGAGAGAAACAGAGTGAGTGTTTCATCAGTGACTGGAGAGAGAAACGGAATGAGTGTTTCAGCAGTGAGAGGGAGAGAAACGGAGTGAGTGGAGAGAGAAACAGAGTGAGTGTTTCAGGAGTGAGTGTAGAGAGAAATGGAGTGAGTGTTTCAGGAGTCATTGGAGAGAGAAACAGAGTGAGTGTCTCAGCAGTGAGTGGAGAGAGAAACGGAGTGAGTGTTTCAGCAGTGAGAGGAGAGAGAGAAACGGAGTGAGTGTTTCAGCAGTGAGAGGAGAGAGAGAAACAGAGTGAGTGTTTCAGGAGTGAGTGGAGAGAGAAACGGAGTGAGTGTTTCAGGAGTAAATGGAGAGAGAGAGAAACGGAGTGAGTGTTTCAGGAATAATTGGAGAGAGAAACGGAGTGAGTGTTTCCGGAGTGAGGGGAGAGAGAAACGGA